>NC_052625.1:21201970-21540215 GCF_016161935.1 Mauremys reevesii
CAGCATGCATATGCTCATTGCTTGGTTGTGTGGAAGCAAGCTTTACAAATCCTGTGTGGAAAGAGGCCACAGCCTGGCTCTGAGAAGCCACAGCTTCATGTGTTACTTGTTGCTTGTTTCTACTCAGAAAGGGACACTTAGTCCTCAGGTGCTCAGTTGACTTACAATCATAGCACCTCTTGGGCTCCTCTGCTTGCACAGGAAATTTGGGACGAGTTCCAGGGGAATTGGGAGGTTCCCCAGCCTCCTTTTTCCCAGGGGTAAAACGGTGATTCTGCTTTCCCCCAACCCTGTACCCCTCTCCCAGTGGTTTATGTTTGATTGCAGCTTGTGCTTGCTCATAAGAGTCTGCATACCCAGCTAATTCACCCACTGCATTTACCTTTTTGTCCCACAAATACTGTTTTACATCTTCCCTGCCCATATTCAGGAAGTGTTCCTGAGTAACCAGATCACACATCCCTTGGAAGCTTGTAATGCCCTTCCCCCACACCCACTTGTCTACCAAATCTCTCATTTCATTGGCATAAACCACATTACTCAATCCAGATCCCCTCTTAAGACTCCTGAATTTCACCCTGTAGGTTTCAGGTGTAATCTGAAACTCTTTCAAAACCAGATCCTTAAATTTACTGTAGTTTGAAGCATCATCAATAGGCATCTTACTGAATATGTCCAGAGCTCTACCAGTCCATTTTGCTATCAATGTGGTCATCTTTTGATCTTCAGGGATGGCATGCAGGGTGCCCAGTCTCTTGAAGGTGATGAAATATTCAGCGATCTCGCTGGATTCCTCATACTGTGGACACAGTTGCTCCCATTTATGAATTTTTGGGGAAGTGGAGCCAGCAGGTGGAGGGTTTTGTCTCTTTGACTCCGTTACAGCCAGTTCATGCTTCTGGGCCTTTCTCTGGGTCTGCATAGCTCTCTCGTGGGCAGCCTCTTCCCTGGCTTTTTCTACCTCCATCCTTGCTGTCTCTGCCTCCATAGCTCTCTTGTGGGAAGCTGCTTCTGCCTCCACCCTTGCTGTCTCTGCCTCCATAGCTCTCTCGTGGGCAGCCTCCTCCCTCTCCATTAGTCTTTTATGTTCATTTTCTTTCTCTTTTGCTTCCAATCTAGCCAACTCTAGTTTGTTAGCTGCTTTACTGCTAGTCATTTTCCTGCTTTTTTCTTCTGGGCCACATCCCCTCTGCAGTTCACTGAAAGTGGGATGCACTCAGCTCAGGGGATTCTTCGTTAACAGAGACTTTCACAGTGCCCAGTGTTCAGCCTTTCTGGGCAATTTGCACCCTGTGCAGTTTTAGCATCTTCAGATCTTGTCTCTTACTTATTTTGCTTCCTTTTCTGTCCCTACTTCCCTTACCCAAAATAAGCAAATAGAAAATAACAAACCAGTAGCCACTTGGTCTGTTCTTCAGCCACCGACCACACTCAAAACTCACTTAAAATCACTACCAGTACCTCAAAGCAATCAGATGTGCACAGATTCTGCTGACTACGCCACTGTGACAGGCTGGATCACAGAAACCTCCTGGGAGCTGCCACCTGATGTTCCCAAACTACTTCAAGCCCTGCTTTCCCTGCCAGCTCCCTGTCTTGCTGAGCCAGACACTCCCGGCTGCTCCAACACAGACCCAGGGTCTGAATTACTTGCCCCAAAGCTGCAGGTTTACCTGAAAGCAGCTAACAGAAGTGTTCCTATCTTTAAACTCAGATGCCCATCTCCCAATGGGGTCTAAACCCAAATAAATCCCTTTTACCCTGTATAAAGCTTATACAGGATAAACTCATCAATTGTTTGCCCTCTATAACTCTGATAGAGACATAGGCACAGTTGTTTGCTCCCCCAGGTATTAATACATACTCTGAGTTAATTAATAAGTAAATAGTGATTTTATTAAAGACAGAAAGTAGGATTTAAGTGGATGCATGTAGTAAAAGACAGAACAAAGTAAGTCACGAAGCAAAATAAAAGAAAATGTGCAAATCTATATCTAATCAAACTGAATACAGATAAGATCCTCACCAGTTCCACAATGCTCCCTTTTACAGACTAATCTCCTTTTAGCCTGGGTCCAGCAATCACTCAAACCCCCTGCAGTCACTGTCTTTTGTTCCAATTTCTTTCAAGTATCCCAGGGAGGGGGAGATGGGGCTGTCTCTTTAGCCAGCTGAAGCCAAAATGGAGGGCTCTCCTAGGGGTTTAAATAGACTTTCTCTTGGGGGTGGAGACCCCCTCCTCACTCCTGTGCCAAGTCCAGCTCCAAGATGGAGTTTTGGAGTCACTTGGGCAAGCCACATATCCATGCATGACTCACAGTTTTTACAGGGAGCATCCATTGTTTACATGCTACCTTGAACTTCCTCAAGTAGACTTCTTATGTGGATTGGAGCATTCCAAGATCCATTGTCCTTTCAGTGTTTCTTGATTAGGTACTTAATTTCAACATTCCTTTCCCCAGGAACTGACCAAATGCTCTACTAAGGTTATTTAGAAATCAAGCCGGTACACAGCCAACATTCATAACTTTGAATACAAAAATGATACATGCATACGAATAGGATTAATACATTCATTAGATCATAACCTTTACGGAGATATGTTACATGGCATATGTAGCATAAAACACATTCTAAGCATAGTTCCATAAAACACATTCTAAGCATTATTTCCATAAAGCCTTATGGGAGGTACTGTCAAAAGCCGTATAGGAGGTACTGTCACAGCATCGTTAAGCTGTTGAGAGATTTTCAGAAAACAAACAGTGTAAGAACCCAACGGTTGAGTCAAAGGGTCCTCCTTGGAACTGTCATTGAGGTAGCGCTATCTCCACACAAGTCTAAAGGTGCTTGGGGTTAAAACAAAGTCCGAAGTTCTCATGGGGGTGGTAAAGGAGTCCACGTTTCCTCTCAGTAGCCTTTCCACAATTTCTAACACACGTGTCCTTGGTCAGAGATGGCCTCCTCTGCCCGGAGCTGGGACTTATGGGGTAATGGTGCTGCTCTCTGATTGGCAGAGGGCGTTGGGAGGAGTTCTTAGAGGGGGTCACACGACCCACTTCCGAACAGGTCACCCCACCCCAGAACTCACTCTGATTGGTCGAATCTCCTCTGAGGGAGGTCCTATCAGGGTGAACCCCATCCTGATTGGTAGAGGGAAGTAGGAGGAGTTCTTAGAGGGGTCACATGACCCACATCCAGATGGGTCACTCCACCCCAGAACTTGCCTTGATTGGTCAAATCTCCTCTCGGGGTGGTCCCCAGCGGCTGAAACCCTTCCTGAGTGGTAGAGGATGGTCACGTGACACACCTTGCTTCCGGTCATGTGGCATCTTGACCCTGGGATTAATACCCCCCGGAGCGGGACTTCTGGTGACAGGTGAGTGGGGTTCAAGGCAGGGGTGAGCTGCAGCGGGTTCGCACGGGTCCGCACGAACCCGTTGTTAAATTTTAGCAGCCATTTTAGAACCGCTATTAAGGGCTGCTAAATTTAACAAAAGTTCCCGCCCACTCCTCTCCTGCTCCGCCCCCTTCTCCTCCCCCTCCCCTGCTTCCCGCGAATCAGATGTTCGCGGGAAGCCTGAACAAGCAGCATGGAGGCAGCCAGCAGGTAAGCTGGGGCGCGGAGGGGGTGGGGAGGTGCGGCTGGCTCAGCAGCTCCCGGTCCCAGACCGCGGCTCCCTCCAGCCCAGCGCCGGCCCGGGGAGTCGGGCCCCGCAGCTGCCGCCGAGCGGCCGGGCCCCGGTGCCGGCCCGGGGAGTCGGGCCGAGCGGCCGGGCCCCGGTGCCGGCCCGGCCCGGGGAGTCGGGCCGAGCGGCCAGGCCCCGGTGCCGGCCCGGCCCGGGGAGTCGGACCGAGCGGCTCGGCGAGTCGGGCCCCGGTGCCGGCCCGGCCCGGGGAGTCGGGCCGAGCGGCTCGGCGAGTCGGGCCTCGTGCCGCCCGCCCGGGAGTCGGGCCGAGCGGCTCGGGGAGTGCCGGCCCGGCCCGGGGAGTCGGGCCGAGCGGCCGGGCCCAGTAGGAGGAGTTCTTAGAGGGGTCACATGACCCACATCCAGATGGGTCACTCCACCCCAGAACTTGCCTTGATTGGTCAAATCTCCTCTCGGGGTGGTCCCCAGCGGCTGAAACCCTTCCTGAGTGGTAGAGGATGGTCACGTGACACACCTTGCTTCCGGTCATGTGGCATCTTGACCCTGGGATTAATACCCCCCGGAGCGGGACTTCTGGTGACAGGTGAGTGGGGTTCAAGGCAGGGGTGAGCTGCAGCGGGTTCGCACGGGTTCGCACGAACCCGTTGTTAAATTTTAGCAGCCATTTTAGAAACGCTATTAAGGGCTGCTAAATTTAACAAAAGTTCCCGCCCACTCCTCTCCTGCTCCGCCCCCTTCTCCTCCCCCTCCCCTGCTTCCCGCGAATCAGATGTTCGCGGGAAGCCTGAACAAGCAGCATGGAGGCAGCCAGCAGGTAAGCTGGGGCGCGGAGGGGGTGGGGAGGTGCGGCTGGCTCAGCAGCTCCCGGTCCCAGACCGCTGCTCCCTCCAGCCCAGCGCCGCCCGGGAGTCGGGCCCGCAGCTGCCGCCGGCGGCCGGCCCCGGTGCCGCCCGGGAGTCGGGCCGGCGGCCGGGCCCCGTGCCGCCCGGCCCGGGAGTCGGGCCGAGCCAGGCACCGTGCCGCCCGCCCGAGTCGGACCGAGCGGCTCGGCGAGTCGGGCCCAGTGCCGCCCGCCCGGGAGTCGGGCCGAGCGCTCGGCGAAGTCGGGCCCGTGCCGCCCGCCCGGGAGTCGGGCCGAGCTCGGCGAGTCGGGCCCCGGTGCCGGCCTGGCCCGGGGAGTCGGGCCGAGCGGCCGGGCCCAGTAGGAGGAGTTCTTAGAGGGGTCACATGACCCACATCCAGATGGGTCACTCCACCCCAGAACTTGCCTTGATTGGTCAAATCTCCTCTCGGGGTGGTCCCCAGCGGCTGAAACCCTTCCTGAGTGGTAGAGGATGGTCACGTGACACACCTTGCTTCCGGTCATGTGGCATCTTGACCCTGGGATTAATACCCCCCGGAGCTGGACTTCTGGTGACAGGTGAGTGGGGTTCAAGGCAGGGGTGAGCTGCAGCGGGTTCGCACGGGTTCGCACGAACCCGTTGTTAAATTTTAAAAGCCATTTTAGAACCGCTTGTTAAGGGCTGCTAAATTTAACAAAAGTTCCCGCCCACTCCTCTCCTGCTCCGCCCCCTTCTCCTCCCCCTCCCCTGCTTCCCGCGAATCAGATGTTCGCGGGAAGCCTGAACAAGCAGCATGGAGGCAGCCAGCAGGTAAGCTGGGGCGCGGAGGGGGAGGGGAGGTGCGGCTGGCTCAGCAGCTCCCGGTCCCAGACCGCGGCTCCCTCCAGCCCAGCGCCGGCCCGGGGAGTCGGGCCCCGCAGCTGCCGCCGAGAGGCCGGGCCCGGTGCCGGCCCGGGAGTCGGGCCGAGCGGCTCGGCGAAGTCGGGCCCGGTGCCGGCCCGGCCCGGGAGTCGGGCGGCCCGCCCGGGAGTCGGTCGTGGTCCTGGCAGAGTGGACCCGGTCCCCAGGCAGTGTGGTAAGGGGGCAGGGAGGGGTGGGTTGTGGGGGTGGATAGGGGTCAGGGCGGTCCGAGGGCAGCGACCAGGGGGGTTGACTGTGGGCCAGGGTCCCGGGGAGCAGTCGGGACGGAGCAGGGTTGGATGAGGTGGGGGGGGCACTCAGGGACAGAGAGACGGGGTAGGTGTATGGGGTCGGGGTGCGGGGGGGCCATGGCGAATGAGAGGAGGGGTGGGGTGGGGCGGCAAGGGGCAGTCAGGGGACAGGGACGGGGAGGAGGGGTCAGGGGTCTCGGAGTGTGTGTGTTAAGGAACATGAGGGGTTGGATGGGCGACCCCACGGAGGGGGAAGGAGGGAACCCGTTGTTAAAATTTTGGAGGAGGAGGGAACCCGTTGTTAAAAATTTGGCAGCTCATCACTGGTTCAAGGGGCAGAGTTTAAGGGGTCAAGGGGTGCGGTTAGGGTTTGTTTCATGGTATACTACTTATACTACTCAGGTTTACTGTACCATACAGTTTTTGTCTTGTTCATTTTGATCAGGTAGTTTTGTGTGCTCAAGGAACATCTGCCTTGGTGTGTGTTGAGATTCTCCATCAAGTTCTCAGCAACAGCTTGTGTGTTTTGCTTCTTCATGCAAAGAGGAGATCTTGAACTAGATTCCATGGGTTCAATAGCTGTTTCTGCTTGGCACTGCTGAGTATCATCTACCTGCAACACAAAGAAAAAATTCTCATGCTTTAGTGGTATTGGAGAACCTTGTTAATTACCAGCAGGAAGTGAAAGACCCATTCCAAGCGACTGAATAATATGAATTAGCAGACACACGCTAAAAGCAAGAATCTTCAATGTTTATAGTTATCACTCTGAAAATACAACAGCGCTATGCAGAATGCTTTACAGCAACTACCTACTCCTCACCATGTTCAAGATAGAATGGGCATTATCATCCATGCTTTACAAATCACAAGTCACATAATTTAACAAGGTATAGGCAAAGCTAAGGAGTAGTACACAGGAGTTCCTTGTCTAGTCTCTTCTTGCTCAATCACTAATCTGCAGAACTGTATTTTGAGATATGTAATTTAAGTTTAATTACTGATATTTCATAATGAATTTGTAAATGTCCTATAGTTTATTCTGTAAATATGATAGCACTTGAAAAAGTTGTTTAGTCCTGAAGCATTTACATTGGCCTGCAGAGGATATCCTGTCCAGACGTATTATGAAATATTCAGGAGAATGTCATGTCATTCTAAATATTTAACATAACCTTCACAATATGTTTGTTGTGATGGTCAACACTAGCTTTGTAAAACTGTTGAAAAATTTCACAATGTGTACACCTTTGGGGTTCTCTCAAATTCCAGTCCCCACTGCTATTACAATCGTCCTTGTCTCTGCACTCCCTGCACTCCCACCAAATTCTGACATGATTTTAGCATCAGTTAGCTAAAACTTCCGTAGTTATATATGTGTGCTTCATGACAATTGAAATCCTGAATGCCAAAGCTTCTGATAGTCTAGGTAATTGGCCCCAATTCTCATCCCATTTACACTGATGTGGGTCCTGTGTGAGGTGAGCATCAGGGCTTATCCTTCTAGTGCCAGCAAAAACAGAATTGTTACCAACATATATTACTGGCAAAGCTAATAGGACCATTTATTATTAAGGGTACCTGACTCCTCCCATTACAAGAAGACCCTGTTTTCTGCTGCTTCTAACTTTACAAACTTTAATTGCTTGGGCTGAAATTTTCAGGGTGGGGACAGAGTGGAACCAACCTGATCTCCTTCTTTGAGATGGTAACAGATTTTTAGACAAAGGAAACAGTGGATCTAATTTACCTCGATTTCAGTAAGGCACTTGATACGGTTCCACGGGAAGTTATTCGTTAAATTGGAAAAGATGGGGATCAAGATGAAAATTGAAAGGTGGATAAGGAACTGGTTAAAGGAGACTACAACAGGTCATACTGAAAGGTGAACTGTCAGGCTGGAAGGAGGTTACTAGTGGAGTTCCTCAGGGATCGGTTTGGGACCAATCTTATTTAATCTTTTATTACTGACTTTGGAACAAAAAGTGGAATGTGCTAATAAAGCTGGGAGGTATTGCTAACACAGAGAAGGACCAGGATATCACACAGGAAGATCTGGATATCACACAGGAAGATCTGGATGACCCTGTAAACTGGAGTAATAGAAATAGGATGAAATTTAACCGTGAAAAGTGCAAGGTCATGCATTTAGGGATTAAGAACAAGAATTTTGGTTATAAATTGGGGACGCATCATTTGGAAGTAACAGAGGAGGAGAAGGACCTTGAAGTATTGGTTGATCACAAGATGACTATGAGCTGCCAATGTGATATGGCCATGAAAAAAGCTAATGCGGTTTTAGGATGCATCAGGTGAGATATTTCCAGTAAAGATAAGGAGGGTTAGTACCGTTATACAAGGCACTGGTGAGACCTCATCTGGAATATTTTGTGCAGTTCTGGTCTCCCATGTTTAAGAAGGATGAATTCAAACTAGAACAGGTACAGAGAAAGGCTACTAGGATGATCCAAGAAATGGAAAACCTGTCTTATGTAAGGAGACTCAAAGAGCTTGGCTTGTTTAGCCTAATCAAAAGAAGGCTGAGGGGAGATCTGATTGCTCTTTATAAATATATCAGAAGGATAAATATCAGGGAGGGAGAGGAATTATTTAAGCTTCGTACCAATGTGGACACAAGAACAAATGGATATAAACTGGACACTAGGACGTTTAGAGTTGAAATTAGACGAAGGTTTCTAACCATTAGAGGAGTGAAATTCTGGAACAGCCTTCCAAGGAGTAGCGGGGCAAAAGACATATCTGGCTTCAAGACTAAGCTTGATAAGTTTATGGAGGAACGGTATGATGGGATAGCCTAATTTTGGCAATTAATTTGGCAATTGATCTTTGATTATTAGCAGGTAAATATGCCCAGTGGTCTGTGATGTGATGTTAGATGGGGTGGGATTTGAGTTACTACAGAGAATTCTTTCCTGGGTGTCTGGCTGGTGAGTCTGGCCCACATGCTCAGGGTTTAACTGATTGCCATATTTGGGGTCGGGAAGGATTTTTCCTCCAGGGCAGATTGGCAGAGGCCCTGGAGGTTTTTCACCTTCCTCTGCAGCATGGGGCACGGGTCACTTGCTGGAGGATTCTCTCACCTGGAGGTCTTTAAACCACGATATGAGGACTTCAGTAACTCAGACACAGGTTAGGGGTTTGTTACAGGAGTGGGTGGGTGACATTCTGTGGTCTGCGTTGTGCAGGAGGTCAGGCTAGATGATCAGAATGGCCCTTCTGACCTTAAAGTCTATGAGTCTAAGAGAACTGGGGCTGGCTGAGCAGGAGATTGGGCCAACAAGCCTTAATTCCACCATATACGAATTTTTGAGTGCTTTTGCGTGTAATCCATATATGCACGCGCACACCCCCCCTGCTCTAGGCATCCAGGCCTTTCAAGAAATAATCAAATATTTGGGATGAGCATTAAAGTGGGAAGATTGACCTCATTCCCATTTACCAAGTTAATGAGCACTTGGCATGAGATCACAGATTTGATCATACCAACAATTTTAAGTTTACCATTATGCCCAGATCTTTGTTATGTGCCAAGCTTTATTCATTTTATTTACATTGATGACCTTGTCTTCACTATATTCATGGCAGATATAAAGGAGGCATGAATAACACGGCATATCTTCAAACTCACTTGGAGAGATAAATACATTATGTGGATTTCCCAGGCCCTGCACATTCAGATACATTTTGACGATCAGTTACCTTTGGTGATTTGCTGCCACCAGCTGTCGGTTTAGAGATCTTGGCAAAATTAGCTGACCTGCCTTTTTGTAAACGTTGGCCATATGGTGACAAATTTTGGCTTTGAGCAGCAAGACGGGCACTGGTCTTTAGGTTTAGCGCTGTTCTGCGCAAAACACAGGGGTTGGTTTTCCCAGTAGGAATATCAGCAAAGCCTGAAAAATAAACAACAGCCATTAACCACAGTTGATTAAATTACTTTATTGTTCCAATTAATCTGATCTTGCTCAATTCAAGATGAAGATGACAACGGGTAATAATTTAAGAAAGTAAAATGGCATTTACTCACTGAATAACAGAATGGGGGAATTATTAGGACTATCTTGCGTTCCTAGCATTTTATAGGTGAACTCAGGCAAGGGTGTGGATCTGTGTAACAGCAACTCTACTAAAATGGCAAAAAGAGTTTTCCCCAAGCAAATGTTCTTTTTCCTTTAAAGGGACACCATTAACTGGAAAATCATTTCCATCTGAAAACGATGTCTCTCCTATTGTTCTACATAGAGCCGGCCAGAGGGAGACAATTTTGTTTTATGACCTTTTGAGCTTTCAGAATTTGTTTTTATTCTAGATTGGAATGAAAACATAAGCCTTTCAAATGCTTTCATAAAATGAAATTGAATCAAAAAACATCAGGCTTTCAATTTGGGGGTCTCCCTCCCTGCTCAGCAAAAACTTTGTCCGAATCAATACATCTCCGTAATACATTTCGGTTTTGACAATGCAGCACATTTCAATGAAAAAACATTTAGTTAAAAATGTTTAAGCAAAAATTTCCCCCCTTCCTATCAACCAGAAGAAAAAGGTGTTTTATAATGGGAATGGCTGGGCCTAGAATCCCTCTCTTGCAACCTATATGAGGGCTGGATTTGGCCAATGATGTCCAAGTTTTTACAATGCTTCCAAGTCACACCTATGACAACACGATTATTTAGATAAGCGTGCACACACTCCCACAATGTGGACCATTCTCCTCTAAAGAAGTAACAATTACCTTTTCTGACCACCTCTGGGAGTCCGTCTGGCTCATACTCTGGCTCGTTGTCCTGGGTCAGTGAATGTAGGTAGATGGCAACCTCATCAGCACCTGACCAAGGGAAAGAGTCGTTACCTGTACAAATAACTTTAAGGAGACTCTGGAAAGATGTGTTTAGAATGCAATGATCTCAATCATTCATTTGTTAATTAAGTACATAAGACGTGTGCTTGTGCAACCACAGTCAACTATAGCAGAGCTTCAGAAACTATATTGATTTATGAGGATCTGGCCCCTCATCTGAATCAAATGTAATAATGGAGGTTTTGAAAACATGTGTTCTAAATAAATGCATTAAGGTTAGAAACAGGATCATGATTAAGGCTATGTTTTAGTCGTGGGTATTTTTAGTAAAAGTCATGGACAGGTCACGGGCAATAAACAAAAAGTCAGGGACCCGTGACCCCTCCATGACTTTTACTAAAAATACCTGGGACTAAATCTTACCGCTTGGGAGAGGGGATGCTCCTGAAGACTGCTGGGGAGTGGAGAGAGAGAGCAGGGCAATGCTGGTGCTGGGGGGGAAGGGGTGGCTCAGGGCCCCACCACCACGAGTCCCAGACTGCTGCTCCAGGGACCGTGCCTGGGGCTGACTGAGCAACGGCCAGCGCGGCTGGCTCCTGGGCTTCCCCAGCTGCTGAGATCCTGGGATCAGCTGCACCAGCACTGCAAAATTCACAGAGGTCACAGAAACCGTGACTTCCAGGAATGATTTGCAGCCTTACAATCATTCTAGTATAGCATTTCCTTCTTCAACTACCCCATACTTGGCTTGTGCTCCTTTAAGAGAGCATTATGGTCAGCAATTTGTTTCGGCAACATTTCTTTTTCCTTCCCCAGCTGCTTACAGGATTGCATCCATGTCTTCAGTTTACTGTCAGCGAATCCATTTTGCTTCTTCAGTTGAACTAAAGCCTTCAGATTGTCTAGCTATAAAATAAAAAAAAAATTTAGTTGCTAATAGGAAAATTCATTCTTCTGTCTAAGCATTATACTCTCACTAATGGCATCTCACCTGCCATTAAAAGTTCAGTGCAACTAAAAATCCAAACAAAAGTTATAATATGAATTTGTACAGTAGAGTTCACTTAGTAATATACAATTGAATTCTAGCAGCTTCTAATTCCAACAGAGAAACATTAAAGTCATGTTTATTGGAAAGCTACGTGTGTGTAGATTTCCTTGATAGAGAAATCATAATCTAAATATAATATTCAAAATAACCAAATGACAGAACCCGGCCGAAAAGCATGTGGTCCAGGCATGTTTGTCCACCTTATGTGCATTGGGGTGCCAAAATAAATGGATGGTAGATATCTGGCAGCCTTATAAAACGCACTTCAGGATAATGTCAATATCAAGCACAGTGCTCCATCAGCTGGGCATGGAGTGAGTACTGTAACTCAATGCCTGCTTGCCACAATACCGGCTCCACACTGTGCTACATGAGTGCTTTTTGATGTGTTTATTTCTGAAGCGAGAGCATAGAACTACAGTCCTCATTCACCATAAATGGAAGTAGAAACAGATTGCAGATTAGAAAATGCAGAGGGAATTGATAAGAAAAATTCACCTAGATGGACAGGTTTAAAACTTTTCCCTTCTGCTTGGCAGTAAACACCCAACCTATGCGTGTTACAAATAAAACTTCATATAGTCATTACCAGAATTTCTCTTTGCAGTGGCACATGGAATTGTTCACATGCCTATCTAAATTATTAGCAAGAATAGTGCTGTCATAAGAAGAATCACTTCATTAATAATTTAGATGGAAATTCTGCATACATCAGAACTGATGTGCTCTCCCAAGTCGAGTGTGACATAATGAGGTAGTAAAAGCAGTTTAAAGATAACAGGGGCATGTCTGCCCTGGGAAGTTTCATAAGGTATTAATTAATGTGTTCATTAACACGATGTTACAACATGCAGTGTAGACACTGCCCTGTTATGTTTAATATCACATCAGTCAGTTACGGTCAACCTTAGGGGCAGAGTGAAAAGACATGTTTAAACACGGTCTCATTTTGAAGTAGAGACCCTGGCAAGTAAGGTATTGTTTCCTTTGCACCATAAGTGAAACTTTACCAGAACAATGAATGAAAGTTCCTGATTGAATTCTGCCTGGATACCAAAATGTATCAGTCAGGCTAAAAAAGTGTTTTTAATTTATAAGGAGGTGGGGGGCGCACTCAGAGGCTTGCTATGTGAAAGGGGTCAACAGGACAAAAGTTTGAAAATCACTGGGCTAAAGGATAATCTCTGCTGAACTACACTTTCCTTTTGATATCCAGGCTGTCAAACTGTAGGCAGCTCAGGTACAGATGAAATAGGGGCCCATGCGTCAAGAGAGCTGTTTTTCTGCTGGTATAGTGGAGATTCCTTAGCTATCAATCAATCATGTCCAAAATTCCCAGAACTTCTGGCTAGTGAAGAACTAGAAGGATGATTTCAGCTCTTTCCTCTTCCCTTTATGCGAATTGTCTTGTAAAGCAGCGGATTCTTCTCGACATCTGACATTATTTCCATGGCCTCTGAGAGAAGTTCTGACCTCTGGTTACTCACTTATGTTGAAAGGGATATAAACATTCATACTTCAGAGCACAAGCCAACCTCTAACAGGAGATAGGAAGAAATTTCCTTGTGGGTTAGTTATTCCATAACTGCCCTCTACAGGTTTCTTGAAGCTTCCTCTGAAGCAACTGATACTGGCCACCGTCAGATGACATACAGGAGACTCAATGGACCACTAGTTTGAACCCATCTGTCCATTCCTATGTTTTTGTTCCAACACTACTGAATTCTGTAAAAGTAAACTAAAAGGAAGTGTACCCTGACATATTGAAAAACGGTACAGCACAAGGTGTGCGGTTCAGAAAGCTGGACGCTCTTTTTTCTGAGTGACCCACCATAACCCTGGGGGCATCTTGTCTTCCAGGTATGCTCTTCACCAAGTGAGGTGTGTTCCTGTAGCAATCATACAAGGGCCAAAGTGAAAACTGGGTTGGCTTAAAGTATGTTCCTTGTACTTACCTGCCCCACAAGAGACATTTGGACAGGATCTGAGAATGACGTGTCCACAAATGGAATTTCTGGAGACACATTGAGAAATCCCACTCAGAGGACATTACCAATGCATGGCATCAGCAAACCTGGTCACTGGGGAAAACTAGCTCGGGGGTGACTGCTGCCAGGATACAATTGATGAGATGAAGTTTTGGGTCTTTGTAAATCTTTACCATAGTGGTAAATTTAGAGTCCAGGCCATGCCTATTTTAACCTGGTTGAACAATGTCCTGCACTGGATTCAGAATATTCTGATTTTGAACTCCAGGGGGGTTGGAATCCTTTCTAGCAGCTGGCAAGTTGGGAATGGATCTGTTTCGCTGGTCAGGGCACAAACAGTGATGTTGTCTGTAAATGGACAGGGTTGTGTAACTTGAGACCTCAGCCTTGCTGTGATACTACCAGCCATTTAAACCTCTCAACACAGAGGATAGGTCAAAACGAAGAGTCTTGTATAGGAATTGTAAACTCTTCACACACAAATGCTCATTTTGTCTTTGTGATGCTGAAGATTTAATTGTTTGGGAAGAAAAAGATTTAGGTCATCTATGTGAGCTTCTGCTTCATACTATCAACTCTGCATGCTAAAATAAATTTGTTAGTCTTTAAGGTGACACAAGTACTCCTGTTCTATTTGCGGATACAGACTAACACGGCTGCTACTCTGAAACCACTCTCTTCATGAATACCTTTGGTGTTGGCAGTGACCAATGGATTACTATGCCGGCTTTGACAAGGAGGGTTCAGGCTTCTGTTGTCTCAGCTACTAATTTCACTGGTTCCCCAAATAGCCTTGCACTTATGAAAGTGGATGCACGGGGTATGGATGATTTTTTTCACGTTCATGAGTGTAAACAGTTTCCTTGTAGCCAGAGAGTAAGAATGCTTTGCTACAAATCACATCAAGATAGAGAAAAAATTGCCATGAAAGAATATCTTACACAACACCTCAAGGATTTGACAAGAATGTAACCCAGAGAACTCTCACACTCAAATTGAGGATCATACCCTAGAGACGATGGCCCACTTGCTTGCCACCAACTAGATTTTCCTTACTAAGTCTAAGAAATGGCCACAGTTGGAGTTTTGAAATTTGCTGTAGTGTCCTCACTCTTTTGGTCAATGGAATCTTTTGGAAGAAACCCCCTTCTGGAGGCATGGCCATGTCTCTCTCAGGTAGGACTACTGCTGCACTTAGGTTCCCCAAACTTACACATTTTCCTTATCTTTTTATATAACATTTTAGTTTAACATCTAGATTTAACCGGAAATGAATGGAATTCTTATGTGCCTCTCTTCTGGGCACACACTGGCTAAAGTGCTCTTTAATCCTTCAATGCTGAGCAAGCCTATGGAGAGGGAGAGGAGACTCCAAACTCCTTCCTTGGTAAAGCCTGAGTCCTTGACCTGATAAACAGACAGGGACAATTCCCACTCCATTGTGACCTAAAATTTGGGTCCCCTTCCCTGCTTGAAAGAGGGTCCCAGGCTGAAAACAGAGATGAACAAACTACATTACCCTGCCACCTGAGAATGGGCTTCACAGAAGTAACACATCTCTCTGCACACCCAGATATACTCGGGGGGGAGAGAAGGGAGGCAGTGAGTCTGATACAGAGCACTCCAGGAGACCCGTATATAGGAGAAAACCACAGCAAACACATCCTAAGGGTACGTCCAGACTACCCGCCCTATCGGCGTGTAGCGATCGATTTATCGGGGATTGATATATCGCGGTTCACCTAGACACGATATATCGATCCCTGAACGCGCTCCCCATCAATTCCAGAACTCCACCGGAGCGAGCGGAGTCGACGGGGGAGCCGTGGACATCGATCCCGTGCCGTGAGGACAGAAGGTAAATAGATCTAAGATACTTCGACTTCAGCTACGCTATTTACGTAGCTGAAGTTGCGTATCTTAGATCGACACTCTCCCCCACAGTGTAGACCAGCCCTAAGGGTGGGAAGGCAAGAGAAAAGATTTAAAGACTGATGTTTATACAACCTACTCATTAATTGTACGTATTACTTCCTTACAAAGGGGACAATTCCTTTTGCCTTTTTGGGACCCAGCGCATACGGAGTTTCCAAGTATTATTCCTGAGCAGACTATGTCGGGTTCTCATCTCCTTGAGAATCCTCATGCTCCTGATCAAGCCTTCTCACAATGGAGTAAGGAAAGGATATTGATATTGCTCTTATCCGGCATTGATAACAGAGACTGAAAATAACATGGCTTTGTGAGTTTCCGTATTGTACCATTTCAACCAAGATATAGGACAAATCATTTTAAATAGTTTCCATTTTCCCTGTCATGAACTAAGTAACGTGCTACTGATTCATTCTTTCTTTTATTACCTTGCTCAGTTGCTCATTTTCTTGAAGCGAGTTGTTAAGTTGCTCTTGAAGTTTCTTTTGCTCTGCCTTGATGTTTACTATTTCCTTTTTTAAACAAGCCAACTCGGCTGCAGATAGATTTTGGAGATGAGCGATCTCAGCTTGTTTAAGTTGCAACTCTGACTGCACTTTCTCAAGTTCCTCAGTCAAATCTTGATTTTTCCCCTCTAAATCCCGAATCTCAGCTTCTTTCTTTTCTAATTGTATTTCCTGAGACAAACTCTTCTCTATAGTAATAAAAAAAAAAGTGCTTAATTTGTGAAAGCAAACTATGTCAAATATGCAATATTAGCTTTTATGGATAACACTATAAAATGGCAATATTGCCAATTTTCAATTTTTCACCTAGCAATACATTTTCTTAGTATTTCAGAATATAATTACTTATGTGTTCTAAAACTGCCTTTATTCCCAAACCATGACATTGGATAGCTGAGACAATTTTAGCATTGCCAGAATTCAGTTTTGCAGAAAGAACATACTGCTAGTCAAATCGCTCTATGCTTCACAATTGTAACTGTTTCTACAGCCCATCTTCACTGAGGTCCGATGGCTTGTACTCTGAAACTCATGGTTGACAGGCAACAGTACCAATGGCTAGATAAAGAATGTTGGTGCCCTATTTGTCCATTTTCCTCTCTTCAAACTCCAGCATATATAAAAATGTTCAAGGTGTTTGAGGAACTGATGTATGGAGTAAAATTAAGAGACACGGGCAATACAAGAGATTTCCTGTATTGCAAAGAGAATTCTATTGAATAACACCAACTTACCATATGAAACAAGACTACGCATTCCCTTCCTACAGGGCAAGGAAAATTCAATGTCTCCAAGACCCAGAACTTGGTGAGAAAGAGGAGCAGACAGAGGGGAAGGGAAATGATACCAATCAACAGTTATTTGAAATATATCAACACCTAGGGTGGAGAAGGATTATTTAGGGTGGTGATTCAAAGGGGGGTGTGGCGGGCCGGTTGCCCGCTCTAGCCCTGAAGGGGTTGGAACAGCCCTGCAGAGGGCTGTGGCTGGGGAAAGCAGCAAGCCTGGGCTGATTGGGGAGGCAGCTACAGCTGGGCCAGTCCCCAATCAGGCCACAACTGGCCAGTGAAGTTAAGTGACTTGCCCAAAGCCTGGGCTGATTGGGGAGGCAGCTACAGCTGGGCCAGTCCCCAATCAGGCCACAACTGGCCAGTGAAGTTAAGTGACTTGCCCAAAGCCACAGAGGGGAGTCAGTATCAGAACACAGGAGAACTTTCCAGTTCTAGCTCCTGTTCTCAGACCACCCATCTCTCAGTGTGGATGAGTCAAATATATGAAGTTGCTCTTGGGAGCAAGATAGCATTAGATGTAAAGTATTATTAGTCAGTAATACCTGGGGGCTCGGGATAGTACATTTTCTAAGCATCTTTTTTTCCAAATATTTTAAGAAAAGTTAAAATACCCCATACAACTATGTCCTACCTGGGAACTGAAATAAAAGTTATTTCTAAGAAACTAACTCCTTCCACCCAACTCCTGCATTGCTGGGTAACAGATGGCATGGCACTGGTGGGACTCTACTGGAAGCAAGCCATCATTTCTTCATCTACTTACTACGAGCAGATGGGCGCCAGTGCGCAGAAGCCAAATTCAAGAAAAGGGAGGGTCTGGATGGAAAACATATTAAAACCTTGCCGACACAGCAAGTCTGTATTTTCAGCTATTTAAACAAGTCACCCAAAGAACATAACTAAAACCGTTGATGCTTCTAGTTATTTTCCTTTTGTCTCACAACCTTCTAGTCCAAACTGTCCAACTGCTATACCGTAACAAACACACACACACACACACTCTATCAATCATTCTAAAAGACACAGGTGTCAAGCGACAACATTTTCAGACAATGCTGATGTATGACAAATGTTTCAAAGCTGTATGAATTCTCAGCTTCCTGTGTTCAAAATATCAACAAAATTCAAGGGGTTTAAATGGCTGAAACGCCCAGCCCTCTTGCTGTGACTCAGTACAAGTGGCTCTGATTAAGAAGCATTCAACAAAAAGCTGGAACCAACAACCTAACATAGCTGCAAAAAAAAATCCCATGCTCTGATGCAGGACGTTCACAAAACTATTTACAAGAAATGCATTCTCCTACCTTAATCTGGTAAGGCTACATCCCATCATTTGTATTTACAATTTGGCCTCAATCGCATAGGCCATCATTAACTCTTGCTTGAATCATCGCAATCCAATGTATTTAGACTTGAATGCTTCTGCCCTGCAAAATCTGCAAGAGTTACAGAACACAGCAGCACACCTCCTCAGTAATACAGGTTCACTTGAGTACATCAGTCCTATGTTTCACTCACTCCGCTCATTCCCCAACAGAACACTGAATCAAATCTCGGTCTTTATTTTCAAAGCTGTAAAGGAAATGGGCCCAATATACCATTTTACTCTCTCAGACTTCAGTAGCTGTGTTCCTCAGGAACAACTGTCTACACATCAGAAGTAAAACTAGCAGATGCAGCAGACAGGGCTTTTTCAGGAGCTGGCCCAATACTATGAAATTCACTCCTGCAAAAACTAACATCACCATTTTTCGTATTTACACTCCCCGCGCCCGCTCCCGCCCTCCACACTTTGCCCTCTGGGACAGTGATTTTCAACCTCTTTTCCACTTGCAGATCCTAGAAAATTTCAAATGGAGGTGCAGACCTCTTTGGAAATCTTAGATATAGTCTGTGGACCCCCACAGGCCACGGCTTGAAAACCACTGTTCCGTTGTAACGACAACCTTTCGAGAACTCCTTAGACAGTCTGCAAACTCCCAGAGGTCTGTGCACCACAGGTTGAAAACTGCTCTGGGGGATATGGGAGAAATAGAAACCTCAAATAACAGATGCTAGTCACTTAACTATTCTTAACTCTGGAAAGCATTCAGATACAACAGCAATTGGCACAATAGAAGAACTTAAAAAAACCTAGTCGCTGATGTTGCTTCTACGACTATTTTGAGTTCTCTTCCTTTCATTTTCCTTCTAATGCCAAATTAAAGGAAAAATCTTTTAATCTACAATCAAGGTTTTTTAAAATCAAAAGTTACAGCCAGATGCTTTTTGTGTAAATTGGAATAACTTTACTGATTTCAATGGAGCTATGCTGATATATGCCAGAGCAGGATCTGGCTTCATAGTTAGAATTTTGTTGATAATGCTAGTCTATAGTCCTTGAAAAAGTTAAAATGTATAAATCATTTGGGGGATTTTCTTGCTTTAAATTGATTGTGTGACCAAAAAAGTACCCACTCCTCCATGAAATCTTAGAATTAGGCAAAACACACTTATACTTAGGAAGCAGCTACTGATTCTAGAAGTTCCAAATGAACTCAGATATTTAATATATTCTATTTTTTAGGACTAAACAAAGAGTCTCTTGAACCATACTACATAATTAGATTAAACAAATAATTCCATATGAACTGTAACCCTATCTGTAGTATGCTGGTGCAAAATCATTTTTTTAAACTCTGACCATACAACCAATTTTTGGCCTTGGGTCAGTCCACATGGAATCAATTGCAAAAACTGCAAGATCGGGGCCTTATCTTGTATCACAGCTATAGGTCTTGTGACAGGGTCGGGCCAGAGGGCTACAGGAGAGTGATCCTATTGGGATGCAGGAAGTGGGGAGCCCACTGCTAAAAGATCCCCCCAGCCTTAAGGGGGGGATCAACAAGACCTGGAAACCAAGTGGTTTCAGGGGACAACTAATGAAATAACAGGGACAGACATGCTGTCAAAGGCTCAAACGAAGGGAACCAGATGGGGACACCGAGCAGAGAACCCCGGACAGCGCCCACTGCTCCTCGAAGGCATGAAGGGAGTCAGTGGACACCTCCCAGAGGATTTCTGCCCGGTTGCATGAATGGATGGAGGACCGGAAAGAGGCCCCACAGTTACAGGAGACTCCATCGGCCAACCTCCTCTCCCTGGTTTTATAGATGGCCATTTTAGCCAGGGCCAGGAGGAGGTTGACCAGGAGGTCCCGTGACTTTGTGAGGCCACCTATAGGCAGTGCATAAATAAGGAAATGAGGGGGAAAGTGCAGCCAGAAATGCAACAGGATATCTGTGAGGAGACAGAATAGAGGCTGCAGCTTGGCGTACTCCAGGTAAACGTGCACCAGAGTCTCCCTCACGCAGCAGAAAGGGCAGGTGTCCAGGATGGGGGTGAACTGCACCAATTACACGCTCGTGCTCAGACCCCTGTGAAGAAGCGACCAACTGACATCCCCGGCGGGCCTTGGGAGCAGGGTGGAGTATAGGCTGGCCCACCGGGGCTCCTCACCCTCTAGAGGTGGCAGGAGGTCCCTCCACTTTGTGTCAGGGTGGGACGCAAAGGTGAGGAAGTGCAGAGTGTGGAGCACGAGCGCGTATAGATGTTTCCTTGGCGTGGTCTGGAAATGAACCGGCTTTAAGTCGTGCAGATGGCTTATGCTGAAGGGGCACGGAAGCCGGTTGGGTCCATGGGGCAGGGGCCCGCTACAGGAGAATGAGAGAAGGCAAATATATTAGCCCCCGATTAAGCAGGTCCCTTTCCCCTGGGTAAGATAACAGGGGCAGTTCCAGAAAAATCAGGAATTTGCTGGAACCAATGAAGGCAGGCAGGCTAATTAGGACACCTGGTTTAAAAGGACCTCACTTCAGTCAGTGAAGGGTGCAAAGTGCTGAGAGTGAGAGGGCCTGCGGCTGGAGAACTGAGGAGTACAAACGCTATCTGGCATCACGAGGAAGGTCCTGTAGTGAGGATAAAGAAGATGTTGGGAGGAGGCTATGGGGAAGTAGCCCAGGAGTTGTAGCTGTCACACAGGTGTTACACGTAAATCTGTAGACAGATGCTATCCACAGGGCCCTTGGCTGAAACCCAGAGTAGAGGTAGGGACTGTGTTCCCCTCATTCACCTCCCTCCTACTGTATATAAGAGGAGTTGACTTGGACTGTGGGTCACACCAGAGGCGAAGATCCTGGCCTGTCTCCCTGGCCCACTAGGTGGGTCAGCAGAGACTGTGGAGATTGTTCTCCTTCCTTTCCCCATGCTGGCAAGTGATGTGGTTAGCTGAGTGAATGGCAGGTTTGAGCCATAAAACTGGCCAAACTGAGGGCTGCCCTGAATATCTGAGGTGAGCAAATCCGCCAATAAGTGCAGGACCCACCAAGGCAGAGGAGGAACTTTGTCACAGTCTTTTAAGATGCTCCAAAAAAGGACAGCCAGAATAAGACAGTATCGAAACACAACTTCTCGTGGAAATACACTATTCTCCAACACAGAGCTTGCAGAGTTCCCCTGGGAGTCGGTAAGGCATAAATGGCACCAGTTCTTACTGATTTCCAGTTTAAATTATTAATTATTCCAGTTCCTTTGACTGGTTTGCTAGTAAAGCCTGTTCTGCTCTGCACAGCTTCTGTGTTAAGCTCACTGGAGTCCTTTTCCAAACAGTGTTTCACTGCTATTGCCTATGAGGAAAACATCACATTTTATTTGTAGTTATATTGAATCTATTTTAAAAAATTAAAAATTCCTGATGTCCCTTTAAATGATGAGCTCCAGAGATACCTTAGAAAACAAAGCCAAAAGAATAAGCTACGTTCTGCTTCCTCCTACAGAAAGAGAAGTTTGGAGTAACTGTTGACTTCTGTGTTGTATAACTAAGAGCAGAATTTGGCCCTAAACCTTGAAACTCAGCATGATGGCTTTAAAAAAGTGCAATTAAAAAAAGCCCAAATATCTGAAAAATCCATCCTCCTTTCACTGTCCAGTCCTGGGTTCTAGATTCTGTATCATACCAAAAACAGTACAGGTTAAGGTAACACAAATCTTTAACTCAAGACTGGGCAAGGTTATGAACAATATTTTCAGGCACATTTTCAAGTATATGGTTGTAATGTATAAATATATTCATAATTTAAGCCATAGTCATAGTACAGTCTGGTAATCATTGGGAATCCTAACCAGTGCTTTCTTTTAAGCTCAATCATAAGGGCAGCAGATTTAACACTTGCTCTCCATTTTTTTTAACATAACATATTTTGTCAAAGCGAGCACCTATTGGGCTTAGAAGATGCTTCCCCATTCCCACTCAGTCCTCAGCTGCTCATTTGAGAGGTAACATTTAGGTGTTGGACTGACGATCAGCTATCACCAAATATGCCATTGAACAGCCAACAAACAGAAAGGATCAACACCAAACTAGACTCAATTCGGTACAATCCAAATACCAAGAGATTGACAAATTACTCTACCTTTTCCACTTACTATATACTCAAGGAATAGGTTACATGTTGTGAAAAACCAGTATTTGTACATCTGAATTCCCCATATTTATGGACCAACAAAGACATTCAGCTTGCACCTCTGTCTCCATAACCACATTCTTCAGGGGCAAGGGAAATTAGTGTCGTGCTATCCTCTATCTTAAATTTATCACCTGACTTTATATCGCAAGGATAGGCAACTTATGGCATGCGTGCCACAGACGGCACACGAGCTGATTTTCAGTGGCACTCACACTGCCTGGGTCCTGGCCACTGGTCCAGAGGCCTCTGCGTTTTAATTTAATTTTAAATGAAGCTTCTTAAACATTTTTAAAACCTTTTTTACTTTACATACACCAATAGTTTAGTTATATATTATAGACTTATAGAAAGAGACCTTCTAAAAACGTTAAATTGTATTACTGGCACGCAAAACCTTAAATTAGAGTGAATAAATGAAGACTCGCACACCACTTCTGAAAGGTTGCCGACCCTGTTATGTCGCTATCTAAACCAGGAAGTTAACAAGATCATAACTGTACCACCACCAAATTCTAACTGGTTTTCAACCTTTTTAACCTGTTTTATATCAGTCATAATAGCTCCATAGTACTCCAAATTAAAAAGGAAGTAAAAAATGAGAATGAAATAACCTAGTTCCATTCTAGAAAGGAGTAGGCTTTTCTGGATAAAAACCTATAGATGTCCAAGTTTGAGTATGAATCGAGTGTTTCAAGAGTAAACCTGGAAAGAAGAGTATGTGTAGAGAAAATACTAACCACCTCTGTAGAAAAGGTTTGATTAATGTGCTCACACAGCTAGGATGACACATAGCTATGCCGGACAGCTATCGTGGACAAATTTAGAACCTCTGTATGAAGTCAGTGTAGACCATGTCTATCATAAATAAAAAAGCAGTTTTCTATTAGAGAGTGTGGATAGAAAAGAAGCAGTGCTCATATCAGAACAAGGCTAAAGGGAACGGTTGTAGGGCATTACCCCCAGATTGCCTTTGGGCCCATCTGCTACCTCAGTTTACCTTTAATCTTGCATCAAACCAGATATCACATGTGGTGATTTTACAGTAGTGCTCTCTTCCAGGTTGGTTTATTATCATAACACAAGACTCAAACATACCCTTAACCAGCCTCAATTATTCTTTTCCGCATATAATGCCTCAAGTTTTTCCAGGTCTTGATCAGAGCAGGCCCATCCTTGTAGTCCCACCCTCTCCTAGCTGGGACTTCTGCATCCTGCAAGTCCATCAATGGAGGCTTATCCCTGCACAGTTTCCAGTTCCTTGTAATTCTCTTCCCCCAAAAGGCTTCTGCCTTGGAGTTCTGGAAAATTGTCACCTGTCCTCTTCACAGGCCCTCTGCCTGGGCACTAACGAGAGAGAGTCTCTCTGAACTTTTGGGGCAGGGGAGGGATCTCTCTCTTGAATGACCACAGGCTGCCTTTTTACCTGCCAGCAGGCCCGGTTTAGATGCATGCTTCTGTCACATGACCCTTGTATTTATTCCCATCATACAGGGAGATGGGCTAAACCTGACAAAAGGTGCAGCTGTGCCCCAGTCTTTTAATGGACCAGCTCACCCTGTGACAGGAACATACTGCAGCTTGCTCTGACCTGTGATATTTTTAGTTGCACTTAAATATTAGTCATGTATAGATCTTCAAGCACAATAAAGAGGACAGTTAAATTTTACATAAAATAAAAACTCAGCATCACCACTTCCATTTGAATAGTTCAGATATTAAAAATCCTACTTTGTTGAGTTCTGCTCGTAGAGCATCGTTGGCTTGCTGCAAGTCCTGGTTTATCTGGTCGCACGGCAGATCCCCTGTCAGTAAGTCATGTAGCTGATGAAACACTTCTTAGAAATGTAGAAGACTGGGGGGGGAGGGGTAGGAGAGAGAAACACACTCTAGTTACATGTTTCTTGTCAAGTTACTATAACTATTAACACTGGAAAACGTGGGGGAGGGACTGTAAATTGCCTCTTTAAAAAGTTACTAATTACACTAAAGCGCTCTCTGACAGAAGCAAAAAGAGTTTAAAACCCATTTTTAAGTAAAGCATAAATTCTGTTATGGCCACTAATGGCCATGACTCACTTTGGCCAATCAGAGTAGCCTACTTCATCTGCTACACCAAGACAGGTGGATCAAAAAAATACTAGCAAATAATGGAATGAAGCTTATATATCGATTCAAAAGTAGATCTCCATAACAACATTGAGCATTACAACTAAGCAACCAGACTAATCCCCAATAATCATGATCCTTTGGGGTGCGGGGAATTCCCTTCTTTGCTATGATTACATGTTTAGCTTATTGCTGTCAAAATGTTTTTCCATGAGGAAAATGCCTTAGTTATTTTCAATTTGACTTAACACATGACTGGGCAGCAACAGAAGTTTGGTAGAGGGGCATTGACTCCTCCCGCCTCAGGTCTGGGGGAGCAGAACTTCACTAATGCACACCTCCTAAGATCCTTAGGAATCTAGCCCATCTCCTGCAACTATTAGGAGATGCAAAGTAGATATCCATCTGGGTATAATTCGTTTTTGAGGCTTCTTCCAGGCCCCACGGTCCTTATGGTTGGGGCTCTACATGAATTTGAGAGGGGATTTATATGAGGGAATAGGGCTATGAGGGGCACGGGACTTTTAGTCGGGGGTGTTGGGGTTGGTAAGGAAAAGAGAGGGCTGAGTGGGGGAGCAGAAAGCAGAGGAAGATAGGGAGGGAAAGCACTAGTGGCGTCTCCTGGCAACAAACCTCTCTGCCAAACTTCTCTTGGCAGCATCTGCAGGACTCCCCTCTAACAAATCATAGCAGGTTTGTCAGCTGGAGAAGGTAGTGAAGTGCTAGTGCTTCCCCTCAGCTTTCTCCTAAGCACCCTATCCTCCAGCAAGACACCTGCTCCATCCCATGTCCTCAAGCTCCCCCACAGCCTGTTCCCACTCTCATTGCCAGCCAGAGACCCATCCTATGAAGTCCCCACCCTCTTGGATCCCAGTGATCCATTTCCCCAAATCTTTATGTCTCCCCACCCCCTTATTATACCCAGCCTCTCTGCCCTCAGACCCTTTCCAAAGGCCCACTCCTACCCTGGCTTGGCCTGCCAGGAGCAGAAGAATGCAGGCGGGGAGGGTCAAACTCAGGAAGAAGTGAGCAAATTATTAGCAAAATGTTCAAACTTTTTTCTGATTTTATTTTTGTCATTGAACTATAAATTAGAGGTGAACACATTGGTAGCCTGCCTGCCCAGCCTACCTTGAAGAAATACGGATTCACTTCCTCTTACCAAGTTATAACCACCAGACTACTATTATCACCAGCTAGGGAACATGGCTTTAGTCAACTTAATTCGTGGTAGGCCAGTAAATTGTTTCACTAACAAATACAGATCCATTCAAGGAACTGAGAGGGCGTGGGTCCAGCAGGGCCCCATGTACCGCATAAGCACAGGGCTCCAGAGGTTGCCAAAGCTGGCCCTGGGGTACCATTACGGGAAAATTCTGACAGTGTGCATGTGGGCGCACACATCAAATATGGAATCACAGCGTTTTTCTTCTACATGGACAAATACTCAAAGAACCACTTCTTCGCTCTGGTAATAGCAGTCTGGAGGCAACTTTAAACTTGTGAAAAATGGGTCTTGTCTTACCTTTTCCTTTTCTTTTATTTTCTGTTCTAAGGACCGACGATTATTTTCGACAAATTGTCTCTGATGACTCAGTAGGTCGTCCATTTTTTGCTCCAACATTTCACGCTATACAAAGTTTAATCATAAATCACAGTGATGCAAGGGTAATATTTATTATTTGTACTACAATAGCAATCCCGCCCGCAATCAGGATTGAAATCCCACTTTAGTAGGCAGTGTTTAAAAACACAACAACAAAAAACGACATACATACGAGGAAGTCATGGTCTCTGCCCCAAAACTCCTTACAGTGTTCCATGACTTAGTGAACACTCACACAGGTATCCCATACCAAACTGAGAACAGATTACACTTGGCTAGAAGACAAGTGTGTGCTAAAGTTTTAATAAGTGTTTAGGCACAGGAGATAAATTCAATGCAACTTTAAATTTACAGAGAATCAGCACATTGATTGATCAGAAAAAAATTACTGAACTATTTTGAACATATTTACTAATATAATCTGCAATTCAATCGGATTTCAAACTCATGTAAAGAAGCTAGACTATAATAAGAAAAGCTCTCAACAGTCACAGCTAGAGGTTATGGTGACAGCTATGCCAGTAACTCAGGTAATTTACAAGTAGCATCACTGTGACATCAGAAGCAGCAACCAATCAATCTTTCCTCTGCACTTTGCTATCAGTCAGTGAAGTGGAGAGGGCCTATTCACAGGTCAAAAGTTCTCATCGTTAACTTACTTGAACATCTGTATACAAACATGGTAATAACCCTGGATTGACTCATTGTCCCTGGCCTCAACCTACTCGCAGCCAAGACCTTCTCTCAATGGGGTCCTCACAGAGGTAGCAAAGAACAGCCATTACCGTACCTCTGCAGAGGCAAATTCTTAACCCCCATTCATATGATGGTATAATCTTCAGCATCCCGTATATAGGATGTAGGAAGCAGCAGCATTTTCTAACATTCTTAAGTAGGCAGCAGAATGTGCATGCATAGATAAAATCCCTGACAGCAAAGAGTAAGTGACAACCATCACACTTACAGAAGACATATGTGGTGGTGCCTTTCCCCACGGCAACATAACTTCTTTAATCTAAGTGTGTATGGAGGGGCAGAAAGGGGATGGGAAAAGAGTTAAGCTAAAGAGAAATATGAAGAATCGTGGAATCCATGACTTGCATGAGCTACAATGTTCTACCCAATGCACACGGAAATTGTGGAGCTGCAACAATTGGCAGAGGCCAAAACATTCAGCTGGACTAACTTCCCCATGTTAAATAGGGTGAAAAGCCAATGATTTTCAAAGAAGGAGACAGTGGTGCTGTTAAAACGTCTTTTTAACAGCACCACTGTTTTTATGACACTTTCAAATGGCTTTAGGATATATAAAATATCTGTGTTTCTTAGATATTTGTTATCGTTATTCACTCTACCGCAATAACAATACTGCATTGCTGGCTGCCTCATTAGAGAGCTGGCCTGCTATTTGTTCAGTCTATCAGAGCAACTTATCCATAAAGGAAAACTTTTCAAGGTGCAGATCTTCCCCACAGCACACACCCACGTAACTGGTATTAAAAAAAAATTTTAAAAAAATGAAAAGGTAGGGGAAAAAAGGAACCAATCACTAATCCCAAAAGTCATAGAGCAGCAGATGATCCACTAGTTTCCATGGTTCTCCTGCTACGTTGTCCAGTATATCAATGCAGTGGCTGACCCACTAAACCAAACAACCACTTCATGCAGTGGCAAGGAACCCTATCCCATATAGCAAAGTGTAGGCCTCTTCATGGATATGGAAAGATGGGGCCAAATAAGGATTTGCCTCTTAATGAAAGGCTGGGTTTGACTGGCTTTATTTCTTTACTCTTATCAGTGTACACCTGTTTGGCATCTGTTTTAGCTAGCAAAAAAAAAATCCATTTTATATGATTAACACACGTTTGCTCCACTAATGCAAATTATTTCAACGTTTCAATTATATCAGAACTATAGCCACAGAAATTTCTTGGCTTCCTTGCACTGAATACAAGAGGGCCTTTTCCCCCTTGATTCTTCTGCAGCAAAACAGAGAGGTCTTGGAAGGACCCAAGATCTTGCATTCTGAGCACTTTAAAACTCTTCAGTAAGGTGTGTGAATTCTTTCCTGTCATGGAAGGGATCCAGAGGTACCACCAGAATTTAGAGGGTCCAAAGGATAGAGAAAAAATCTGTCCTGGATCATGCAGGTCTGTGACTCTAAGTGGACAGCACTGTTCTCTTTTCTTGTTTATGTACCAGCCTCACAGACTGCAATACAGTTCTACTAATAGGCTTTATTAACTTCTGCCTGTGCTGGTGCTGCATAAGCAAAAGTACGAGATGTTTTAGCTCATATAAAGCTATTTAAATCTTTTAAGGGCATAGGGAAATGGTGGACTTAAATATACAGTAGAACCTCAGAGTTACCAACTCGGGAATGGACGTTGTTTGTAACTCTGAACAAAACATGATGGTTGTTCTTTCAAAAGTTTACAACTGAACATTGTCTCAACATAGCTTTCCAACTTAACTATGCAGAAGAAAAAATGCTGCTTTCCCTTCATTTTTTAGTAATTTAACACAGTACAGTGCTGTATTTGCCTTTTTTAGCCGGGGGTGGGGTGGGGTAGAAGGGATGTGTCTCTGCTGCTGCCTAATTATGTTCTTCCGGTTCCAAACGAGATTTGTGTGGTTGACTGATCAGTTTGTATCTCTGGTGTTTGTAACTCTAAAGCTCAACTGTAAATTATGGAGCCACCATTAGCAAGCACATACATAGTTAAGCTTTGTTGGAGAACTGTGTAATGAATTGTGTTAGTGAAATGTGTACTAAGTAATGTTAGAGAAATTATTATATACAATTCTGGAAGAAAATAAGAATGTTTGCTTTTTGTATGTAGTTCTGCTGCTTGAGATTGTCAGATTTTGCTGAAACAGTCTGTAAATCAGAAAATTGGTTTTTGTGTCTCATCTATAAAGTTCTTGACCAAGCAGATAGCAGGGTAGAGAAGAGAGCTGTTAGCTTTCAGTAAGTCAGGTACAATCCCTCATCCCCCCACCCATCCATCCAATCAGCTAACAAGTTTTTTTTTTAATCACAATATTAATAAAATTCACTGCTTGTTCTCTCACCTTATTCTTGGCTTTGATTATTTCAATGACAGAAGACCCCAAACTCTTCATATATTCCATAGTTACTAAAAAGCTCTCAACAGTCACATCTAGAGGTTATGGTGACAGAGCTATGCCAGTTACTCAGGTGATTTACAAATAGCATCATTGTGACATCAGAAGTACCAACCAATCAATCTTTCCTATGCAATTTGCTCAGTAACTCAGGTGATTCATAAGTAGCATCATTGTGACATCAGAAGTGGCAACCAATCAATCTTTCCTCTGCACTTTGCTATCAGTCAGTGAAGTGGAGAGGGCCTATTCACAGGTCAAAAGTTCTCATTGTTAAATTACTTGAACATTTGTATACAAACATGGTAATAACCCTGGATTGACTCAATGTCCCTGGCCTCAACCTACTCCCAGCCAAGACCTTTTCTCAATGGGGTCCTCACAGAGGTAGCAAACAACCGCCATTACCGTACCTCTGCAGAGGCAAATTCTTAACCCCCATTCACATGATGGTATAACCTTCAGCATCCTGTATATAGGATGTAGAAAGCAGCAGAATTTTCTAACAAGCAGCATCCCCCACCTGCCTATTCAACCAGCTAACAAGTAAAAACTCAAGGCCACAGAAACAGATGAGTACGAAGAATAAAAATTGCAGTTGTAATATAAGTACAACTGCATGCAGCCAGGGAGTGTGACAGCAAGGAATAGCTGCGATGGGAACTACACAGATATAAGTAAGTTTTAGCAGGATAAGCAAAAAATGTATTAATCTGGGTTAGTTATTGTGATTTATGCAGGCGAATCTTTTAATCAGGGCCGGCTCAAAACCCCAGCACGCCACGCACGCGCGTCGGGCGGCATTTTCCCAGGAGGGCGGCAGGCGGGTCCGGCGGACCTTCCGCAGTCATGCCTGCGGGAGGTCCACCGGAGCCGCCAGACCAGCAGACCTCCCGCAGGCATGACTGCGGAGGGGGCGCTCGTCCCGCGGCTCAGGTGGACCTCCCGCAGGCACGACTGCGGAGGGTCTGCTGGTCGCAAGGCTCGGGTAGACCTCCCGCAGGCATGACTGCGGACGGTTCCCTGGTCCCGCGGCTCGGGTGGACGTCCAGCAGGCATGCCTGCGGAAGCTCCATTGGAGCCGCGGGACCAGCGCACCTCCGCAGGCACGCCCCCGGAGCCGCGGGACCAGCGTCCGGCAGCGCGCCCGCGGCATGCCGCCCTGCTTGGGGCGGCCGGATTACTAGAGCCGCCCCTGCTTTTAATTAGGGGTTAGAGTAGAATATATATGGATAAAGACACAGATGAGGTAGCTTCCTCTACTGAGTCTGCGCAGTTACAGAACAGAGGATTAAAAAATAGATGATTGACATAATAGTGGAGAAGAGACAGAGGAAAAATAGCCAAGCATAGCAGAGATTTGAGAAGAGTCACCCTGTCCCCAAGAAAGATAACTTGAGCACTTTCTTGTCTTGCCTTATCTTTTTGCATGTTTATGTAATTCATACGTGATAGTAGCATTGTCTAAAAACATATATAATAAAGGCTAAAATAAATTGTTTAAGCCTAAATTGAAGTGGATTTGGTTTTCACCCAACAGGTTGACGTTTGCATTTAAAGTGGAACTAAAAATCCCGGTTTCACAGTATAATAAATGAATCTACTTTCCAAGTTCAGCAGAGTTACACTTTAGATTACATTAATTTTTGCATAAAATAGTTTCTTACTTTGCCAGAGACATTTTTTTAAAAATCACAATATTAATAAAATTCACTGCTTGTTCTCTCACCTTATTCTTGGCTTTGATTATTTCAATGACAGAAGACCCCAAACTCTTCATGTATTCCCTAGTTACTAAAAAGCTCTCAACAGTCTCAACAGAGGTGATGGTGACAGAGCTATACCAGTAACTCAGGTGATTTACAAGTAGCATCATTGTGACATCAGAAGAACCAACCAATCAAACTTTCCTGTGCAATTTGCTCAGTAACTCAGGTGATTCATAAGTAGCATCATTGTGACATCAGAAGTAGCAACCAATCAATCTTTCCTCTGCACTTTGCTATCAGTCAGTGAAGTGGAGAGGGCCTATTCACAGGTCAAAAGTTCTCATTGTTAACTTACTTGAACATCTGTATACAAACATGGTAATAACCCTGGATTGACTCATTGTCCCTGGCCTCAACCTACTCCCAGCCAAGACCTTCTCTCAATGGGGTCCTTACAGAGGCAGCAAAGAACAGCCATTACCGTACCTCTGCAGAGGCAAATTCTTAACCCCCATTCATATTGTTGGTGTCACTAGGCCTAAGTAAACCAAAGTTGTGACTACAGGCCTGAGTGAACCAGAGGTCTTCCATGCTGTGAACTTTAACCAGCCTAAGATGCTAACAGACAGCAAGCAAAATGGGTAACTGTCAGCTGTTTCAGCTTGCAGATGCAGGAGTTTGAAGGGGAGGGGGAGAGGGGGGAGAAAAATCTGTATGCGTTTGTGCTGTGAAGGCCAGAGATAAACATGCGGATGAGAACTTTTCTAACACGCTGAAATGTAATGCCTAATGTAACTGCTGTTGGGAAGGGAGGGGTGAGGGGAAAAACCGAACAAAAGGCTTACACAAACAAGGGGGGTATAAATGCTGGGATCCCGCCTGCGCGCAGGTGTGCAGGATTTGAGAATGGTTTTTCTCCCTGGCACCTTATTTTTGCTCAAATAAACCTGGTTTTTGCTTCTCCACCCTGGTGTGATAATTAGTGCTACGCACACCGGGCAACGAACCTGCTGTTGCTCCGCCTCGGGCTCTTTGAGCCGGCAACAATATGATGGTATAATCTTCAGCATCCTGTATATAGGATGTAGGAAGCAGCAGAATTTTCTAACAAGCAATTAAATTCGTAATGCTGCAGTTATGAAAAACAAACAAAATGAAGCATTAGAAACCAAGGTAATTCAGAGTTAAGATCAAAATAAAAGACAGCCTAACGTTTGAAAAGTAGGCAAGATCAGGGCCGGCTCCAGGCACCAGTGTAGCAAGCAGGTGCCTGGGCAGCCAATGAAGAGAGGGGTGGCACGTGCAGCAGTTCGGCGGCAATTCGGCAGTGGGGCCGTCACTCCCTCTTGGAGCGAAGGACCTGCTGCCGAATTGCCGCCATAGAAGAAGCGGCGGTAGAGCTGCCACCAATCGCGAATGCGGCTTCTTTTTATTATTATTTTTTGCTGCTTGGGGCGGCAAAAATGCTAGAGCCGGCCTTGGTTCAGATGCAAGTCTGTGACAACTGTCAGTAGGAACACAGCATGTGTCCAAAAGACACTTTGTCCGGACATAAGATAAGCATAAGCCGGGTCTGCAAAAAAGCTTGGAGTTCTCCATCCTTCTCTTTGAGGAGATCTTAGTCTGGAATCATCTCTGGACTCTTCCGTGCCCTGTACCTTTTTCACAGAAAGCTTCTTGTCCGACATGCCAGATTTTGAAAGAGGATGTTGCTGATGAGGCCCAGGAAGCGAGGGACCCAGTACTAGCACTCTAAGGAGCAGAGAAGGCATTTACAGGATGGTTATCTGACCCAGGCCCTGAAGCTACTCTCATTGCTTTACCCATTAAGTACATCTGGAGCAGGGCTTCTCTAGATTTGCAGGTCCTGCAAGTGAAGGACTTGCAAATATGTATTTTGTCTGGGGGAATGTTCCTGGAAAATGCCAAACATTACAGGCTATAGTGCCCGTGTTTGATGGGCAGTATGTAAATCCAGGGGACTTAAAAGAAGCCATCCTGACAGCAGAAAGAAATAGCTATTCTGGTTAAAAAACCAAAATGCCAATGAGCAACCACTAGCTATCTCTATCTACACGCTGCACAGATTTAAAAAGAGCCAGGTATTTTGTTAGCACTGCTCACTGCCCATGTTCATCTCAAAGCCAGGAGGCATGAGAGGAACTGAGTGGTGGCTGGCCTGCTCCACCCTTTTATGCCCTCGGTGCAGGATATGAGGATGCTCAAGGTGCATGAGACTCTGAACATGGGTGAGTGGGGTGCATTGCACACCGTCAGCAAACTGTGGAAATGGATAACCACTCGAAGGGAAAAAAGTTGCAAAGGGACAACAGTGGTCTGTTCATTAAACCAATAATACACTGGCTTTTACAAATTGTCCTGGAGCCAGTACTAAAAGCCCTTGATCAAAACACCAGTTCAGTATGGAGATCTTATCTCGCAAACTCTTATGTGAAGGACTTGAAAACGGCACATTTTCCAGGAAGAAAGATTAGAGGCTAGAGTCACTGAAAAGGCAGAGTTGAGGTTGTTTGAGAGCCTGAATTATACATTTCCAAATTGATAAATGTTGGGTTGCAATTTACGTTTAACTTAACTTTGAATTTCCCGTATTTTTAATACTTGTTATTTTTAATTACTACAAATTTATTGTCAGGCACTCTCATCCTTGACTCGAGTTTACCCAAGTATTGAGCCTGCGATAGTTTAGAATCCAAGTAACTTTCCCCTGAATTTATGGCAGTTTAGGCTGAAAATATTAAACTATATGACAGTGTCCCTTTAAGGTCACAATTGGCCACCAGGTGTCAATCTTCCTCTATGGAATATTATTGGTAGGGGCCTACGGTCCATTTTGGTCAATTTTACGGTCATAGGCTTTTAAAAACCATAAATGTCATGATTTCAGCTATTTAAATCTGAAATGCCACAGTGTTGTAATTGTAGGGGTCCTGATCCAAAAAGGTATTGTGTGTGTGGGCGGGGGGGTGTCACAAAGTTACTGTGGAGGGGTGGGGGGTTGTGGTGCTGCTACCCTTACCACTGTGCTGCTGGTGTTGACGGCGCCGCCTTTAAGCTGGGAGGCCGGAGAGTGGCAGCTGCTAGCTGGAAGCCCAGCTCTGAAGGCAGCACAGAAGTAAGGACCCTCAATTTGAGAAACACTGGTCTCCCCCATGAAATCTGTATAGAATAGGATAAAAGTACACAAAAGACCAGATTTCATGGTCCGTTTGGACAGAAGCCGTGGCCCCGCGCCTGCTGGGGATAGAGAACTCCAGGGCTGTGGGCGCCGGTGCTCTCTGTCCCCGGTAGGCACGGGGCCGCGGCTTCTCTCCCCTGCTCAGGCACTAGGCACTAGGCAGAGCACATCAATGAACCGCATTGGGGACCACAGACTTAAACTGACCAGCTTGAAACCCCGCTATAGCGCGACCCTGCATTTATCGCCATGGAATTTTTTGGACCCCAAACATCGCGTTATAACGGGGTTTCACTGTACTTACAGTATTAGTACTTTAAAGCAGCCTACACATTCTAATTAGACACTTGATAAGATGCAAATTAGAAAAAAACTATTTAAAAACTGCTTATCAGGTTAAATATGTAGCAATATAAAAACATTTTAAAAATCTATCATCAAATTGGAAAAATTGAAAGGCCTTTAAAAGTCTGGTTGGCACAATTTATATTTATTTTTTGAACTTGGATAGTGGCTGTAGATCAGTTTCACTTTGTTTTTTACTAGCTTCATTTTCTGATTCTTATGCATTGGCACAACACTGCAGTGTTTAGGCCACAAATTTTGCAGAGGTTCTTTGTCAGGGGTTCTCAAACTGGGGGTTGCAACCCCTTAGGGGGTCGTGAGGCTATGATGTGGGGGAGTCTCAAGCTGTCAGCCTTCACCGCAAACCCTGCTTTGCCTCCAGCATTTATAATGGTGTTAAATATATTTTAAAGTGTTTTTAATTTATATGGGGGTGGGGGACTTGCTATGTGAAAGGGGTCACCAGTACCAAAGCTTGAGAATCACTGCTCTTTGTTTATAAGAACTACCTCCACTGGAATTTTCTAAAACATTATTAAAACATTTCTATTTGGTCTTAAGTTTTGAAAAAGCTGCTTCTGAAGAAAAGCTATTAGAAACCTATATTTGGGGCCAAATTTAACCCAATAGTGTTCATTTAACTTATTCAATGCATGTCTCCTTTTGGAAGGGGCCTTTTGTAAATATCATATAGGGTCTTTTTTTTCACATCACTAAAACCACTTATCTAAAAATCAAAACTGTTTTTTTCATGATACACGTGTGTGTGTTTGGGGAGGCTCAGAATCTATAGTTTCTTTTCCACAGACTTCAATGGAATTTTGCACATGAAGAACAGTAGTCAATTTCAGATTATTAGCATGTGAAATGAATGATCTGATCATTCTTTTATGAGGACCTATTCCACTGGTACTCTATCTGCGAACAAACAGATGGCAGCCAATGGCAGTTGAGAATTTTCCTTTTTTCGGTCACTGACCCTTCTCCCTGCCCCATCCCCTTCTTCCCCCCCCCCCAACACCCCCCAAAAAACCCCAGACAAACTAACAAACCAACCAACCAACCAACCAACCCTTCAGGCTTCCAAAGCTGAAACTTCATCTTAGGTTTGCAATTAACTTTACAATGTGACCGTGCACATAAACTAAGCCTTGAATGAAAACTCTTCCCTTTTAAACTAACAGTAAGCAAAGGGTGAGTGTTTGAATTGAGATAACTGTCCTGCAGAACAGCATTACCATTTAAAAAATGATCTTTTGAAAGACCACTTGCCAATGATTTTGGCTTAATTGGATTAAAGCAGAAATCTAAGAAAGGAGACCCATCCATTCACTGAAAAAAAAATGGAGGATACAGACACTGTCCCAAACACTTCCAACAAGGTAACAAAATTTACTGACAGAAAATCTGAAGACCAAAGACAGAATGGCAGAGCAGAAGACATGAAATGGCCTTAAGTCACCTGTCACCTTATCTGCTGAAGATAAGGTTCTTCCTATAGTGTTTATTAAATGTTTACAAAGACTTCCAAGTGGGTATCCTGCACAGCTGCACTGACACTAGGGCTACACTACAGCTTAAGTCGACATAAGGTTTGTTGCTCAGTTGTGTGAAATTAGTCACCCACCTGAGCGACATAACTTACACAGAGTTAAGCGTCGGTGTGGACAGCACTGTGTCGACAGGAGACATAGCTGCCACCGCTTGCGGGGCCCGGATGAATTAAGCCAACGGGAGACCTCTAGACCTCTATCCCATCGGCTTAGAGTGGCTACACTAGAGAGCTTAAGCTCAGAAGACTTCTCAGTTGAAGAAGCTCCAGATGCTCATTCTACTATGGTTCTAGTTTAAGCAGGCAAGGATCTCCTGAAAAATGACTTCTTGATAGAACAGATTACTCTACAGAACCTGCCAAAGAATTTTTCATACTGGAAAACTTTATAAACCAAGAAAATAATTAATAAACATGTATATAGGGTTTTACCCAGAGATCTCCAAAAGTCTTACACGTTGAGTAGGTATTTTACTCCCTTTTATATATAAAACAGTCTTCAATGAAGTCCTTAAACACAGAGGGTTTTAATTCTCTTTAAAAAAAATAAGATGTTCTTATTTACAAAGTAGATTTAAAGTCATAACTACACTTGCAAGATACCTTGGTTCTGTGTTTTTAACTGCTCGATGACGGAAGAATTACCACCATTTTCAGGAACTTGTTGTTGAAATCTGTCTTCTATCATCTTAAGCCACTGTGACTAGGAATTGCCTCTTATCCCCATGGAAAATGGGATGAAGTAAAACCTCTCTTTAAAGGGTTTCTTGACTGCTGGATGAAGGACAGCTGTGTGTCTTTTCTTGTTGCCACGAGAACACTGATGAAGAAGCCTGATGCCGAGCAATCTTTCTGTGACTCTTAGTACTTTGAGGATGAGAATGATTTATTTTCTATTTAAAAAGAGTGGGGGAAAGCATATCTACCTTTACATAGCTGACAATTCATAAGAGAATTAATTCACTTCTGTATGATGGAAATAAGATAGGCAATTGGTCAAGCTGTCAGTTGCAATTTTGGATAACAGAGTCCACGACACAGATCGTCCATCAGCACAAAGTACTATATGATTTACACCAGTCTGCTTTTATACCCCCAGCAGTCAACTGACTGGAATACTTTGCTGATTAACATCACAGGCAGCTGAAGAGGGTTGGGGGAGTACTATCTGCAGTTCAGATATATCTAAGCTGGCCAGCATCTCAATGGCAAGAAGTTTGACCTGTGGTTCCTTATATTTAGTATATCAAGCTTTTGGTTTTGTTTTTTAAGAGAGGCATCCTATCAGTTAACATTGAGGTACCTTCCTGCACATTCCTCACGATCAGATCGGTTTTGTCAAGCTAGCTGTTGACAGGCATAATATTCATTTTTGTATTTCGTTCTAGACTTACTGTGCATTAGAACGGATCCTCATTTGTGTTCTGTGGACAAATATAGCTACATTTTAGACTGTGGGCTCTAGTCATCTCCAAATGTGTGGTGATCCCATTAGCAAGAATTCTACATGTAAATCATTCCACACACAAGAGAGAGACACTCATTTATTTGCACTTACTTTTACAAAATCCCTGGACTCAAAAAAACATGCTTTGGCTCTAATATCAGATATTTTTCTTTCCCTAAACCTCTGACTGCCAGAAGCCGGGACTGGATGACAGGGGAGGGATCACTCAATAAATTGCCCTGTTCTGTTCATTCCCTCTGAAGCATCTGCCACCATCCAGAAGCCAGGATAATGGGCTAGATGGACCATTGGCCCTACTGGATCAGACCATTCTGTTCTAAAAATACAAAAAAGCTGCTATTGGTACTTACTGAACTTGGTTTTCCAATATGTCTAACATTTGAATGGGGTTTTTGACTAAAGCACTAAGGGCCCCAATACTGCTCCCCAAAATTCACAAGAATGTAATCCCTGACATCAGTAGTGGAGCAGCTTCCCCCCTCCAGTAAAGCAGGGCTTCAAAACAGCCAAGCGAAGCTGATTGAGGAAGCAGCCACAGCTGTGGTTAACCCAATCAGGCCCAGCTGGCCCTGATAAGAGGCCTGTGAGCCAGCACCTGAAGGACTCTCTCTTCAGCCCTGGAGGGAGAGGGTGAGCTGTCTGCAAGCAAGGTACCCGAAGCAGAGCAGAGCTGGGGAAAGGGCAAGGGAGCTGGGGAGCTCTAGCCTTGCAACTCTCCAGGCTGCGGGTCTTGATGGAGGTCTATGGAGGTACTGGTGCTGCAGAGGGCAGCCCAGGAATAGGCAGAGGCAGCTGGTCCTAACCCCTGGCCAATGATGAGTGGCCATTACAGACCGCGGTCTGCCCCAGTGAGTGGGGGCAAGAGGATGACTGGCAGTAGCCACTGAGGCAAGGTGGTTTTAGAGGGTTGGGAGCTCCCCTGGGAGGAGACCCAGAGAGAGTGGGGTATTGCTGGGGCAGAACCCTGAGGAAAAGGGCACCGGGTCTGGGAGGGACATGGGGCCTGAGGCTGGCGAGACATCCGCCGGCAGAGAGCGCTCAAAGGCTGGAAAGAGACGAACAGCAGGAGGTGCCACAGCGGTGAGTCTTCGCCTCGCTACAGAGCGCTATCAGTCTTTAAAAGTGCTACAAAGGAAGCACCTACTGAAAAACAGTAATGGGAATATTCCTGGATATTTACACTGAGTTTATCGTGTAAATCAACTTCTAAATTTACTAGAAAGTGATTGTACATGTATTTCATTAATTTTGTTTGTAGGTTTTCAGTACACGTTTCCTAAAAAAAGGATGTAAGCATGTTGAAGTAGTATAAATATTCTTAAGGTGGTAAAACAACTGTGCCCAAGTTGAGTAGGTTAGGTTTTTTGTTTGTTTTGCTTTTAAAACAGAAAACATAAGAGATCATTTTCAGATTTTAAATGCAAAAACATATACATTCCATATAAATTCTATCCCTCGTGATAACTAAGTATTGAGAAATTCTCAGTCGTGTGATTATTTACATGAAAACAATATGTTTAAAAAGTCCTTTTTGTGTATTCTAATTAGTACTAACTTTTCAAAAATGCTGTCAGGAAATTAACCATACCCCCTGCTTACTCTTCTTAAATCTACACTTTAATCCTCAATGGTATGAACAATGAGCACATTTAATGTTACCACTTTCCCTGAAAAATCATATGGCTAATTTTGAAGAACTGCACCTTTCTCCATGTCACACATTAAATGAGATTCTAATGCTGAGATACTCTAGCCCCATACTTTAATCTGGATATTTCTCAGCTTTTTTCTTTCTTCAACTTCTTTATTGTATTGTTCTTGGAGTTCTTCAAACTTAAAACCTACAAATTGACAGTGAATATTTGCTAATAATCTGCCTCATTTCATACATAAACTTTCCCTTTCCATTTCTTATGCCTAATATTAGACAAGGGTGATAAAAGCAACAGCCCTCATTAATCTCTAGTGATATATTAAGACAACAACTCAACGGGAGTTCTTCTAAAACCGAACCGTTCAGAGACTGAAAACTGAGATCTGGAACTCAGTGCCACAATGAAATTGCAACCACTAGACTGAGGGACCAATACCAGGGGTACAAATGTATATTGTAATATCTCCTGAATGAAAAATTTTTTCCCGTCGCTCCCCTGGCATTAACATTCATTTGTAGCATGAATTAAAAATCAGGCATTAAGGTTCAAAGGAGCTTCAAAAGAAAAATCAGTGGGAGTTGGACACCTAACTTCTTGCTAATGGGACTCACCACACATTTGAAAATCTCAGCCTAAAGTCACATCTTGCTTCTCTCCACTTTAACTCCTACATAACTGTAGCAGCCACTTTCTCAAGGAACACCATAGCCAGAGTGCTTTGCCTCTTCCAAAAGCATCTGAAATCTCAGCTTTCAAATGAGAACAAGGACTGGGGATCTCCAACTCCAGCTAGGTAGCCAAATGCAAGTTTTTGGCAGTACCTTCTTTTGGTGTCCATGAAATCTGAGTGTTTTTGTTTTATATTGTAGAGTCTGAATTTCACAACCCTAAACTCAAGCAAATTGTGTGATGGTACCTTGTCACTGGTATTAGGCCTAAATAAAATGTAACCCAAAGCCAGTTGTGTCAACCTGAACAAAGTCAGGCTAACACCCTAACAGAGGTTTATGGGTAATTCATAAGTGGAAAGTCCCAGGGAGTTACAGGTCTGTCTCTCACAAAGTTAAGCAACCATGAGATAAGAAAGGGACTGTATTCCTAGCATGGTACCAAACGTACTGAGGTAGAAACAATTCGTTTAAAGAACTCATAAGAAGCCAAGTTTCCAAACTTCCAAACTCCCTGTGCAGTACTCCCTGTTTCTGTTCTATGTCTATTCCTAACAATTACATTTTAGATTGATTGGTGATTGTTAAAGTATCATAAATCATGTAAAACATTTAATCTTGTAGAACATAAAAATGAATGTATGGTAACAGTTTCTAGTTTCAAAAGAAGGGGAGTGACTACTTAACTAGGTAATTGCAATTATGATGATGCGACGGAACTGTCTATATAAACCTAGGTTATTTTGTAAAGAGGTTAGCTGGTTCTCTTTGGAGATGAGCTCGCTCTCTATTGTCGTGTGCACTCTTCAATAAAGAGCATTATATTTGAACTTTGCTGGTGTTGCCTGTCTCTCGCGGTCAGACAACAAACTTTGCCGTTTGGGGTACCAGAGTCCCCAACACTGGTAAGCATTTCCAACTCTGAGCACTTACTACTAAATCCCTCAAGCCCCCGATTCACCAGCCGGCAAAACTGAATTTCAATTATTTTGAATGAAAATTTTACCTGAATATTTTGCTATAGAACATAATTAGTTAGGATGTATGTGTGTTCATGGGCGCCAACTTATATGGGCTCTTGGAGCTAAAGCCCCAGGAATATTCATAATCAGGGGCTCTGCTCCATCAATATTTGGAGCTAGATTTTTTCCCCCTCCCCGTAGCTTCCCTGCCTGAATGTAAAGAGAGCGCACAGCGCGTCTCTCTCTCCTTTGCTGCTGCTGCCGTAGCCTAAGGGCTGCAGCATTAGCATAAGAGGAATGCTAACTGCTGCTGAAGCACTCAGGAGGGGGAGGGGAGGTGAGGGGGCCTCCCCTCTCCTCTCCTCTCCTGCCCCTACCTGGAGGAGACACAAACGGGCCAGGAGACACACATCACTCACCTTAGCAGCTGTTGGGGCTTCCGTGAGTGTTTGACCCTATGATTTTTTATTATGTTTGAGTGTTTGACCCTATGATTCCCCCCCTGCCCCAGCCCCTACTCCTACCCCCAGTGAGGCACAGCAGGCTGCACAGGGGAGGCAGGAAGCCACATGTGAAGGCAATGCCCCCTCCCCCAGCACCCACCAACCCACCCGCCACAGGAGGGATGGGAGACGGAGGCTTCCTAGACCTGAGCAGCTAGGGCTTAGGTGAATTTTATGACACCTTGCTCCCCCGTCCCATAGCCAGCCACCACCCTGCCTACCCCACTTCTGCCCCATGCTGGGCAAGGGGCAGCCCCATCCATAGTGAAGTTATGGTGAGGGGCAGCAACATGGAAGGCCACCTATGCCCCCCCCACGCCCAGTACCCATCGTAGGGGAGGGGAGTGAGCTTTCTGGACCTGAGAGGGGCCCTAGGAGCATGTGCAGAGTGTGTGTGCCGTGGGGGGCAGGAGGGGTCCCTCCCCTGGAGCTTGCTGCTGCCAGTGGTGGTGATGGGGAGTCCTCTCTGGCCCTAGCCCTGGGGCAGCCTGTCTGCACCCCAAGTTCCTCATCCTCAGCCCTGCCTCACCCCAAAGCCTGCACCCCCAGCACCGAGCACGCTCCTGCACTGTGAACCCCTCATCCCCAGCCCCACCCCAGAACCCTCACCTGAGGGGAAAAACATGCAACTTAAATTTGGTGGTCAGTTTGGAGTATCATTGTATTTAGCACAATATTTGATTATTTTACACCCTTCAAAGTATGTAACTGGTCATATACAGGTGTTTTCTCTGAATACTGTCTGTGTGCCTCAGTTTCCCCAATGCATTTCTTAAGGCTCTAGATGGTGGGATAAGGGGGTGTGATTGTTGTAAAGCCCTAGAGGGCCAGTGTGATGCCGTCTTCACAGAGAATGGCTGCAACCCTGCCTCCAGGCAACTGATGGCCTGGGCCACTCTCCTGCAAGGTGCCAACTGAAGGTGTTGGAGAACAAAGAGATCAGGTGGCCTCCTGACTGGAAAAGAGACAAAGGCCAGAGGAGGGCGTGTCAGTGCCTGTGCAGACTTCCGGGAAGCGCATGGTGTGGAAGGGGATGCTGGGATGCTTTGGAACAACTCCATACAAAGCCAGTCAGGACTCTGGGGGCATGGGCGGCGAGTTCTATGGGCCCGTGGAGCCCAGGCCCCAGCAATAATCCTAAAGGTGCGCCCACCTCCAGCAATGTTTGGGCCCCAGGCCCTGTGCTTTGGGGGGGTCCCTGCATTGCAATGCCAGGCGCTCTCACTGCAGCAGCAGCTCCCGGCAGAGGCCCCAGCAGCGACTGGGCTCACAGCCCATTGGCTGGGAACCCCAGCCAATGGGAGCTGCCGGGGGCGGTGCCGGAGCTGCCTGGCCACGCCTCCACAGCAGGGACGGGGAGCGAGCCACCGGCAGCGTCTGAGCCCTGAGCCGAGCAGCAGCAGCAGCGTCTGTCCCTATCAGACAGACTCAGCCGGTGAGCTGTGGGGGCAGCCAGACACAGAGACACAGCCGGGGAGGGGGGATTGGTGGGGACAAACAGACACAGCCAGGGAGTTGTGGGACAGACAGACACAGCCGCGGGTGGCGGGGGCAGCCAGCCAGACACAGCCAGGGGGTTGTGGGACAGACAGACACAAGGACACAGCCAGGGGGTTGTGGGACAGACACACACAGTGGGGGGGTGGAGAGGACAGACAGACACAGCTGGGGGTGGGGGGGCAGCCAGACACACGGACACAGCCGGGGGGTTGTGGGACAGACAGACACAAGGACACAGCCAGGGGGTTGTGGGACAGACACACACAGCGGTGGGGGGGAACAGACAGACACAGCCGGGGGTTGTGGGACAGACAGACATAAGGACACAGCCAGGGGGGTTGTGGCACAGACACACACAGCCGGGGGTGGTGGGGGCAGCCAGACAGACACAGCCGGGAGGTTGTGGGACAGACAGACACAAGGACACAGCCAGGGGGTGGTGGGGACAGACAGACACAAGGACACAGCCGGGGGTTGTGGGACAGACACACACAGCCGGGGGTGGTGGGGACAGACAGACACAGCTGGGGGGTGGTGGGGACAGCCAGCCAGACACAGCTGGGGGGTGGTGGGACAGACAGACACAAGGACACAGCCAGGGGGTTGTGGGACAGACAGACACAAGGACACAGCCAGGGGGGTAGTGAGGACAGACAGACGGACACAGCTGGGAGGTTGTGGGGACAGACAGATGGAGCCATGGGCGGGGAAAGGAGCAGCAATGGGCACCCTCCCACACTCCAAACCTCTCACCTTCAGCCACAGTCCTCACCCCTGCACCCCGTCCCTCTGCACCCCTTCCATCCCCAAACTCCCTCCCAGAACCTGCACCCCCTCCCGCCGTACCCCCTCCCACCCCCAAACTCTCTTCCAGAGCCTGCACCCCATTCCCCTGCCCCAGCCTAGGGCCTGCACCCCAGACCGCCTCCCTCACCCAAACTCCCTCCCAGAGCCATGGGCAGAGTTTGGGCAGAGCGGGTTCTGGGCACCACCAAAATTTCTACAAACCTGCCACCCTTGATCCTGGCTGCAAACCTGAACTCCCAGCATTCTCAGGACACATGCTGATCCCTAGTGGCCACTGCTGATATCCAGCACCTCCCTCCTCTCTTAACCTGTGAGTCCCTCTCTGCATTGGAACTAGACTGGAACCAAAGACCATCTTGGAAGCAACATTACCAGCCCAAGCAGTCAAAAATCATGAGTTGACCCCCCCAAAATCACAGGTTTTACTGCCGCCACTTCATTCATTCTTCGGCGGTAGGCCCTTCCCTCCGAGAGGGACTGAGGGACCTGCCGCCGAATTGCTGCAGAAGAGCCAGCCCTGGGGGAGGGCGCAATTTTATATTCTTGCCTGGGGCTCAAAAATACCTAGTAACGGTTCTGCATCAGGGGTCTCAAACTCAAATGACCATGAGGACTAGTACATTGTCCTGAGGACTGCATTTACTGACACCCCCCCCATGCCTCCTTCGGCCCCACCCCCATTCCAACCCCTTCCCCAAAATCCCCCCCAACTCTGCCCCCTCCCTGTCCCCAGGGGGTGCAGGAGGGGTGAGGGGTGTGACAGGGGGCTGAGGGCAGGGTGTGAGGTGAAGGAGGGATGCGGGGTGCAGGGTGAAGCAGGGGGCTCAGGGAAGGGGGTCAGGACAGAGGATGCAGGGTGCGGCACGGGTCTCAGGGCAGGGGGTCGGGGTGCAGCAGGGGTTTCAGGGCAGGGGATCGGGCCAGGAGGGGTGCGGGGTGTGGCAGGAGGTCGGGGTGCAGCAGGGGGGTCAGGGCAGGGAGTTGGGGTGCAGGAAGGGTGTGGGGTGCGGCAGGGGGTCGGGCCAGGAAGGGTGTGGGGTGCGGCAGGGGGTCGGGATGCAGGAGGGGTGCGGCAGGGGGTTGCAGGGTGCGGCAGGGGTTTCAGGGAAGGGGGTCAGGCCAGGAGGGGTTCGGACAGACTGCGATCTAGAAACACATGCCATTGTGCCAGTACTCACTTCTTATTTATAGACCCGGCGCCCTCTCCTCGCTTCACAGGCAGGCATTTTTTCAGGGCTTGGGGAGGTGTTGTTTGACTAAATGGAAAAAGAGAGAGAAGAAAGGCCCAGACCCAGGATGGGTTTGCTGCTGCTGTGCTCAGATTCCGCGCGGAGCGGAGCCTGGCGTTCTCCCTGTCCCTGGAGAGGTGTGTATGATCGTGTGTGTGTGTGATCACCCTGTAAGAGAGAGATCGCTCTGTGTGTGTGTGATTGCCGTGTGTGCGATCAGCCTGTCTCTTGTGTGTGATCATGACCTTGGCTGCGTGTGTAAGATCACCCTATCTGTGTGAGATCAGTGTGTGTGTGTGTGTGTGTGTGTGTATCTGCGTCCCGCTCTCGGTCAGCGTGGGCGGGGGCCGGTCTTCTCTCGGCCCCTCTGTCTTTCTCTCATGTGCATCTCAGCCCCGGTGCCTGCTTCTCACACGGTGTCTGTGCCCCCTGCTCTGTCACTTTGTCTCAGGCACTGGGCATGGGGTGCCTGACTCTGGGTGCAACTGTGTGTGTGTGTGTCCTTGCTCTCCGCCTCTCTCTGTGTGTGTGGGCACCCGCTCCTCTCCTCATTCTCTTTCTCCCGGTGTACCCCAGCCGCTGGGCGCGTCTCCCCCTCCCTCCATCCTGCTCCAGCGCCAGGGGCAGCTGCACCCTCATCTCGGTGAGCTGCTCGGCATTTCTACCCGGCCCCTTCGCTCAGCCGTGCAAGGACCAGGCTGAGGCAGATGCTGCAGGGATGAAGCGGGGAGAAGGAGGTTAAGGGAAGAGGTCCGCCTAGGAAAGATAAATCCCAAACTGGTGGGCGCTGACTTGGGAGCCCCCGGGGGAGCGCAATGGGGTGGAGGAAAAGCCAACAGCCACCCCCACCACTGAGACACAAGACCTGCTCCTGGTCTTCGCCACGGCCCCTAGGGGATCTTCCTCCCACAGCTTACAATAGTGAACTTTTGAAGGGGACGAAATATCACTGTAGCGAGCAGAGAGCCCTCAGGCCAGGCTTGGGAAAGTTTGAGTGTAGTGAGCTCCCACATCCCGGGGACCCCGTCTATTTCTTCCTCCTCCGCAGCTCTGCGTTGTAGTCTCCGAGTCGGTACTTTGCTGGGAGGAGTTTATCACCTGGGATCAGAGAGTCACCGCTTGGTACCTCTCCCGTACCATGAACAAGCTTCAGCTTGCTTCCCCTTTAAATCGGCACTATAAAGGAGAGACTCCGCTTCCACTGAGCTTTTAGCCCTTGAGACGCACGAGATTATTGTCATGTTTGTCACAGACTGATCTGAGGTCTCCTGGTTATCTGTCACCTGTGACATTACCCTTGGGTCCCTTTCACAAGTGGTTAATTGGTGGATGCCCCTGCAGGGTAAAATGTCTGGCTACAGTACCATCCATCTGCGACCCTTCCTCCCCTGGCCAAAAAAAACAAAAAAAAGAACAAATACAAATATTCAAGAAGCAGGAATAATAAATTGGTTTGGGTCACAAACATTTGAAGCCAAAGACTGTCTCCTTAAAACTGCAGAAGTACGGCATTCCTCCCATAGTTCATAGGCCATAATCCTCCTTGAATCAGAAACACTGTCCCTGAACTGACTTATTTTAAAGCCTCTCCCTATTAAAGTGACATCATACAATTGGACAACTGGATACATTGCTGAGTTCCCCAGAACTCTGATTGCAGCAGTATCCATCATGCCAGTCTTCTCTAGGGCATTTGTGTCTCTACAAGACTCAGTGTATAACTGTAAATCTCATCTGCTGTTTCAGTCTGAGCTTTGCAGCTCACTGGCCACCACTGTGGCCTAGCAAAACAGTTGTTGAGTAATAAGAGACATTGGGCCAAATCCTAAAAATCCAGTTGCAAGTTGTGCTTAAATCACACAGTACCGTTTCCTTGCCTTAAGAGCCCAATCCTGAAACAATACAAAACAGGGAAGTAACTTCATTCATGCAAGTATTTTACTCAGACTTGTCACCTGCGTAAACTGACTCATTAGCTTAAACAATTGCAGGATTGGGCTCTAATACTACTGAGGAAAGCAAGGGTTTGCAGGGTCAGGTCCCCTTTTAGTAGAGAATCCAGAGAGCCTGGGGTCACTGCTTATTTACATGACCCAGCTCTCTTCCTTTAGCGCGTGGAACATTTCATACATAAAACAGCACCATCTTTCCCCACTCCCCTAAGCCTGTACAAATGCTTTCTGTTCTTCTCATGTGGCAAATAATCATTTCATAGGATTCCTTCCAATCCCTGTGGGATAAAGAGCATGAACACTTTCTTCCACACAGTGCTGAGACAGTAAGGAATAATATGGAAAATAGTACCACATGCCTTTCTTTAGTTATCTAACTATTTTGAATGGGATTCTTTTCCTGAGTCCTTACAAAGTGCTCAAATGGGGCCAGATCCACTGCCCATAATTTTAAATCGGTGGGAGCCTTCCAACGACTTCAGTGGGTTTGGATCAGGCCCTAAATCAATACGTTTTGTGAAACAGGTAGAACCTATTTTGATTACCCAAGAAACTCCACTCCAGGAATGACTGTATTGTACCCACAAATCTGATACCTGAGAAGCAGTCTCTAGGAAATTAATATCAATCTGTCAACTGCATACTATCACTTTCCACCTGAGGCAATCGCTGGTAACATTCTTGATTGACGTCTATTGCTTTCTTAGAAAGGAGTCTAGCTGTGCCGTGGCACCCACTTTCTCTGCACTCAGCGCTAATGCTACCAGATGTGGCATTTTTATGAGAGGCTTTTTATGTAACCCTTCTGCCCCTCTGAGTTGGCAGCAACAAGGGCCGGGTTCAGTATCCAGGGGTTCCGTTTCAATAACACAATGCAAAACCGGCTCGAGCCCCCACCCAGTGACCTGGGACAATTACCTACCACCCCCCCGGGCGCCTCTAGGAGGCAATACTTCCCCACTCGCAAGCACAGAGTCTGAGTGTAGCAAAATCCTTTTAATAAAGGAGGGAAACAATGCGGCATCACGTTGGAGAGACACCACAAACAGGACTATACACAAACCATAAGCAAAAAAAACCCCACCTCCAAGTACATTTGGCACTGTCCTCTCCCCCTTAGGGTCTTAAGTCGAATCACCCCAAAGTCCAACAATCCAAGAGTCTCTGTCTCTGGTCAGTGCCACCCCAGAGTTCAAAAGTTTATCTGCAGAGTTTTACCCCCCCCCCAGCCTGGGTGGAAATGGGGGGGGAACACACAGGGTGTTAAGGGACACCTGACATGGGCCAGGGCCGACTGCCCCACTTCTCCGTGGAGTTCTGCTGCAGCGCCGCTCCTCCAGCCAACCCGTGAACCGCATCAGCCATCCACGCAAACCGCTCCACACTGCTCACTGTTCCATGGGCTGCACCAATGTGCTGCAGACTGCTCCGCTCTGCCAGCTGCTTAGCGATCAATCTTCAGGCTCCCCCACTCAGTGATCTGAGCTCAGTAAGCATAGCTCTTCTAGTGATTTCAGTTTGTAGTAGAGGAGCCCCAGTGCCACCTTGGGCTAACATGAATTCAGGTCAGCAGCCTCCAGATGGACTCCTAAAGGATTCAAAATTAGCTCTGCTCTTTAACAGTGGAGAGAGAAGGATGTGCAATTGGTGTTCCAGGCCCTCAAAAGGGGCCCATACCATCAGGTACACACACCAGTCCCCAGCCTCTCTTCCTTCACTGGGTTTTGGAACCCATGTCCCTTGTCTAGCAAGTACTATTTAATGTAGGTTGAGTCATTTCTGTCATAAAGCAGTCTCATAGTTCCTCATTCACATAAATAAGGTAACAGCCCTTTTTTTTCCTTCCTGCCCCAATAACAAAGAAATTGGGGATTCCACAGTGTGAAAATAACTATCCCATGCTGCTGTGTGTTATGCTAAGTGGAGTGGGTTTACCAATGCAAATGCACATTCCTAAAATTCCTTTGCCCACTCCTCATAATGTACCACCAGATGTCAGGGTAGATCTCATCCTGACTCTGCTTACATTTAAAATCCACAAAGAACAATGTTTCCGTTGGTGGGGTACAACAAAAATTGTTGTGTAGAGGAACTCCTTTTCTTGAGGCCTTCTAGAGCTCCTGCATCTATTCTGTAGAGTCATGACCTCCTATGCATTTGTTGTAACCTGCACCGCACACTGTTTGAATATTGTGTGTGATCATTTTTCCCTCAGAATTGAAGCTGACATTTGAACAGTTTGAAGTGTCAGGATTGTAGCAGTTCTGAACTTTACTGAACAAACACACTCGAATGCAGCTCACTTCTGACAAAACATACCACCACCCAGCATGGACAGGATTAAATAATAGGAGGGGTTACAACAGGAGAATCTAAAAGGAGAATCTGCACAAACTCAGAAGTTCTAAAGTGTGCAACACAGGGAAGTAAAACAGTACAGGAAAGTGTTGTCAAAACTTGTCTATTACATGTTAATTACAGAGAGAGTGAGGGACATATTACTGGCAGAATGGCAAAATCAATCATATACAGTGTCTGCTGAAAGCTGCTCAAAAGGTGGGATATGCTAAAAGTAGGTTCAGCAGAGATGGATGGTTGGGAAGAGTGCAGGTGAAGGAGTCAAAGTTACATGATAAACAAACAACATATTCCTACTACAAAGAGCTTTAGCCAATCTAAATATAGATATGACAAGAACATACCTGTGGGGAAATTTGGTTGTTTCACAAAAATACATCACCATCGACAGAGTTGTTTCAGTGTAACAGGAAAAGGCCTGACTGCCAAAATAGCCCCATCTCTTGGGGGGGCACTTCCTTTATTCCCCTTCAAGTGCAGGGGCACTTCCTGTCTGAAAGGCTAGTCCTTCACCCTTAATGAAAAGCAGTTGCATGAAGTCTGGAGTTAGTGACTCCCCCTTAGTCCTCTCATGGCTCACTTGTGGCAACTTCTCCTCCCTTTCTGTCTCTGCTCAGCCTGATAACAGGCTTGCAGTGCAGTTTTAATACTTATTTGGTCATTTGGTGATAATTTCTGTTCCCAAAGGATTACCACAGTGGGATTTCACTATGGGGGAAAATTCTACTGCCCTCCCCGTGCAAGACAGTTTGGGGACCCCTGTCAGAAACACAGCATCCCAGACCTAACCACACAGGAGAGGCAGGATGCTTGGCAGAGCAAGGCAGGACAAGAAGCTGGGCATCTTTTCCTACCTGCAGTCATATCTATGCACCATCTTCCTGCCAGTGAACAGGAGTGCAGCTCTGGTACTGAAGTAGTGGTTGTGAAGTGGGTTTTTTTGCAACTTGGAAGAGGATTTGCACTTGAAGTGCCATGTTTTTCCTTACAAATTCCTTGACTTTGATGGGACTATTCACACACTTAGAGCTCCACATATGCTTAAATGCGTTATGGTATAGGATTCAGGCTGTGTGTTGGGGGGTATGCCATCTGGCCCTATAAACATAGAGTAGCTTCTGTGTAGCAGGAGTGCAAATTCACTGAAATGCATAGAGGCAATTTGAGACTTTGGAAAAAGGTCAGACCCTAGATCCTTTTGACGTCAATGGCAAAACTTACATGAAGTTTCACTACAGCTGAGTTCAATATAAGCAAGTTCTACTGTATTTGGTTTACAAAGTTAATTTTAAACCTCATTTTATTCATTCAGCAGGTCTTTTTTTAAAATAGTCTGTCTCTAAGTTTCTTTGGAGACATTAAGACGTACCTGTCAGGTCTAAGGATGGCTAATGAGAATGTTGGGGCCATATTCTGCCATTAAAGTATTAGTCATATCCTTCCATGGAAATCTGCATTAATAACAAATTAATGACCTAGGGCCAAGGTTCTCTTTTGTTTATTCTGCTTTCTCGTAGCTGATCACTATTTGCTAGGCCTCTGGCCTCTTGACCAGACACTGGACTTTGGGCCTCTAAGCGAGCGCAATCCATATACACCTCTACCCCGATATAATGCTGTCCTCGGGAGTCAAAAAATCTCACCGCGTTAGAGGTGAAACCGCGTTCTATCGAACTTGCTTTGATCCGCCGGAGCGCGCAGCCCCGCCCCCCCCAGAGCGCTGCTTCATCACGTTCTAACCGAATTCGTGTTATATCGGGTCGTGTTATATCGGGGTAGAGGTGTACCAAGTTGTTATGCAAACAGCACGTGGATTTTAACCCTTCAGAGCTGAAGCTGCAGACTCAAAGGATCCAGTGAGTGGGGTGGGCCCAGAACACTGAGGGTTGTGGGCTTTGCAGTGCACAGATCAATCTCAGAAGCATTCGCATAAAGATCTGACAGCTTGTCAGGCATGCAAAGAAGACAAAACAATGCAAACACATTTGAGGACACTGAATTGTTTTAAAGTTACCACGCTAGCTTTTCAAAATGCTGTTCAGTTTCTGAGCACATTATACATTGAAAAGTTTTATATAGAACTGTACCATCTTTGGAACCGCAGTCTTACCAGTTCCATTATGCTGCAAATCCAGGAATTTACCTAGGGTTTATAAAATCAATTTCAGTACTATCATGGTTGAGATTATAATATAATCCACATTTTATAGAAGACAACCAAATACTCATCAGCATCACCAGAAAATTTAAAAACTTGTTTTGAACAACTGAACTCTCCACAGAGGATTGAAAGCCTCAGCAGATCTTGCTTAATAAGGCTGTTGCTAGGTAGGCCATGTTTTCCTTCATAGTAGTGAAGGGAATTAAAGCCATTACAAGGGTCAAGTTGGCCTAAGTCCTAATGAACGGGAACACGAAGCAGGCAGGCAAAACCAGTCACAGAGGCAAATATATAGAGATGGTGCCAAGAAGGGCTGTAATCTACACCGAGAGGCAATAAGAAGTTTTTCTTCAGGACAGGGCACATTTACCTTGTTCTGACAAGTTTTCATTTGTAAAATGAGCACATTTGTAATTCCTAAGGCAAAGAAAATCCAGTTTAGTACATGTTCTACTTCCCTCTCAGATCGTCTTCTAAGGATTGTAGGACTATGTGGAATTATATTCCAATGTACATGTGACACAGGTGCGTGCAATCAATATCAGCAGCAGACAATAGAGCGAAGCAGAAAAATCAGCAAGATGGACGGCGTTAAAGCATTTCTTCGCCTTCTCAAGAAAAATCCTTACAGGACTAGTAAATTCTTGTGAACAGTGCGATGTATAGTTAGCATTAACTGCTGCAGTGGTGTACACAACAGGGCAGCCCAGTGTTCCCTTTGAATAGTGGCGCTTCAAAACGCAGCATAGGATGAGGTTTGGTAAATGCATTTAATTCATTTGAGAGCTAGATATGTGTACTGTTGGGCATGAATGAACTAAGTTACTAGGTGGGCTGTAGTTGTCATGGCAAATGTTGAGAAATCATGATAAGTGGAGAAAGTGAATAAGGAAGAGTTATTGCTTCCTTCATGTAACACAAGAACCAGGGGTCACATAATGAAATTAATAGGCAGCTGGTTTAAAACAAATGTAAGGAAATGCTTCTTCACACAGTCACTTTATGGACTGTCACTTTATGGAACTCATTGGCAAGGGGTGTTGAAGTCCAAAACTATAAAAGGCGTTCAAAAAAGAATGAGATAAGGTCATGCAGGATGGGTCCATCAATGGCTATTATCCAAGATGGTCATGTTACCAGATGTGCCCGTTACTTTGGGCTATGCCCATTTATTAGGGTCACTCTTCTGGGTGGGGAAGGAGGGTGCTGTAAATCTGTTAATATGCTGCTTATGTCATTTGTGTGTTCATATGGAGCTCTACTTTTCCCTTCTGCAAGGCCCCTCCCAATGGAGCTACCCTGCAGGACCTAGGTTCCCCAGGGCTGGGTTCCTCCAGCCCTAGAATTAGATGAACACACACACACACACTCCCCACCCCCTAAGTCTGAGTGGACCGGGTCAATCAGCACCCTCCAGCTGATCCCCTCATGTGTCTCTGTACTCAATGGGCTGGGTTGAGCAGCACTTTCAGCTGCCCCTCCCCCTTATGTGCCCCAAGTTTAACACGTCCCTATCCCACTTTCACGTTACAATAGTACTGGTAGTAACCCACTTAATGAGCAAAGCCCACAGTATTTTTGGGCGCTACAGGGATCTTTAGCTTAGGTAAAGGAAGCGTTGCTGCAGAATTAATGGGGGAAGCTGAAAACACAAAAGAGTAAAATTCAGAGAGAGAGAGAAGCAACCAGCTGAACCATAAAAGTAATTTATTGAATAATAGTGATAACTGCACAAGGAGGGCTAAATAAATATAACAGTTACATTTTAAAGGTTAATACCTGTGGTAGAAAAGAAAACAGAGAGAGAGAGAAATCTCACCCACTCCATGAGGCTTGAACTGGTCGGGGTTCCCACGTGATGGTGGTAGCTCTGGGTCCTGAGTGCTGGAGACTGGCAGAGCCCTCAACATGATCAGTCAGGAGATGGTGTCCAAGTGGAACTGATGCAGAGTTTGAGTCTATACATCAGAACACTGACTTGGGCACAGGTAGGGGTTTTTGTAGAGAAAATACAGTAGTTCAAGGGAGAACACTAGATTTCTTTGTGGGTAAACTGATGACTCGAGGGTTTTTTTTTTAAGCTAGACAATAGGAACTGATCACTCTTGGCTATGGGTAGTGTTTTCTTCCAGGGAGCTCACAATGCAACTAGGCTCCTTCAGTATTTTGGGATATCAATTGAAGATTTATTACTAGAATTGGTCTGATAATTGCTAAGCTGAGTGTGTGCAGGCGTAGGTTCATTAGCACCTGGAGCAGGGATTCCCATGATGCACTGTGTCCCTGTTTTTCTGGTCTCAAAGTTTAGTGAGGTTCTCTGTTCCTCATTCGTTATGCTAATCCCTGTCCCATCTTTCATGCAGATGAGGCTAGAGGAGTTGTCTCTGTTCTTCATTCTGTATGCGAATAGAGATGTCTTAATCTTGTCACCCTTGTTAGGAGGGGTCTAGGTGTGTCTCCCAATGCCCTTCATTGTTCTTTGCAAGCCTTTTCTCTGATTGGTTTTGGCTCAAACAGAGACTGGAGGGGGGTGTCTTTCATGAGTCAGACAGGCTAGATACTGTGCCCTGGTTCCCCAAAACAGAGCTGGCTGGTATCAAGTCCCCCCGTTGATGGGGTACTTGCACTGAGTGAGTATCCCCATCGCATCCTTAACGCCGTGGTACCGGGTCTGATCTTCCATCCATTGCAGCCGCTGCATCAGTCGTTGTATCCAACAAACCAGCAGAATCAGACCAATTGCTAGTATAATTTGAAAACCAGTGATCACCAAATGGGGTGAAGCATGAGATTTAAAAGACCTGTTGCACTGGGGCTCCACCCAAGCAAAGTCTCCCACCAAGAGTGATGGCCTGTGTTTTTACCTTAATGGCAATGAGACCCATTCCCAGTGAAATGGGAGAAACCTCCTTGTAGATCTCAGGATAGGCATTTAACTGTTGTACAGTCCATATAGGCACAGTAAATGTACTATCACAACCAACAATGATGGTTATATTATAGAAACAGCGATTAGCATAAGGCCCCATGGGTTGGACCCAGTGCCCATTAATCAACACAATATTACATCATGTCCTTACACACATACCTGCTTTGCCAACATAGACAATAACAGACCCTTCTGCGTGGATAACATTGAAGGAAGAGTGAGAATATTCCCAGGTTACCCATTCATCCCAATCCTTATGGCTAGTTTCAATCAGGAGAGCACATGCAGGTGCAATGTGAGAGCTATTCATGCCCTTTAAGTGGATTTGACCCTCCTTCAGAGAAGTCTGAGGTGGAAGAACCAAATGTTCTTGTTGATCCAATTTTAACACCTGGGGTCCTGAAACTGGGGCTCTTAAATGTCAGAAGGAGCACAGTTTGTGATCAGAGGGTTGGAATTTAAAGCTGTTTTTGTTGTTGGCCCAAATCCACTCTGTACAAACCGGGCTCATGAAATCTCTCTGAAATGGCAATGTGCCTATAGAATTTACACCAAATTGCTGGCATGAGCTTGTCACAATGTTTGTCCTTTAATGGAACTGTCCAGTCTGGGGGACCTTGCTGAATCAAGTCATGTGCAGCTAAAGTCCAGTTCAGCAGTTTACGAGGAACCATGTGATATTCTTGCCTGCGGGTGTGATCAGAGACAGCTGCAGTTCCTCTCCAGGTAACGGAGGTGTCTGAGTTCCAATGGCAATGATGACACGTAGGGGCATGGTTGTTCCCCAAACAGCAGAGGAAACCAGGGCTACCCTGCACCTTTCACCACCCAGGAGGCTGTCACTGAGTGTGTTTGTCTCCTTCGAACTGATAGTGACGCTGCAGGGCCAGGGGGTTGCTCCCATTCCCACAGAATCCATGCATGTGGCACAGCAATTTAGCTTCCTGGGCTCCAGCTGGCAAGCACCTCCAGAGGCTCAGAGGGGTCACAGGTACAGCATAGAGCCTGGACAGCATCAGACTCCAGACACTTATGAACAGCAGGGTGCTGGCACACCAGTGGGATGTCATGGCTCATGGACGGGCCCTGTGAGGGGCAGAGAAGAGAGAAAAACTTCCCACACTCCCCCCGTATATATTGGGAGAATCTGGGATCAATATTACAGAGTGATCATGAAGCGGTGACCTACGTGAGGGTGGGCATAATAAGTCAAGGATTTTTCTGGCCTTTTCCTGTCTTAACATCAGGGTAGGCACTGACCAGCCCACTTGATGCTTATTTTCCAATGGCCCAAAGCCGTTCCTTCTTGCTGGCCAAGATGGGTGGCCAACAGGATGGAGAAGACAGGGTCAGGTGGTTTATCCTTCCATACTTTGAGCTGTGAAGAATGAAACCATTTTCGCCAGGGTTTCCCATTTTTTTCATTCAGGATTTCTACCTGACACACACTGGGGCTGGCCCGATTCACCAAAGAGCAGCGGCCATCCCAGGTGCATGTAAAGAACTGCTTAGCAGTGACAGAGGCGGTGTGGGTTTTAATAGGGATGGCTTCCACCCTGGATCTTTCTCAAACAAAGTCAGTGGATTTATACACAGTTGAGGAACTGTGACAGCTAGAAACAGGGCCGCCCAGAGGATTCAGGGAGCCTGGGGCAGGGCCGGGTCTTCGGCGGCAATTCAGCAGCGGGTCTCTCTCGGAGGGAAGGACCTGTCGCCAAATGCAGACGAAGAATGAAGTGGTGGCAGTAGAGCAGCCTAAGTACAGCCGATCGCGGCTTTTTTCTTTTTCTTTTTTTTTTTGGCCCCCGCCGCTTGTGGCGCTCGTACTCACCGGCTGGCGCTCCGAGGCTTTGGCAGCACTTCAGCAGCAGGTTCTTCACTTGCTCCGAGTCTCCCGCGTCACTGAAGGACCCGCTGCCGAAGACCCGGAGCGAGTAAAGGGCCCACTGCCAAAAACCCAGAGCAGCTCGCGGGGCCCCTGCAGGGCCCGGGGCCTGGGGCAAATTGCCCCACTTGCCCCCACTCTGGGTGGCCGTGGCTAGAAACTGAACCAAATTTCTCAGCACCTACACTCTTGCTTGCTACAGGCAATGATTCATTCTGAGCTAACTCAGTCAACTCACTTCCACACCCTTCAGTTGCAGCAAACTGCTTGCAAAAGCTACATGAGGTTTTAGTCCTTCAGGAGCAATTTTAGGCAACAATTCATTTCCCCCAGAAATGTTGTCCTTTCCCTTTTCAGCTAGGGGTTGCTCTAGAGAAACATCTTCCTGAGCATCTTTCTGGGTTTCAGCTGAATCCAGAACAACTTCTGAGACAACAGACATATCCTCCATCAGCATAAGCTGAGAGCATGGGTGGCAATTTTCTAGAAATTTTGGTGGTGCCCAGAACCCGCCGCCCAACTCTGCTCCCCCAAACTCTGCCTCCCACCTGCCTAAGGCTTTGGGAGGAGGTTTGGGGGGAAGTGTGGGGTGCAGATCCAGGGCTGGGGATTAGGGTACAGAAGGGGTGCAGGGTGCAGGCTTTGGGATGGAGTTTGGGTGCTGGGTGCAGGCTCTGGGCTGGGGCACGGAGTGGGTGTGCAGGAGGGGGTGAGAGGTGCAGGCTTTCGGATGCAGTTTGGGTGCAGGCTGGGGGTGGGGGCGTAGGAAGGGGTGAGGGATGCAGGCTCTGGGAGGGAGTGTGGGGTTGGGAAGAGGTGTGTGGGAAGGGGAGGTGCACCCTGTGGGTGGGAGTGTGGGGATAGGCGGGTGTGCAGGGGTGAGGGCGGTGGGGCTGAGGATGAGGATTCATGATGCAGGAGGGGGCTCAGGGCTGGGGCTGAGGATTAGGATGCGGGGGGATGAGGGCTGGGGCTGAGGATTAGGGTGCGGGGGGATGAGGGTTCTGGCTGGGGATGAGAATTAGGGCGTGGGGGGCTGAGGGCTCTGGCTGGGGATGAGGATTTGGGTGTGTGTATGTGTGTGTGTATCTATCTATCTATCTATCTAGTTTCTTGTCTGGTGAAAAAAAATTCCCTGGAACCTAACCCCACCCATTTATATTAATTCTTCTGGGGAAATTGGATTTGCTTAACAACGTTTCACTTCAAGTCATATTTTTCAGGAATGTAACTACAATGTTAAGCGAGGAATTACTGTACTGCAATGTTGCACGGTAGCGAAACATGGGTGCTGACAGAGGAGCAGGAACTGTCTGGAGAGGGTGATGGAAAGAAGAATTCTGGGAATTTCAATCCACAACAAAGTCCCCAATGAAGAGATCAGACAGCAGAGTGGAGTGCTGGGCATTGTTGTTGAGAGCATGCATAGTAGAATGCGATAGGCCTGGCATATAGTGAGGCTCACTGACAATTGATGGACTGCAGCTGCACTCGGCCAAACTCCAAAGAGATGGGAAGATGTTATCATGAAAAGACATGGCCGCACATGGGGAAGGAAGGCCATGATACGATAAGAATGGAAGACGTGTTGTGATCGGCACAAATGAGACGACGGCTGAAGGACTGATCGATCAAGGTGAATTTCTAGTAATAAATAGTCTCAAAAATGTGTTTTGGAAATTTAATGAAACATTGATATACAGAAGGAATACTGCTAATGTAATGTGTGGTTTGGTACTTAACTGAATTTCTATTAAATTTTATTTCAAACAAGTTTCTACACAATTATTTACAGAACATTGTACAACAATCACCTATATTAACAACATGTTGAGAAATAAAAATGGATCTGTCCATTCATTCAACACAGCTTTACTGACATAGTTATCAGTAAATGTTTAACAACAAGATGTGTAAAAATGATTTCGTGTTGAAAGTATTATACAAATTATTTTGACAAAAAATAGTGAGCATATAGTTTTCATACCCCTCTAAGAATTCCTTCCACTGCCCTCTACCCATCAAGATGGGTTTTGTCCCATTAGCAGTGCCCTGAGAGGAGATTTGACCAATCAGGGTGAGTTGTGGGGTGGGGTGAGCCGTCCGTAAGTGGGTCGTGTGACCCCTTAAGAACTTCTCCCACCATCCTCTACCAATCAGGAAGGGTTTCAGCTGCTGGGGACCACCCCAAGAGGAGATTAGACCAATCAAGGCAAGTTCTGGGGTGGAGTGAGCCATCTGGAAGTTGGTTTTGTTTACCCTCTAAGAACTCCACCTACTTCCCTCTACCAATCAGGATGGGGTTCGCCCCGATAGGACCACCCTGAGAGGAGATTTGACCAATCAGAGTGAGTGCTGGGGCGGGGTGACCTGTTCGGAAGTGGGTTGTGTGACCCCTCTAAGAACTCCTCCCAACGCCCTCTGCCAATCAGAGAGCAGCATCATTGCCCCATAAGTCCCAGCTTTGGGCAGAGGAGGCCATCTCTGACCAAGGACATGTGTTTTAGAAGTTGTGGAAAGGCTGCTGAGAGGAAACATGGACTCCTTTACCATCCCTTTGAGAACTTTGGACTTTGTTTTAGCTCCGAGCACCTTTGGAATTGTGTGGAGAAAGCGCTACCTTGGTGACAGTTCCAAGGAGGACCCTTTGACTCAACGTTGATGGATACGTTGGAATCCGACCCCGAAAACTTTGTTAGGCATCCCAATGAGTGTGAAGGCCTCTCATTGTCCACCCCCCTCGAGGTGGAAGGCGATCATGGCTCGGGGGAGTCACCGGCAGACAAGGTGAATGGAAAAGACGTCGCTCGGTTAAATGAATGATTAAGAAGCGACGGTCGAGGATGGGCTGTAATGGGGCTAGGAAAAGACGGTTACTCACCATTGTAACTGTTGTTCTTCGAGATGTGTTGCTCATATCCATTCCATGTAGGTGTGTGCGTGCCGCGTGCATGTTCGTCGGAAGACTTTTACCCTAGCAACTCAGTGGGTCGGCTGGGCGCCCCCTGGAGTGGCGCCACCATGGCGCCGGATATATACACCAGCCGACCCACCCACTCCTCAGTTCCTTCTTGCCGGCCACTCCAACAGTGGGGAAGGAGGGTGGGTGTGGAATGGATATGAGCAACACATCTCGAAGAACAACAGTTACAACGGTGAGTAACCGTCTTTTCTTCTTTGAGTGATTGCTCATATCCATTCCATGTAGGTGATTCCCAAGCCTTACGTAGGCGGTGGGGTCGGAGTGAGATGTTGCAGAATGCAAACTGCTGAGCCAAAGGCTGCATGATCTCTGGACAGTTAGACCAAAGAGGCAAAGGTCCGGTTCGAGGACCAGGTAGTAGCACAACATAGCCCCTGGAAGGGTATGTGAGTCAGGAAGGCAGCAGAAGAAGCCTGAGCCCTTTCCAAACGAGCAGTAAGGTGGCTCGATGGAACATGGGCCAAGTCACAGGAGGTGCAAATGCATGACATCATCCAAGATGAAAACCTCTGGGAGGAGACAGGTAGGCCCTTCATCCGGTCTGCCAAGACAACGAAGAGTTGGGGCGTACAAAAGGGCTTGTCCGCTTGACATAAAAAGCGAGCGCCCTACGGCGTCTAGAGAGGGCAAAGGTGCTTCCTTCGCGATGAATGTGGCTTCGGAAAGAAGACCGGAAGGAAGATATCCTGGATGATAGGAAAGGTCAACAGCACCTTAGGGAGGAAGGCCGGACGTGGTCACAACCGCACCTTGTCCTTGCGAAACATAGTGCACCGTGGGTCCACTGTGAGAGCCTGAAGCTTGGAGACTTGTCTGGCCGATGCAAAGGCCACAAGGAAAAAACTCTCTCTCAGGACAGGTATCTCAGCGAGCATGTTGTCAGTGGCTCGAATGGGGCAGGCATAAGACTGCTTATAACCAGGTTGAAGACCCAGGTTTGGCGGGGCGGCAAAACTGGGGGTATAAATGCCCCAAGCCCTTGAGGCCCTTAATGATGAATCGCGCCAGGCGCTGATGTTTGAAAGATCAGAGGTAATCCAAGATGAAATGTATCGGAACCTCGGTGGGAGAAACATTGTGTTTCGTAGCAGCAAGAGAAACACTTCCAGTTGGCCAGATACGTTAACCAAGTGGAAGGCTTCCTACCACCCAGGAGAATCCTGTAGAACCGAGGCAGAGCAATGTGACTCCGATCGGTTTAGACCTGCAGCAGTCATGCTGTGATATTCAGGGATTGCTAGTCTGGGTGGTGAAGTTTGCCGTGATCCTGCGTTATGAGGTCTGGGCAAAGAGGCAGGGGAATAGGGTTGGCTATCGACAAGTCTAGTAACATGGTGTACCAGTGCTGCCTAGGCCACGCCGGAGCGATCACGATAGGGTGCGCTCTGTCCCTGCAGAGTTTTAGCAGGACCCTGTGAACCAGCGGGCATGGTGGGAAAGCGTACAGCAGAGGGCTCGCCCACGGCATCAGAAAAGCAGCCAAGATCGAGCCCGGGAGAGGCCTTGGAATGAGCAGAACTTCCCTCTTGTTCCGTTCTCGCAAGAGCGAAGAGGACTATGCGGGGAAAACCCCACTTCCGGAAACGGAATGGATAAGATCCGGAGGAATCAACCACTTGAGAGACAGGAAGGATCTGCTGAGGCGATCAGCCAGAGTGCTCCGGACCACTGGGAGAAAGGACGGTACCAGGTCCATCAATTGGGCTGTGCAGGAGTCCCGGAGCTGGATAGCTCCCTGCAAAGAGGGGAGGACCGTGCTCCTCCGTGCTTGTTTATGCAACGCGTGTCCGTTGTGTTGTTTGTGAACACCGAGACACAACAGCCTTGCAGGTGCTGCTGAAGCGTCTGTTACACAAGGCAGACTGCTCTCAACTCCCGGACATTGATGTGCAAGGCCAGCTGGTGAGCCAATCGAAGGCCTTAAGTGTGAAACTGACCCAAGTAAGCACCCCAGCCGAGAGATGGGGCGTCCATCATGAGGGACACCGAGGGGTGAGGTGGATGGAACAGCATCCCTGCACACATCAGGGAGGGCGTCGACCCCCAGTCGAGGGAGCCTAGGACGCTCGGGGGGATCAAGGCGACCATGACCATGTCACCTTTGGCCGGGTGGTACACTGAGGTGAGTCACGATTAAAGTGTACGGAGGCGCAGCCTGGCATGTTTGGTTACGAACGTGCAGGCAGCCATGTGACCCAGGAAACCTAGGCAAGTTCAAGCCACAGTTGTCAGGAAGGTCCATAGACCTTGTACAATGGTTACCATCGCGTGAAACCAAGGCGTAGGTAAGCAGGCTGTGCGATACTGGAGTCCACGGTGGCCCCCAGTTAAGTCTATTCCCTGTGTGGGAATCAGGTGGATTCCTCTTTATGGATCATCAGGCCTGAACGCAGGAATAGGACCTTGTCGACGCCCACATGAGTGGTAACTTGGGCCCCGGTGGTCCCTGGAATGAGCCAATCGTCTAGATATAGAGAACGTGTATCCGACGGTGGCGGAGAGGTGGCGACTACAGCCAGACACTGTGGATACACATGGGCTGTATAGAGGCCAGCCGGGAGGACCGTAAACTGGAAATGACGGTTGGCCACAAACCGGAGGTACCTTCTGTGTGGAGGATAAGTGGCGACGTGAAAATATGCACCCGTTATATCGAGGGCGGAATACCCGTCTCCGGGATGCAAGGATGAGATGACGGTCCCATGGACACCATGCGGAACTCCAGATCTATCATGAACTTGGTGAGCTCCCGCAGGTCTAGGGTAGGTCTGAGACCTCCTTCGCCTTGGGGATCAGGAATCGGAGGACTAGAACCCTTTGCCCCATTCATCCTTAGGACCTCCTCTATAGCTCCGATGGTGAGGAGCGTCCGCACGTCTTGCAAAAGGAATTGCTTGTGAGAGGAGTGCCTAAGATGGATGAGGAGGGATAGGCTTTTGCCCGATTGGTGGTTAGGAGGACCTGATTTTGGCCCCTTTGGGGTCCCGACCAACGTCTACGATTGCGTCAGCGACGCCTGCTGGCAAAGCCCTGTCTTTGTCTAGGCGCAGGGTAAGGGCAGTGAGGCTGGGCGGAAAGGTCGGCGGTGAGACATCGGTATGCATATGCCGAGAGGGAGTGCATAGTGACCTTGCTGTCCTTTGGCCTTGCAGCCTAGGGTCAGCTGTGAGAACAGGCCTTTGTCATTGAAGGACAAGTCCTGTATAGTGTGCAGCAGCTGCGAGGAGGCTCGATAACTGGAGCCATGAAATGTGCCTCGTGGCCACACCAGGGCAGAGTCATGGCTGCGGAGTCAGCTACATCCAACAAGGCCTGGAGGGAAGCTCTCACCACTTTCGTTCCATTTTTCCAGGAGGGCATCAAACCCCTGACAGAAGTTCAGAGAAACCGACTCTGTAAAGTCTCCCAGCGCCGCCCATAGTAACGGCTGAGCAGGGCTTGCTGGTTTGCAAGGCGAAGTTGTAGGGCGCCTGCCGAGTACATCTATGGCCCAGGGAGTCCATTTGCCTAGCCTCCTTGAATTTAGGGGCTGGTACCTGTCGGCCATGGCGTTGCATGTTATTGATGGACTAAGTGGCAGGGAGCAGGGAAAGACGTACCTATAGGTACCCGTCACCCCTGGAGGATACCATGCACACGCATTCGACTCCCGAGCCCACGGGCGGGATAGTGACCACTTGGAGATTCATAGTGAACGCCACTCGTCTCGGGAGGTCCTGATGGGCCCCCAAGCCGATTAGGGGGAGGCCGAAGGAGTACGCTCCTGCCAGCGCCTCATGTGGGGATGAGGAAGAAGAAAGGCCAGGGACAAGTGGGTCCTGTGTGGGCTCACGCTCCTGGACGACCTCCTGATCTGGTGGGATGTGGGAATCCGGTGGCTGAACTGGGCTTCCTCCATACCGGTCGGAGGGGGACGGCCAACCGTCGCCTCTGGCAGCCAGTGCTCTGACAGAACAGAGCGAGATCGGATCACAGGTAGGCCCTTGGCCTGACGGCACGCCCGAGACATACAGGGTAGCCACTGATGGGGGTTAGGGTCCTGGCCCTGGGGCACGTGGGAGACTCTGGTGTGCACACCCGAATGGATGGCCATGGAGGAGCTAAAAGCCCTGGGCATAGTCTACCTCTCTAGCTGATGTCGTCTCAACGCGGTACCGGGGATCGGTACCGGGAGGCATACTGGTATCGGGAGCGAAAATGGGACCTGCGACCGGAGCGGTGCCAGGAGGTCGACCGAAATCTCGAGGCTGGATGCCAGGAGTGGCTACGGGGGTCCAGAGCCTGGAGCGGTGCCAGGAGCTGGATCGGCACCGAGTGTGCCAGGTCGGCGAACGGGACGCTGATCGGTGCCACGAGTACGACCAGTACTGAAATGGAGAACGGTGCCAGGACCGTGAGCGGTGCCAGCACCTGGCTTGGCGACGGGACCGAGAACATCTGCGGGACCGCGATCGTGAACGCTGCTGCTCTGAGGTGCCGACGCAGGGTGGTCTGAGCAAGGCAGGCTTGCCGATCGACAATATAATCCGCACCGGCGGTGCTGGACTCGACGGCTCTTGCGTGGCCGGAGTCGACAGTGCCGATAATGTTGGTGCAGGTATCAGAACTGGGCAGACCGAGTTGGTATAGCATTCAGGCTGCGGAGCAGGCGGCTCTGACGCAGCTGGAGAGTAAGCTCAACCATGGCTTGTACCGGGGAGCTTTCCGGTACCAGACTCGACAGCTCTTGCATGGCCGGAGTGAACGGTGCCGATACCGTCGGTGCCGCAGCAGGTATAGGTGCCGGGCAGTGCAACTTAGGAGAGCGCTCGTGCTGCGGAGCAGGCGGCTCTGACGCAGCTTAATAGCGAGCTCGACCACGGTTCGTACCGGGGAGCTTTCCAGCACCGGACTCGACTGCTCTTGCATGGCCGGAGTTAACGGTGTGGATATTGTCGGTGCGCGGCGAACGCCGGTGCGGGCGATCCGACTTAGCATAGCACTCGGGCTGCGGGCAGCGGCTCGGGCGCAGCAAGAATCTTGTGCCTCTTCATGCTCCAGGAGAGGATCCATGCCGAGTGGATGTCGGAGCCAGCGGCGGCGGTGCCGAAGGCCTCGGCGGTACCGGCGATCCGGTGCCGAGGGAGCGCTCCTTGAAGACTAACCAGCGCTCGGTGCCGAGAGCGGAGGGGCAAGAGCTGCCTCCCTCAGGAGCTGCTTGAGACGAAAGTCCCGCTCCCCTTTTGTTCTCGGATTAAAGGCCTTACAAAAGCGGCACTTATCTGTTAGGTGAGATTCCTCAAGGTACTTAGGAGAGGATCTCTTGTCGGCATCGGCTTGTGGCCGGCCGAGCATTGTAAAACCCTGTGGACTGGGCATCGTACCCGGCACCGGGTGTGGGGAAGGGGATAATCCCCGAACCCCTCTGAATTAAATACTCTAACTATACAACTATAGAAATCTGAACTATAATTAACGAGAGAAACTCTGAGTAGCTAGGGAAGTGGAGGTCAGCTAAGCCGCGCTCCACTGTTCCAACGACCGACACGGGCGGTAAGAAGGAAGTGAGGTGTGGGTGGGTCGGCTGGTGTATATATCCGGCGCCATGGTGGCGCCACTCCAGGGGGCGCCCAGCCGACCCACTGAGTTGCTAGTGTAAAAGTCTTCTGACGAACGTGCACGCGGCGCGCACACACCTACATGGAATGGATATGAGCAATCACTCGAAGAAGAACCAGGGATTGCATAAATTAACTACAAGCAGTAGGGTGCTTACACTGTTTCTTTACTGAAAATCTCTCAACAGCTTGACGATGCCTTTCTAGAGGCCTCTGAGAACTTACACATCGGTAGCCCTGTGGGAAAAAATATATCGTGCCTCAGCTGTTTTTGCTCATGCCTGAGACACAGATCTCAAGAGGAAAATCTGGAAAAGGACAAAATGGAAGAATGAATTGTAGTGAGATGAGGCCTGAGGCCTGATCTGAAGTAAGGGTCAAGATGTTGCTAAGCAAATTTAGGCTGTGAGCCAGAGGCAGGCCCTGCTCACAGAAATTGGCAAAAAGAGGGCTGCTAGAAGAGGAAGGGTTTCAGCTGCTGTGTACAGATGTGGTCTCCTCACCTCAAAAAAGATATTCTAGCACTAGAAAAGGTTCAGAAAAGGGCAACTAAAATGATCAGGGGTTTGGAGAGGGTCCCATAGGAGGAGAGATTAAAGAGGCTAGGACTCTTCAGCTTGGAAAAGAGGAGACTAAGGTGGGATATGATAGAGGTATATAAAATCATGAGTGATGTTGAGAAAGTGGAAAAGGAAAAGTTATTTACTTAGTCCCATAATACAAGAACTAGGGGGTCACCAAATGAAATTAATAGGCAGCAGGTTTAAAACAAATAAAAGGAAGTTCTTCTTCACACAGCGCACAGTCAACTTGTGGAACTCCTTACTTGGGGAGGTTGTGAAGGCTAAGACTATAAAAGCGTTTAAAAGAGAACTGGATGAATTCATGGAGGTTAAGTCCAGTAATGGCTATTAGCCAGGATGGAGTAAGGAATGGTGTCCCTAGCCTCTGTTCATCAGAGGATGGAGATGGATGGCAGGAGAGAGATCACTTGATCATTGCCTGTTAGGTTCACTCCCTCTGGGGCACCTGGCATTGGCCACTGTTGGTAGACAGATACTGGGCTAGATGGACCTTTGGTCTGACCCGGTACGGCCGTTCTTATGTTCTTAGGAACGTATGCCAAAACAGCACCAGAACAGCTGGAGTGCAGAACACATCCCACACAGATATCATGGTACAGGCAGACCCAGCCTAATGACAGTATAAAAGCACAATATGATGTCTAGACAATAGGAAAGTATAATATGATGGACAGACTGTATGATGGACAGATTTGTTGAAACGACCTGTGCCAGGAGAAAGGCAGTAATGCGCAAAGGGCTGCACCTCAATGCGTCAGGAGTGATGAGTAATCTGTTCTGCACCTGTGTATAAGAATACGTGCGGAGAGCACATCTTTGTCCGGCCTAGGGTGCAGTGGAAAGCCCCACCACTGACTGAGCTGTGTCCATTGCAGGAGCACCACACCAGTAGCTACTGACAACAGGAACCAGCTCAGACTCCCTTATGGTAGGGGTCATGGCATCCATTTTTACAGGCGGCGCCAAAAGGTTGTGTTAAAGCAGGCGATTAATAAAACTTATTTAAATGTGTCAATACGAATGTGTCCCCCGCTCCATACTTGTGTGAGTAAAACATGGTACATGACATGGATATAAATTGGCAGTCGGGAAGTTTAGGCTTGAAATTAGACGAAGGTTTCTAACCATCAGGGGAGTGAAATTCTGGAACAGCCTACCGAGGGAAACAGTGGGGGCGAAGGACCTCTCTGGCTTTAAGTTTAAGCTTGATAAGTTTATGGAGGGAATGGTTTGATAGGATAACACTATTTAGTCAATAGGTCAATAACGTGCCGCCACTGGTAATTAGTACCGAGGGTCAATGTTGGGATACTGAAAGTCTTTTTCCCGAGTGTCTGGCTGGAGAGTCTTGCCCGCATGCTCGGGGTTCAGCTGATCGCCATATTTGGGGTCGGGAAGGAATTTTCCTCCAGGGTAGATTGGCAGTGACCCTGGAGGTTTTTCACCTTCCTCCGCAGCATGGGGCAGGGGTCGCTTGCTGGAGGATTACCTGCTACTTGAAGTCTTTAAACCAGGATTTGGGGACTGCAACAGCTGAGTCAAGGGAGAGAATTATTTCAAGAGTGGGTGGGTCAGCTTTTGTGGCCTGCATTTTGCGGGAGGTCAGACTAGATGATCATAATGGTCCCTTCTGATCTTAAGTTCTATGATTCTATGTCTCCACAGACAGCTCTGTTAAATAACTATATTACACCCCCCCGGAAGTTGGGAGCTTTAGTGGGGTGACCCCTACCATAAGGAAGTCCATTTTGTCCTTTTCCAGATTTCCCTCTTGAGATCTGTGTCTCAGACATGAGCAAAAACAGCTGATGCATGATAGACTTACTCCCACAGGGCTACCGACGTGTAAGTTCTCAAAGGCCTCTAGACAGGCATCTGTGACAGGTGGGATCACAGAAACCCCCTGGGAGCTGCCACCTGATGTGCCCAGACTACTGCTACCCCTGCTTTCCCTGCCAGCTCAGGACCCCAGCACCCTGTCTTGCTGAGCCAGACACTCCCGTCTGCTCCAACACAGACCCAGGGTCTGAATTACTTGCCCCAAGCTGCAGGTTTACCTGAAAGCAGCTAACAGAAGTGTTCCTGTCTTTAACACTCAGATGCCCAGCTCCCAATGGGGTCTAAATCCAAATAAATCCATTTTACCCTGTATACAGCTTAAAATCGCAAATCTATATCTAATCAAACTGAATACAGATAAGATCCCCACCAGTTCCACAATGCTCCTTTGACAGACTAATCTCCTTTTAGCCTGGGTCCAGCAATCACTCACACCTCCTGCAGTCACTGTCCTTTGTTCCCATTTCTTTCGGGTATCCTGGGGTGGGGTGGAGGCTCTCTCTTTAGCCAGCTGAAGACAAAATGGAGCTCTCCCAGGGGTTTAAATAGACTTTCTCTTGGTGGTGGAGATCCACTCCTCACTCCTGTGCCGAGTCCAGCTCCAAGATGGAGATTTGGAGTCACCTGGGCAAGTCACATGTCCATGCATGACTCACAGTTTTTACAGGGAGCATCCATTGTTTACATGCTACCTTGAACTTCCTCAAGTAGACTTCTTATGTGGATTGGAGCATTCCAAGATCCATTGTCCTTTCAGTGTTTCTTGATTAGGTACTTAATTTCCCCAGGAACTGACCAAATGCTCTACTAAGGTTATTTAGAAATCAAGCCGGTACACAGCCAACATTCATAACTTTGAATACAAAAATGATACATGCATACGAATAGGATTAATACATTCAGTAGATCATAACCTTTATGGAGATATGTTACATGGCATATGTAGCAGAAAACACATTCTAAGCATATTTCCATAGAGCCTTATGGGAGGTACCGTCACACCCTCCCCCTGAGCTTACTGCCAGAGACTTGGACACTGTCCATGGCGGAGGCAGTACATGTAAAATCCTGTTTGTTTTTGGTTACACTCCTTTCAAGTACCTTTAAACCATATGATGTCATTCCTAAGGGTCCTAGCCAGTTTTGGGGTCCTGGTCCTCAGATGCCAGAAAACAGGTTGGGGTGTAGTATTGTTAACAGAGCATGACAGCGATATCTGTTACAGCGGAGGCGTTTTGGCAATTAGCCACCAATGCCATGAGGCAGTGTGCCTCAGTTTCCCCTTCTACACAGCAGCATGGGGCTGTTATGCTTTTGCTGCTGTTCCAAGCTTCCAGACTGTTTACAGGCGTAGGCTGAAAAGTAACTTGCTTGTGGGGCTCTCCTGTCACCATCCCTAGCATGTACAACAGTTTCTTCCACAAAGCAGGTATGTCCCACATCTTTAAAGGGTTTAACACTAGTACACATTCCTTTGTTTTATCCCATAGGTGAATTAGCAAAAGACACAAGGTTAACAGCAAATCTTCGGTGGACAGGCTTCGTTCACTCAGTTTGACTCCTTTAGTGTCTATTGCATTTTCCCATCTCTCTGTAGCCTCTGGTAGGCACTCTGCCTCTTTGGAGAAGGCTTTTAATTCAGGCATGTGGTTGAGCATTTGGCAAGGAGAGGGTGCACTGCCACCATGCCTGCCCTCGGCCCCTCCCTCTGGAATGTCTCTGGGCTGGACCGCACTCCCTTGTGAAGTGCCACCCATGCAGAGATTCCCCACCAGTGCCACCCCCATCTTGGAGAGAGAGTTTTATCTCTTACAGGTGCAGCAAGAACACCACCTTTCAATGGGGGGCTCTGGACCCCTTGGGCACCCACTTTCTGTTCCCAACAGGCCAGCTGGATGGACTCCCCCGTTCAGGAGATCTGACCCTCAGGTTTCCCTTACAACATGAACCATAGGAGAAGGGGCTGGCATTTTAAATGCAAACTTTTCACCCTCCTCCTGGGAAAGTCCCTTCCCACAAAAGGTGGGCGGACTCTCTGCCCCCCCTTCCATCTGGGCTTCCCTCTCTGGGCTCCCCTCTGGGTCAGACACTCCTGTGTCCCCCGAAAGGAAGGTGACCCTGGTCCAACTGTGGGCTCACAGCTACCAGCTATGGCAGACTTTTCACTGGCCAGCAAAATTCCCCCCTTTTCACTCAGGTTGGGTTTGCTTCCAGCTACAGTGATCTTGGGGTCTGTTTCCACCACTGTGGTCACCAGGACCCCAACTTCCACCTTTGGGACACACGTCTCTATGCACCCCAGGGCAGGCCCTGCCCTCTGCTGACCTGCAATTTCCTGGCAGTCAGCAGCTGTGGTGGCCCCCCGTTACAAGGTGGTTCCTCCCCCTCCCCTGGGGAGATGATTACAGGACAGGAGCTGCCTTCATCCAGCCCCTCCCTCTGGAACTTTCCTTGAGCCCCGGGACTACAGAAACTGGCCACAACCATCCCTGCCCCAAAGCTGCATTCTTTACTGCTGCAGAGGAATCTATGAGACACCCTCCTATTCCCCCAGCAGTCCATGTGACTTCACCCCGCACCGCACACGACTGCTAACCAGCCCTGGGACAGATTCTGCCACACTAAAGAAATCGTTTCCCAATAGAAACGGTGCAAAATTGTGTGCCACCGTTGCAACAGTCGGTTCAGCCTGCAAATCCTTAGTTTGCATGTGTACTTTAGCTAAAGGTGCAAAGACTTTGTAACCCGCTAACAGCTCTAATTCTGCCATTTTACCTGGCAACAGATCCTTCTTCTGGATAAGGTCCCTCCTGACCACAGAAATCTCAGCACCTGTGTCCCTCAGTCCAAGAAGCACTGCACCATTCATTTTAACAGCATGCATATGCTCATTGCTTGGTTGTGTGGAAGCAAGCTTTACAAATCCTGTGTGGAAAGAGGCCACAGCCTGGCTCTGAGAAGCCACAGCTTCATGTGTTACTTGTTGCTTGTTTCTACTCAGAAAGGGACACTTAGTCCTCAGGTGCTCAGTTGACTTACAATCATAGCACCTCTTGGGCTCCTCTGCTTGCACAGGAAATTTGGGACGAGTTCAGGGGTGGGAGGTTCCCAGCCTCCTTTCCCAGGGTAAAACGGTGATTCTGCTTTCCCCCAACCCTGTACCCCTCTCCCAGTGGTTTATGTTTGATTGCAGCTTGTGCTTGCTCATAAGAGTCTGCATACCCAGCTAATTCACCCACTGCATTTACCTTTTTGTCCCACAAATACTGTTTTACATCTTCCCTGCCCATATTCAGGAAGTGTTCCTGAGTAACCAGATCACACATCCCTTGGAAGCTTATAATGCCCTTCCCCCACACCCACTTGTCTACCAAATCTCTCATTTCATTGGCATAAACCACATTACTCAATCCAGATCCCCTCTTAAGACTCCTGAATTTCACCCTGTAGGTTTCAGGTGTAATCTGAAACTCTTTCAAAACCAGATCCTTAAATTTACTGTAGTTTGAAGCATCATCAATAGGCATCTTACTGAATATGTCCAGAGCTCTACCAGTCCATTTTGCTATCAATGTGGTCATCTTTTGATCTTCAGGGATGGCATGCAGGGTGCCCAGTCTCTTGAAGGTGATGAAATATTCGGCGATCTCGCTGGATTCCTCATACTGTGGACACAGTTGCTCCCATTTATGAATTTTTGGGGAAGTGGAGCCAGCAGGTGGAGGGTTTTGTCTCTTTGACTCCGTTACAGCCAGTTCATGCTTCTGGGCCTTTCTCTGGGTCTGCATAGCTCTCTCGTGGGCAGCCTCTTCCCTGGCTTTTTCTACCTCCATCCTTGCTGTCTCTGCCTCCATAGCTCTCTTGTGGGAAGCTGCTTCTGCCTCCACCCTTGCTGTCTCTGCCTCCATAGCTCTCTCGTGGGCAGCCTCCTCCCTCTCCATTAGTCTTTTATGTTCATTTTCTTTCTCTTTTGCTTCCAGTCTAGCCAACTCTAGTTTGTTAGCTGCTTCACTGCTAGTCATTTTCCTGCTTTTTTCTTCTGGGCCACATCCCCTCTGCAGTTCACTGAAAGTGGGATGCACTCAGCTCAGGGGATTCTTCGTTAACAGAGACTTTCACAGTGCCCAGTGTTCAGCCTTTCTGGGCAATTTGCACCCTGTGCAGTTTTAGCATCTTCAGATCTTGTCTCTTACTTATTTTGCTTCCTTTTCTGTCCCTACTTCCCTTACCCAAAATAAGCAAATAGAAAATAACAAACCAGTAACCACTTGGTCTGTTCTTCAGCCACCGACCACACTCAAAACTCACTTAAAATCACTACCAGTACCTCAAAGCAATCAGATGTGCACAGATTCTGCTGACTACGCCACTGTGACAGGCTGGATCACAGAAACCTCCTGGGAGCTGCCACCTGATGTTCCCAAACTACTTCAAGCCCTGCTTTCCCTGCCAGCTCCCTGTCTTGCTGAGCCAGACACTCCCGGCTGCTCCAACACAGACCCAGGGTCTGAATTACTTGCCCCAAAGCTGCAGGTTTACCTGAAAGCAGCTAACAGAAGTGTTCCTATCTTTAAACTCAGATGCCCAACTCCCAATGGGGTCTAAACCCAAATAAATCCCTTTTACCCTGTATAAAGCTTATACAGGATAAACTCATCAATTGTTTGCCCTCTATAACTCTGATAGAGACATAGGCACAGTTGTTTGCTCCCCCAGGTATTAATACATACTCTGAGTTAATTAATAAGTAAATAGTGATTTTATTAAAGACAGAAAGTAGGATTTAAGTGGATGCATGTAGTAAAAGACAGAACAAAGTAAGTCACCAAGCAAAATAAAAGAAAATGTGCAAATCTATATCTAATCAAACTGAATACAGATAAGATCCTCACCAGTTCCACAATGCTCCCTTTTACAGACTAATCTCCTTTTAGCCTGGGTCCAGCAATCACTCACACCCCCTGCAGTCACTGTCTTTTGTTCCAATTTCTTTCAAGTATCCCAGGGAGGGGGAGATGGGGCTGTCTCTTTAGCCAGCTGAAGCCAAAATGGAGGGCTCTCCTAGGGGTTTAAATAGACTTTCTCTTGGGGTGGAGACCCCTCCTCACTCCTGTGCCAAGTCCAGCTCCAAGATGGAGTTTTGGAGTCACTTGGGCAAGCCACATATCCATGCATGACTCACAGTTTTACAGGGAGCATCCATTGTTTACATGCTACCTTGAACTTCCTCAAGTAGACTTCTTATGTGGATTGGAGCATTCCAAGATCCATTGTCCTTTCAGTGTTTCTTGATTAGGTACTTAATTTCAACATTCCTTTCCCCAGGAACTGACCAAATGCTCTACTAAGGTTATTTAGAAATCAAGCCGGTACACAGCCAACATTCATAACTTTGAATACAAAATGATACATGCATACGAATAGGATTAATACATTCATTAGATCATAACCTTTACGGAGATGTGTTACATGGCATATGTAGCATAAAACACATTCTAAGCATAGTTCCATAAAACACATTCTAAGCATTATTTCCATAAAGCCTTATGGGAGGTACTGTCAAAAGCCGTATAGGAGGTACTGTCACAGCATCGTTAAGCTGTTGAGAGATTTTCAGAAAACAAACAGTGTAAGAACCCAACGGTTGAGTCAAAGGGTCCTCCTTGGAACTGTCATTGAGGTAGCGCTATCTCCACACAAGTCTAAAGGTGCTTGGGGTTAAAACAAAGTCTGAAGTTCTCATGGGGGTGGTAAAGGAGTCCACGTTTCCTCTCAGTAGCCTTTCCACAATTTCTAACACACGTGTCCTTGGTCAGAGATGGCCTCCTCTGCCCGGAGCTGGGACTTATGGGGTAATGGTGCTGCTCTCTGATTGGCAGATGGCGTTGGGAGGAGTTCTTAGAGGGTCACACGACCCACTTCCGAACAGGTCACCCCACCCCAGAACTCACTCTGATTGGTCAAATCTCCTCTGAGGGAGGTCCTATCAGGGTGAACCCCATCCTGATTGGTAGAGGGAAGTAGGAGGAGTTCTTAGAGGGGTCACATGACCCACATCCAGATGGGTCACTCCACCCCAGAACTTGCCTTGATTGGTCAAATCTCCTCTCGGGGTGGTCCCCAGCGGCTGAAACCCTTCCTGAGTGGTAGAGGATGGTCACGTGACACACCTTGCTTCCGGTCATGTGGCATCTTGACCCTGGGATTAATACCCCCGGGCGGGACTTCTGGTGACAGGTGAGTGGGGTTCAAGGCAGGGGTGAGCTGCAGCGGGTTCGCATGGGTTCGCCACGAACCCGTTGTTAAATTTTAGCAGCCATTTTAGAACCGCTTGTTAAGGGCTGCTAAATTTAACAAAGTTCCCGCCCACTCCTCTCCTGCTCCGCCCCTTCTCCTCCCCTCCCCTGCTTCCTTGAATCAGATGTTCGCGGGAAGCCTGAACAAGCAGCATGGAGGCAGCCAGCAGGTAAGCTGGGGCGCGGAGGAGGAGGAGGTGCGGCTGGCTCAGCAGCTCCGGTCCCAGACGCGGCTCCCTCCAGCCCAGCGCCCGGCCGGTCGGGCCCGCAGCTGCCGCCCGGCGGCGGGCCCAGTGCCGGCCGGGAGTCGGGCAGCGGCGGGCCCGGTGCCGGCCGGCCCGAGTCGGACGGCGGGCCAGTCGGTGCGGCCCGGCCGAAGTCGGGCAGCGGCTCGGCGAGTCGGGCCCGGTGCGGCCCGGCCGAGTCGGGCGGCGGCTCGGCGAGTCGGGCCCGGCCCGGCCGAAGTCGGGCGGCGGCGGGCCCAGTGAGGGAGTTCTTAGAGGTCACATGACCCACATCCAGATGGGTCCTCCACCCCAGAACTTGCCTTGATTGGTCAAATCTCCTCTCGGGGTGGTCCCCAGCGGCTGAAACCCTTCCTGAGTGGTAGAGGATGGTCACGTGACACACCTTGCTTCGGTCATGTGGCATCTTGACCCTGGGATTAATACCCCCGGAGCTGGACTTCTGGTGACAGGTGAGTGGGGTTCAAGGCAGGGTGAGCTGCAGCGGGTTCGCAGGTTCGCACGAACCCGTTGTTAAATTTTAGCAGCCATTTTAGAACCGCTTGTTAAGGGCTGCTAAATTTAACAAAGTTCCCCACTCCTCTCCTGCTCCGCCCCTTCTCCTCCCCCTCCCTGCTTCCCTTGAATCAGATGTTTGCGGGAAGCCTGAACTGCAACATGGAGGCAGCCAGCAGGTAAGCTGGGGCGCGGAGGGGAGGAGGTGCGGCTGGCTCAGCAGCTCCCGGTCCCAGACCGCGGCTCCCTCCAGCCCAGCGCCCGGGCCGGTCGGGCCCGCAGCTGCCGGCGGCGGGCCCGGTGCCGGCCCGGCCGGTCGGGCCGGCGGCCGGCCGGGAGTCGGGCGGCCCGGCCCGGGAGTCGGTCGTGGTCCTGGCAGAGTGGACCCGGTCCCCAGGCAGTGTGGTAAGGGGCAGGGAGGGTGGGTTGTGGGGGTGGATAGGGGTCAGGGTAGTCAGAGGGCAGGGAACAGGGGGATTGAATGGGGGCAAGGGTCCCGGGGAGCAGTCAGGAAAGAGCAGGGTTGGATGAGGTGGTGGGGGCACTCAGGGACAGAGAGAAGGGGTAGTTGTATGGGGTAGGGGTTCTGGGGGGGCATTGAGAAGGAGAGGAGGGGTGGGGGGGGGCGGGGTGGGGCAGGGAGGGGCCGGGGAAGGGGGGGGATGGGTCCGGGGGGTCGGGGTGTGGGGGTTAAGGAACATGAGGGGTTGGGTGGGCACGAACCCCCCCCACGGAGGGGAAGGAGGAACCCGTTGTTAAAATTTTGGAGGAGGAGGGAACCCGTTGTTAAAAATTTTCAGCTCATCACTGGTTCAAGGGGCAGAGTTTAAGGGGTCAAGGAGTGCGGTTAGGGTTTGTTTCATGGTATACTACTTATACTACTCAGGTTTACTGTACCATACAGTTTTTGTCTTGTTCATTTTGATCAGGTAGTTTTTGTGTGCTCAAGGAACATCTGCCTTGGTGTGTGTTGAGATTCTCCATCAAGTTCTCAGCAACAGCTTGTGTGTTTTGCTTCTTCATGCAAAGAGGAGATCTTGAACTAGATTCCATGGATTCAATAGCTGTTTCTGCTTGGCACTGCTGAGTATCATCTACCTGCAACACAAAGAAAAAAATTCTCATGCTTTAGTGGTATTGGAGAACCTTGTTAATTACCAGCAGGAAGTGAAAGACCCATTCCAAGCGACTGAATAATATGAATTAGCAGACACACGCTAAAAGCAAGAATCTTCAATGTTTATAGTTATCACTCTGAAAATACAACAGCGCTATGCAGAATGCTTTACAGCAACTACCTACTCCTCACCATGTTCAAGATAGAATGGGCATTATCATCCATGCTTTACAAATCACAAGTCACATAATTTAACAAGGTATAGGCAAAGCTAAGGAGTAGTACACAGGAGTTCCTTGTCTAGTCTCTTCTTGCTCAATCACTAATCTGCAGAACTGTATTTTGAGATATGTAATTTAAGTTTAATTACTGATATTTCATAATGAATTTGTAAATGTCCTATAGTTTATTCTGTAAATATGATAGCACTTGAAAAAGTTGTTTAGTCCTGAAGCATTTACATTGGCCTGCAGAGGATATCCTGTCCAGACGTATTATGAAATATTCAGGAGAATGTCATGTCATTCTAAATATTTAACATAACCTTCACAATATGTTTGTTGTGATGGTCAACACTAACTTTGTAAAACTGTTGAAAAATTTCACAATGTGTACACCTTTGGGGTTCTCTCAAATTCCAGTCCCCACTGCTATTACAATCGTCCTTGTCTCTGCACTCCTGCACTCCCCACCAAATTCTGACATGATTTTAGCATCAGTTAGCTAAAACTTCAGTAGTTATATATGTGTGCTTCATGACAATTGAAATCCTGAATGCCAAAGCTTCTGATAGTCTAGGTAATTGGCCCCAATTCTCATCCCATTTACACTGATGTGGGTCCTGTGTGAGAGGTGAGCATCAGGGCTTATCCTTCTAGTGCCAGCAAAAACAGAATTGTTACCAACATATATTACTGGCAAAGCTAATAGGACCATTTATTATTAAGGGTACCTGACTCCTCCCATTACAAGAAGACCCTGTTTTCTGCTGCTTCTAACTTTACAAACTTTAATTGCTTGGGCTGAAATTTTCAGGGGTGGGGGACAGAGTGGAACCAACCTGATCTCCTTCTTTGAGATGGTAACATAGTTTTTAGACAAAGGAATCGGAGTGGATCTAATTTACCTCGATTTCAGTAAGGCACTTGATACGGTTCCACCGGGGAAGTTATTCGTTAAATTGGAAAAGATGGGGATCAAGATGAAAATTGAAAGGTGGATAAGGAACTGGTTAAAGGGGAGACTACAACAGGTCATACTGAAAGGTGAACTGTCAGGCTGGAAGGAGGTTACTAGTGGAGTTCCTCAGGGATCGGTTTTGGGACCAATCTTATTTAATCTTTTTATTACTGACTTTGGAACAAAAGTGGGAATGTGCTAATAAAGCTGGGAGGTATTGCTAACACAGAGAAGGACCAGGATATCACACAGGAAGATCTGGATATCACACAGGAAGATCTGGATGACCCTGTAAACTGGAGTAATAGAAATAGGATGAAATTTAACCGTGAAAAGTGCAAGGTCATGCATTTAGGGATTAAGAACAAGAATTTTGGTTATAAATTGGGGACGCATCATTTGGAAGTAACAGAGGAGGAGAAGGACCTTGAAGTATTGGTTGATCACAAGATGACTATGAGCTGCCAATGTGATATGGCCATGAAAAAAGCTAATGCGGTTTTAGGATGCATCAGGTGAGATATTTCCAGTAAAGATAAGGAGGGTTAGTACCGTTATACAAGGCACTGGTGAGACCTCATCTGGAATATTTTGTGCAGTTCTGGTCTCCCATGTTTAAGAAGGATGAATTCAAACTAGAACAGGTACAGAGAAAGGCTACTAGGATGATCCAAGAAATGGAAAACCTGTCTTATGTAAGGAGACTCAAAGAGCTTGGCTTGTTTAGCCTAATCAAAAGAAGGCTGAGGGGAGATCTGATTGCTCTTTATAAATATATCAGAAGGATAAATATCAGGAGGGAGAGGAATTATTTAAGCTTCGTACCAATGTGGACACAAGAACAAATGGATATAAACTGGACACTAGGACGTTTAGAGTTGAAATTAGACGAAGGTTTCTAACCATTAGAGAGTGAAATTCTGGAACAGCCTTCCAAGGGGAGTAAGCGGGGGCAAAAGACATATCTGGCTTCAAGACTAAGCTTGATAAGTTTATGGAGGGAACGGTATGATGGGATAGCCTAATTTTGGCAATTAATTTGGCAATTGATCTTTGATTATTAGCAGGTAAATATGCCCAGTAGTCTGTGATGTGATGTTAGATGGGGTGGGATTTGAGTTACTACAGAGAATTCTTTCCTGGGTGTCTGGCTGGTGAGTCTGGCCCACATGCTCAGGGTTTAACTGATTGCCAAATTTCGGGTCGGGAAGGATTTTCCTCCAGGGCAGATTGGCAGAGGCCCTGGAGGTTTTCACCTTCCTCTGCAGCATGGGGCACGGGTCACTTGCTGGAGGATTCTCTCACCTGGAGGTCTTTAAACCACGATATGAGGACTTCAGTAACTCAGACACAGGTTAGGGGTTTGTTACAGGAGTGGGTGGGTGACATTCTGTGGCCTGCGTTGTGCAGGAGGTCAGGCTAGATGATCAGAATGGCCCCTTCTGACCTTAAAGTCTATGAGTCTAAGAGAACTGGGGCTGGCTGAGCAGGGAGATTGGGCCAACAAGCCTTAATTCCACCATATACGAATTTTTGAGTGCTTTTGCGTGTAATCCATATATGCACGCGCACACCCCCCCTGCTCTAGGCATCCAGGCCTTTCAAGAAATAATCAAATATTTGGGATGAGCATTAAAGTGGGAAGATTGACCTCATTCCCATTTACCAAGTTAATGAGCACTTGGCATGAGATCACAGATTTGATCATACCAACAATTTTAAGTTTACCATTATGCCCAGATCTTTGTTATGTGCCAAGCTTTATTCATTTTATTTACATTGATGACCTTGTCTTCACTATATTCATGGCAGATATAAAGGAGGCATGAATAACACGGCATATCTTCAAACTCACTTGGAGAGATAAATACATTATGTGGATTTCCCAGGCCCTGCACATTCAGATACATTTTGACGATCAGTTACCTTTGGTGATTTGCTGCCACCAGCTGTCGGTTTAGAGATCTTGGCAAAATTAGCTGACCTGCCTTTTTGTAAACGTTGGCCATATGGTGACAAATTTTGGCTTTGAGCAGCAAGACGGGCACTGGTCTTTAGGTTTAGCGCTGTTCTGCGCAAAACACAGGGGTTGGTTTTCCCAGTAGGAATATCAGCAAAGCCTGAAAAATAAACAACAGCCATTAACCACAGTTGATTAAATTACTTTATTGTTCCAATCAATCTGATCTTGCTCAATTCAAGATGGAGATGACAACGGGTAATAATTTAAGAAAGTAAAATGGCATTTACTCACTGAATAACAGAATGGGGGAATTATTAGGACTATCTTGCGTTCCTAGCATTTTATAGGTGAACTCAGGCAAGGGTGTGGATCTGTGTAACAGCAACTCTACTAAAATGGCAAAAAGAGTTTTCCCCAAGCAAATGTTCTCTTTTTCCTTTAAAGGGACACCATTAACTGGAAAATCATTTCCATCTGAAAACGATGTCTCTCCTATTGTTCTACATAGAGCCGGCCAGAGGGAGACAATTTTGTTTCTGACCCCTTTCGAGCTTTCAGAATTTGTTTTTATTCTAGATTGGAATGAAAACATAAGCCTTTCAAATGCTTTCATAAAATGAAATTGAATCAAAAAACATCAGGCTTTCAATTTGGGGGTCTCCCTCCCTGCTCAGCAAAAACTTTGTCCGAATCAATACATCTCCGTAATACATTTCGGTTTTGACAATGCAGCACATTTCAATGAAAAAACATTTAGTTAAAAATGTTTAAGCAAAAATTTCCCCCCTTCCTATCAACCAGAAGAAAAAGGTGTTTTATAATGGGAATGGCTGGGCCTAGAATCCCTCTCTTGCAACCTATATGAGGGCTGGATTTGGCCAATGATGTCCAAGTGTTTACAATGCTTCCAAGTCACACCTATGACAACACGATTATATAGATAAGCGTGCGCGCACACACTCCCCACAATGTGGACCATTCTCCTCTAAAGAAGTAACAATTACCTTTTCTGACCACCTCTGGGAGTCCGTCTGGCTCATACTCTGGCTCGTTGTCCTGGGTCAGTGAATGTAGGTAGATGGCAACCTCATCAGCACCTGACCAAGGGAAAGAGTCGTTACCTGTACAAATAACTTTAAGGAGACTCTGGAAAGATGTGTTTAGAATGCAATGATCTCAATCATTTATTTGTTAATTAAGTACATAAGACGTGTGCTTGTGCAACCACAGTCAACTATAGCAGAGCTTCAGAAACTATACTGATTTATGAGGATCTGGCCCCTCATCTGAATCAAATGTAATAATGGAGGTTTTGAAAACATGTGTTCTAAATAAATGCATTAAGGTTAGAAACAGGATCATGATTAAGGCTATGTTTTAGTCGTGGGTATTTTTAGTAAAAGTCATGGACAGGTCACGGGCAATAAACAAAAGTCAGGGCCCGTGACCCTCCATGACTTTTACTAAAAATACCTGGGACTAAATCTTACCGCCTGGGAGAGGATGCTCCTGAAGACTGCTGGGAGTGGAGAGAGAGAGCAGGGCAATGCTGGTGCTGGGGGGGAAGGGGTGGCTCAGGGCCCCACCACCACGAGTCCCAGACTGCTGCTCCAGGGACCGTGCCTGGGGCTGACTGAGCAACGGCCAGCGCGGCTGGCTCCTGGGCTTCCCAGCTGCTGAGATCCTGGGATCAGCTGCACCAGCACTGCAAAATTCACAGAGGTCACAGAAACCGTGACTTCCAGGAATGATTTGCAGCCTTACAATCATTCTAGTATAGCATTTCCTTCTTCAACTACCCCATACTTGGCTTGTGCTCCTTTAAGAGAGCATTATGGTCAGCAATTTGTTTCGGCAACATTTCTTTTTCCTTCCCCAGCTGCTTACAGGATTGCATCCATGTCTTCAGTTTACTGTCAGCGAATCCATTTTGCTTCTTCAGTTGAACTAAAGCCTTCAGATTGTCTAGCTATAAAATAAAAAAAAAATTTAGTTGCTAATAGGAAAATTCATTCTTCTGTCTAAGCATTATACTCTCACTAATGGCATCTCACCTGCCATTAAAAGTTCAGTGCAACTAAAAATCCAAACAAAAGTTATAATATGAATTTGTACAGTAGAGTTCACTTAGTAATATATGTAAGCAGAGTCAGGATGAGCCCTACCCTGACATCTGGTGGTACATTATGAGGAGTGGGCAAAGGAATTTTAGGAATGTGCATTTGCATTGGTAAACCCACTCCACTTAGCATAACACACAGCAGCATGGGAAGGTTATTTTCACACTGTGGAATCCCCAATTTCTTTGTTATTGGGGCAGGAAGGAAAAAAAGGGGCTGTTACCTTAATTATGTGAATGAGGAACTATGAGACTGCTTTATGACAGAAATGACTCAACCTACATTAAATAGTACTTGCCAGACAAGGGACAGGGGTTCCAAAACCCAGTGAAGGGAGAGAGGCTGGGGACTGGTGTGTGTACCTGATGGTATGGGCCCCTTTTGAGGGCCTGGAACACCAATTGCACTTCCTCCTCTCTCCACTGTTAAAGAGCAGAGCTAATTTTGAATCTTTTAGGAGTCCATCTAGAGGCTGCTGACCTGAATTCACGTTGGGCCATGTGGCAGTGGGGCTCTCCTACTACAAGTTGAAATCACTAAAAGAGCTAAGCTTACTAAGCTAAGATCACTGAGTGCTGTGTTAAGTGGTAGGAGAGCCTGAAGATCTATCACCAAGCAGCTGGCAGAGCGGAGCAGTTTGCAGCACGTTGGAGCAGCCCATGGAACAGTGAGCAGTGTGGAGCGGTTTGTGGGGGACGGCTGACGTGGTTCACGGGTCTGCTGGAGGAGCGGCACAGCTGGTGGAGTGGAGCCAGTCGTGGTGAAGGCTGCAGCAGAACTCCACGGAGAAGCGGGGCAGTCGGCCCTGGCCCACGTAAGGTGTCCCTAGCACCCTGTGTGTGCCCCCCCCCATTTCCACCCAGGCTGGGGGGGGGTAAAACTCTGCAGATAAACTTTTGAACTCTGGGGTGGCACTGACCGGAGACTGAGACTTTTGGGTTGTTGGACTTTGGGGTGATTGGACTTAAGACCCTAAGGACAGTGCCAAATGTACTTGGAGGGGGGTTTTGCTTATGGTTTGTGTATAGTCCTGTTTGTGGTGTCTCTCCAACGTGATGCCACATTGTTTCCCTCCTTTATTAAAAGGATTTTGCTACACTCAGACTTCGTGCTTGCGAGTGGGGAAGTATTGCCTCCTAGAGGCGCCCGGGGGGGTGGTAGGTAATTGTCCCAGGTCACTGGGTGGGGGCTCGAGCCGGTTTTGCATTGTGTTATTGAAACGGAACCCCTGGATACTGAACCCGGCCCTTGTTGCTGCCAACTCAGAGGGCAGAAGGGTTACATTTTTGGGGGCTCATCCAGGATCCCTGGGTCAGTACCCCTCGCAAGCTCCTGTTGAGTGTTCTACTGTATTGGGAAACAACTGTGTTTATATTTTGAGGGAATTACTGTTTGTATAATGGCTAATATGTCGGGTCTGATGGGCCCCAGTCCTCCAGCCCTTAGCTCAGGGGCAGCAGCCTCAGCCAGTGATTGGGCACAAGCACTGGGGCATATATTGGAAAAGATTGTGTTGGCCTATGCTACGTCAAACTCTTGTCGTAAGTTAAGGTTATTTGCTGGGGAAGAGGAGTTTGAACCCTGGTTGGAGCATACCACTGAAATGCTGCGGGAGTGGGCCGTACCTGATGTAGAAAAGCGAAGGTGTCTAATAGAGAGCCTTAGTGGCCCAGCATTAGATGTGCTTCGCACCCTGAAGCTCATTGACCCTAAGGTCAGTGTGAAGGACTGCCTAGAGGCCCTTGATAATACCTTTGGGAGCGTAGAGAGCCCTGAAGACAGTTACTGTAAATTCCTTGATTCCCGACAGGAAAGGGGTGAGAAAATTTCAGCCTATATACAGAGGCTGGAGAGACTGCTTCAGAGAGCTGTTATGAGGGGAGCAGTGACTGCTGAGCAGATGGATCAGACCAGACTGGCTCAAGTTGTAAGAGGGACTCGGTATCAGAACCCGATCCTACTTCATCTCCGACTAAGAGAACGGCAGGATCATCCCCCAAGTTACTCCCAGCTGATAAAGGAGGTCAGGGAAGAGGAAGAAAGGCAGGCTGCCAGCGAGTGTTGGGAAGCCCAAACATTGGAACCAGCCAGCACAACGCCACTGCAAATGGCCAGTGTACTGATGGTGAGCACTACAGAGGAACTTGCCCAACAAATGCAGGTCCTGACAGAACGGATAGCTGAGCTGCAAAGCACCGTTGACCGAGCTAAGATTTCCAGGAATAAGGAGCCTCAGACTGTGACAATGGAGAAGTCAGTATCTAGAGCCACTGTCCCACCCCGGCGAAGGGGGAAAGGGCAATTCTTTTGCTATCGGTGTGGCCAGGATGGGCACAGTGCTACTAACTGCCATAAGGAAGAGAACCCCTCCTTAGTGTACGAAAAGCTGAGGAGCAGTTGGGAGAGACCCAGTAGCGGCCGGAAGGTCTGGGGACAGAGACCACCTAGACCTACAGGATTTGAAGATTCCCCCAAAAGAGACCGTCCAGCTGGGATCCCTGCAGGACTGATAGGGCCGCGAGCAGAGGTCATGGTGAGGATTGAAGGGGTGGAGTGTAAAGCCGTGCTTGACACTGGATCTCAAGTGACTATTATATTTCAGTCATTCTACCAACAGATGCTTAGGCACCTGCCTATACAGCCACTGACTGGCATTGGTCTGTGTGGCCTCAGCATGGATGAATACCCCTACCAAGGGTATGTCATAGTGCACCTGGAATTCCCAGAGGAGGTTGCTGGGGTAACAGAAGAGGTAGACACAGCTGCCTTAATATGCCCTGACCCTAAAGGGACCTCTGATGTGTCTGTGCTGATAGGGACCAACTCCAGTCTCTTCAAGGTGCTCGCGGATTACTGCAGACGACGGGCTGGGGACCAGTACCTGAGTACCCTGATGATCCATACGCTTTGTGCTGAAGCTTATAGGAAGATTGAGAGTGCTAAAACGGAGACATCTGAGCTACCGATTGGGGCACTGAAGTACATGGGCACAACCCCCTTAGTAGTGCCCGCAAGGACAGAGCAAGAGGTGCTTGTCATGAGTACCAGGCTGAAAGGCAGTAAAGGGACATTAGCAATGATAGAGCAGCCAGTTGAAGGAGAGCTCCCGGAAGGAGTGCTGGTCCCCAGTGGAGTCATAACCCTACCTGCTGAAGCCCAGGAAAAGGTGACTATACTGATTGCTAATGAAACAAGTCGAGATGTTGTTGTGAAGCAAGGACAAAAGATAGCAGACCTCTTCGAGCCTGAATCAATTGTGAAACCCCAGTGTGAGACTCAAGTTCCGACAATAGACCCAGCAAAGTTTGACTTTGGAGATTCACCATTGTCGGAGGAGTGGAAAGATCGTCTGAGGAGGAAACTTTGTGAAAGACCCAAGGTGTTCTCACTGCATGAGTGGGATGTGGGATGTGCAAAAGGAGTAGAGCACAACATCAGACTACATGACTCCCGACCTTTCCGAGAGAGATCTAGGAGGCTTGCTCTCTCCGAGATGGAAGATGTGCGACAACATCTTCAAGAGCTGGCTGCAAATGGCATCATTACAGAGTCCCGCAGCTCATACGCCTCACCCATTGTGGTGGTCCGTAAAAGAATGGGAAAATCCGGATGTGTATTGACTACCGCACCCTGAACCGCCGTACAGTGGTTGATCAGTACACAATGCCTCGAGTCCAAGATGCTTTAGACTGTTTACTGGGAAGCCAGTGGTTCTCTGTGTTGGATCTTCGGAGTGGATACTACCAGATCCCTCTGGGTGAAGAAGATAAGGAGAAGACAGCCTTCATCTGCCCATTAGGGTTTTATCAGTTCGAACGCATGCCCCAAGGGATTTCTGGAGCACCTGCCACATTTCAACGTCTTATGGAGAAAGTTGTGGGAGACATGAATTTACTGCAAGTGTTAGTTTATTTGGATGACCTGATTGTGTTTGGAAGAACTTTGGAAGAGCATGAAGAAAGACTTCTTAAAGTGCTTGATAGGTTGGAGGATTATGGTTTGAAGCTTTCAATTGACAAATGCCAGTTCTGCAGGACCTCAGTGAAGTATGTGGGCCACATCGTGTCCCAAGAGGGTGTGAGTACTGATCCTGATAAAATAGAAGCACTCACTACATGGCCACGTCAAGCAACTACAGAGAACTCAAGACTTTCCTTGGGTTTAGTGGCTACTACCGCAGATTTGTAAAAACTATGCTACAATTGTAAAACCCCTCAATGATCTTACCAGGGATATCAGTCCAGCAAGAACAAATCTAAGACCAGGAATAAAAGGCCTTCCGTGCAGAGACACTATGGCCCCTTCAACCCTTTGGGCCACGATGGAATGAGAGATGTGAAAAGGCTTTTCGAGAAATCATTACTTGCCTAACTCATGCCCCTGTCCTAGTCTTTGCTGACCCAAGCAAACCATTTATCCTGCATACAGATGCCAGTTTGGAGGGTCTGGGAGCAGTACTGTACCAGGAGGCGGAAGGCACGCGTAAACCTGTAGCCTTTGCCAGCCGAGGACTGTCTGATAGTGAAACACGCTATCCCACCCACAAGCTGGAGTTCTTGGCCTTGAAATGGGCCATCACTGAGAAATTTCGAGACTACTTGTATGGTGCTCAGTTCCAGGTGTGGACAGACAACAACCCACTGACTTATGTGTTAACAAGTGCTAAACTGGATGCTACAGGGCAAAGATGGGTGGCCGCTTTGGCTAGCTATGACTTCAGCATTCAATACCGATCAGGAGAAGCAATGTAGATGCAGATGCATTGTCCAGGCGTCCACAAGCACCAGGAGTTGCTGTGATACCCACGGATGGAGTGAGAGCTATTTGCAGTGTGAGTCGCCGAGAGCCAGAGGCCCATGAGAGCCTTCATGGATGCGTTGCTGAAGCTTTGGGACTGCCCCCTGAATGCGTGCCTTCTGCTTCAGTGAACTATATTGCTTTGGACCAATCTCCCTTGCCCGTGCTCAATGCGGCTGACTGGCAGGAAGCCCAGCTGCAAGATATTGACATTCGTGATACGCTACTTGCCAAAAGGGAGGCGAGGCCCAGCTGCGGTTGTCCCACCTACCCCAGAGGGCAAACTACTATTGAGAGAATGGACCAAGCTAAAACTGATTCAGGGAGTGCTACACCGTGTGACCACAGACCCTCTACAAAGGCAACGGAACCAACTAGTGCTGCCAAAGAGTACAGAGGCCTGGCCATGAGGGCCCTGCATGATGACTTTGGACATTTAGGGATGGAGAGGACCCTGGAACTTATCCGAAGTAGGTTCTATTGGCCCCGGATGGCTGAAGATGTTCGCAGGAAATGTGAGACCTGCGCTCGATGTGTTCAAAGGAAAACTCTGCCCACGAGGGCTGCATATCTGAAGAACATTACCAGCAACAAACCTCTGGAGCTGGTTTGCATTGATTTCTTGTCTTTAGAAGTGGACAAGAGGAATATTGGGAACATTCTGGTCGTGACCGACCATTATACGCGATATGCGCAGGCATATCCCACACGTGATCAGAGGGCCACCACTGTCGCCGGGTACTTTGGGAAAAATATTTCTCAGTTTATGGATTCCCAGCCCGGATACACTCGGATCAGGGACGAGACTTTGAGAGTCACCTTCTGAAGGAGGTGCTGAGGATAGCAGGAATTAAAAAGTCGAGGACAACGCCTTATCACCCGCAGGGTGACCCTCAGCCAGAGAGGTTCAACCGAACCCTGTTGGATATGTTAGGGACTTTGCGGCCAGAGCAGAAGGCAACCTGGAGCCAACATGTTGCATTTCTGGTGCACGCCTACAACGCCACCAAGAATGATGCTACGGGAGTCACCCCATATCTCTTGATGTTTGGGCGAGAACCAAGATTACCCATAGACCTGTGCTTTGGTGTATCAGAGGATGGCGATAGCTATGAAACCCATCAGCAATATGTATCCCGACTACGAGAAAAGCTGCGGGATGCTTACCACTTAGCTGCATCTGCAGCTCAGAAGAATGCAGATCGTAACAAACATCGATATGATGCTAGAGTACGTCCGCAAGAGCTCCAGCCAGGGACAGAGTCCTGCTGCGAAATTTGGGTATTGCTGGCAAACACAAGATAGCTGACAGATGGAAGGCAATACCTTACTTGGTGATGGAAAAGCTAGAGACCTGCCGGTCTACAAGATCAAACCTGAAGAGGGTCCAGGGCAGACAAAGACCGTGCATAGAAACCTTTTGCTCCCGGTGGGGGAATTGGTAGGCAGCCCTTATGAGATGGGCCACAACAGGGCAATTGGGCAGAACGAAGGTGCTGTACCAAAGCCACTTCCCAACGTGGACAGCCAGCCTCCTGCAGCTAACCTACCCCTACTCAGCACATCTGAGAGTGAATCTGAGGAGGAAGACACAACCATGGTGTATCCTAGGATGAAGACAAGATTGCAGTCTCGATCAGCTGAATCAAAAGAGACTACCTCCTCTTCCGCCCTAAACCCTATGGCAGAAGTATTTAGGCCCATTCCTGACACTCCTGAGCCACTGGTGGAACCCCCATGTAATGACTTACACAGATTATTGGACAGTGGCGACATACAGATGGAAGATGTCCCAAGCACCTTCGATCCTCCACGGTTAGAACTAGAAATGCAGGGGCCTATGCCAGTATCTGAGGGGAACTCACAGGAAACCTCCCATCCGTCACTCAAGAGGATGTCCCCCCTACCACAGCAACAGAGTTTCTTCATAGGCGAGACAGAGTAATAAGACCAGTGAAACGGCTAACTTACGATGCACCTGGGGTGATTAGTGAGGAGCCAATACCTTTAGCACACAGGTTTGTGAAAGCTAAAGTGGGCTATCTGAGGCCCTTTGGAGGTGAACAGTAAGTTGGTATAGTAGGGAATGTGATTCGTCGGGACGACAAATTCTCGGCTGGGGGGAGGATGTAAGCAGAGTCAGGATGAGCCCTACCCTGACATCTGGTGGTACATTATGAGGAGTGGGCAAAGGAATTTTAGGAATGTGCATTTGCATTGGTAAACCCACTCCACTTAGCATAACACACAGCAGCATGGGAAGGTTATTTTCACACTGTGGAATCCCCAATTTCTTTGTTATTGGGGCAGGAAGGAAAAAAAGGGGCTGTTACCTTAATTATGTGAATGAGGAACTATGAGACTGCTTTATGACAGAAATGACTCAACCTACATTAAATAGTACTTGCCAGACAAGGGACAGGGGTTCCAAAACCCAGTGAAGGGAGAGAGGCTGGGGACTGGTGTGTGTACCTGATGGTATGGGCCCCTTTGAGGGCCTGGAACACCAATTGCACTTCCTCCTCTCTCCACTGTTAAAGAGCAGAGCTAATTTTGAATCTTTTAGGAGTCCATCTAGAGGCTGCTGACCTGAATTCACGTTGGGCCATGTGGCAGTGGGGCTCTCCTACTACAAGTTGAAATCACTAAAAGAGCTAAGCTTACTAAGCTAAGATCACTGAGTGCTGTGTTAAGTGGTAGGAGAGCCTGAAGATCTATCACCAAGCAGCTGGCAGAGCGGAGCAGTTTGCAGCACGTTGGAGCAGCCCATGGAACAGTGAGCAGTGTGGAGCGGTTTGTGGGGGACGGCTGACGTGGTTCACGGGTCTGCTGGAGGAGCGGCACAGCTGGTGGAGTGGAGCCAGTCGTGGTGAAGGCTGCAGCAGAACTCCACGGAGAAGCGGGGCAGTCGGCCCTGGCCCACGTAAGGTGTCCCTAGCACCCTGTGTGTGCCCCCCCCCCCATTTCCACCCAGGCTGGGGGGGGGTAAAACTCTGCAGATAAACTTTTGAACTCTGGGGTGGCACTGACCGGAGACTGAGACTTTTGGGTTGTTGGACTTTGGGGTGATTGGACTTAAGACCCTAAGGACAGTGCCAAATGTACTTGGAGGGGGGTTTTGCTTATGGTTTGTGTATAGTCCTGTTTGTGGTGTCTCTCCAACGTGATGCCACATTGTTTCCCTCCTTTATTAAAAGGATTTTGCTACACTCAGACTTCGTGCTTGCGAGTGGGGAAGTATTGCCTCCTAGAGGCGCCCGGGGGGGTGGTAGGTAATTGTCCCAGGTCACTGGGTGGGGGCTCGAGCCGGTTTTGCATTGTGTTATTGAAACGGAACCCCTGGATACTGAACCCGGCCCTTGTTGCTGCCAACTCAGAGGGGCAGAAGGGTTACATATACAATTGAATTCTAGCAGCTTCTAATTCCAACAGAGAAACATTAAAGTCATGTTTATTGGAAAGTTACGTGTGTGTAGATTTCCTTGATAGAGAAATCATAATCTAAATATAATATTCAAAATAACCAAATGACAGAACCCGGCCGAAAAGCATGTGGTCCAGGCATGTTTGTCCACCTTATGTGCATTGGGGTGCCAAAATAAATGGATGGTAGATATCTGGCAGCCTTATAAAACGCACTTCAGGATAATGTAAATATCAAGCACAGTGCTCCATCAGCTGGGCATGGAGTGAGTACTGTAACTCAATGCCTGCTTGCCACAATACCGGCTCCACACTGTGCTACATGAGTGCTTTTTGATGTGTTTATTTCTGAAGCGAGAGCATAGAACTACAGTCCCTCATTCACCATAAATGGAAGTAGAAACAGATTGCATACTAGAAAATGCAGAGGGAATTGATAAGAAAAAATTCACCTAGATGGACAGGTTTAAAAACTTTTCCCCTTCTGCTTGGCAGTAAACACCCAACCTATGCGTGTTACAAATAAAACTTCATATAGTCATTACCAGAATTTCTCTTTGCAGTGGCACATGGAATTGTTCACATGCCTATCTAAATTATTAGCAAGAATAGTGCTGTCATAAGAAGAATCACTTCATTAATAATTTAGATGGAAATTCTGCATACATCAGAACTGATGTGCTCTCCCAAGTCGAGTGTGACATAATGAGGTAGTAAAAGCAGTCTGCCCTGGGAAGTTTCAGAAGATATTAATTAATGTGTTCATTAACACGATGTTACAACATGCAGTGTAGACACTGCCCTGTTATGTTTAATATCACATCAGTCAGTTACGGTCAACCTTAGGGGCAGAGTGAAAAGACATGTTTAAACACGGTCTCATTTTGAAGTAGAGACCCTGGCAAGTAAGGTATTGTTTCCTTTGCACCATAAGTGAAACTTTACCAGAACAATGAATGAAAGTTCCTGATTGAATTCTGCCTGGATACCAAAATGTATCAGTCAGGCTAAAAAAGTGTTTTTAATTTATAAGGAGGTGGGGGGCGCACTCAGAGGCTTGCTATGTGAAAGGGGTCAACAGGACAAAAGTTTGAAAATCACTGGGCTAAAGGATAATCTCTGCTGAACTACACTTTCCTTTTGATATCCAGGCTGTCAAACTGTAGGCAGCTCAGGTACAGATGAAATAGGGGCCCATGCGTCAAGAGAGCTGTTTTTTCTGCTGGTATAGTGGAGATTCCTTAGCTATCAATCAATCATGTCCAAAAATTCCCAGAACTTCTGGCTAGTGAAGAACTAGAAGGATGATTTCAGCTCTTTCCTCTTCCCTTTATGCGAATTGTCTTGTAAAGCAGCGGATTCTTCTCGACATCTGACATTATTTCCATGGCCTCTGAGAGAAGTTCTGACCTCTGGTTACTCACTTATGTTGAAAGGGATATAAACATTCATACTTCAGAGCACAAGCCAACCTCTAACAGGAGATAGGAAGAAATTTCCCTTGTGGGTTAGTTATTCCATAACTGCCCTCTACAGGTTTCTTGAAGCTTCCTCTGAAGCAACTGATACTGGCCACCGTCAGATGACATACAGGAGACTCAATGGACCACTAGTTTGAACCCATCTGTCCATTCCTATGTTTTTGTTCCAACACTACTGAATTCTGTAAAAGTAAACTAAAAGGAAGTGTACCCTGACATATTGAAAAACGGTACAGCACAAGGTGTGCGGTTCAGAAAGCTGGACGCTCTTTTTTCTGAGTGACCCACCATAACTCTGGGGGCATCTTGTCTTCCAGGTATGCTCTTCACCAAGTGAGGTGTGTTCCTGTAGCAATCATACAAGGGCCAAAGTGAAAACTGGGTTGGCTTAAAGTATGTTCCTTGTACTTACCTGCCCCAAAAGAGACATTTGGACAGGATCTGAGAATGACGTGTCCACAAATGGAATTTCTGGAGACACATTGAGAAATCCCACTCAGAGGACATTACCAATGCATGGCATCAGCAAACCTGGTCACTGGGGAAAACTAGCTCGGGGGTGACTGCTGCCAGGATACAATTGATGAGATGAAGTTTTGGGTCTTTGTAAATCTTTACCATAGTGGTAAATTTAGAGTCCAGGCCATGCCTATTTTAACCTGGTTGAACAATGTCCTGCACTGGATTCAGAATATTCTGATTTTGAACTCCAGGGGGGTTGGAATCCTTTCTAGCAGCTGGCAAGTTGGGAATGGATCTGTTTCGCTGGTCAGGGCACAAACAGTGATGTTGTCTGTAAATGGACAGGGTTGTGTAACTTGAGACCTCAGCCTTGCTGTGATACTACCAGCCATTTAAACCTCTCAGCACAGAGGATAGGTCAAAACGAAGAGTCTTGTATAGGAATTGTAAACTCTTCACACACAAATGCTCATTTTGTCTTTGTGATGCTGAAGATTTAATTGTTTGGGAAGAAAAAGATTTAGGTCATCTATGTGAGCTTCTGCTTCATACTCTCCCCTCTGCATGCTAAAATAAATTTGTTAGTCTTTAAGGTGACACAAGTACTCCTGTTCTATTTGCGGATACAGACTAACACGGCTGCTACTCTGAAACCACTCTCTTCATGAATACCTTTGGTGTTGGCAGTGACCAATGGATTACTATGCCGGCTTTGACAAGGAGGGTTCAGGCTTCTGTTGTCTCAGCTACTCATTTCACTGGTTCCCCAAATAGCCTTGCACTTATGAAAGTGGATGCACGGGGTATGGATGATTTTTTTCACGTTCATGAGTGTAAACAGTTTCCTTGTAGCCAGAGAGTAAGAATGCTTTGCTACAAATCACATCAAGATAGAAAAAATTGCCATGAAAGAATATCTTACACAACACCTCAAGGATTTGACAAGAATGTAACCCAGAGAACTCTCACACTCAAATTGAGGATCATACCCTAGAGACGATGGCCCACTTGCTTGCCACCAACTAGATTTTCCTTACTAAGTCTAAGAAATGGCCACAGTTGGAGTTTTGAAATTTGCTGTAGTGTCCTCACTCTTTTGGTCAATGGAATCTTTTGGAAGAAACCCCTTCTGGAGGCATGGCCATGTCTCTCTCAGGTAGGACTACTGCTGCACTTAGGTTCCCCAAACTTACACATTTTCCTTATCTTTTATATAACATTTTAGTTTAACATCTAGATTTAACCGAAATGAATGGAATTCTTATGTGCCTCTCTTCTGGGCACACACTGGCTAAAGTGCTCTTTAATCCTTCAATGCTGAGCAAGCCTATGGAGAGGGAGAGGAGACTCCAAACTCCTTTCCTTGGTAAAGCCTGAGTCCTTGACCTGATAAACAGACAGGGACAATTCCCACTCCATTGTGACCTAAAATTTGGGTCCCCTTCCCTGCTTGAAAGAGGGTCCCAGGCTGAAAACAGAGATGAACAAACTACATTACCCTGCCACCTGAGAATGGGCTTCACAGAAGTAACACATCTCTCTGCACACCCAGATATACTCGAGGGGGAGAGAAGGGAGGCAGTGAGTCTGATACAGAGCACTCCAGGAGACCCGTATATAGGAGAAAACCACAGCAAACACATCCTAAGGGTACGTCCAGACTACCCGCCCTATCGGCGTGTAGCGATCGATTTATCGGGGATTGATATATCGCGGTTCACCTAGACACGATATATCGATCCCTGAACGCGCTCCCCATCAATTCCAGAACTCCACCGGAGCGAGCGGCGGTAGCGGAGTCGACGGGGGAGCCGTGGACATCGATCCTGTGCCGTGAGGACAGAAGGTAAATAGATCTGAGATACTTCGACTTCAGCTACGCTACTTATGTAGCTGAAGTTGCGTATCTTAGATCGACACTCTCCCCCACAGTGTAGACCAGCCCTAAGGGTGGGAAGGCAAGAGAAAAGATTTAAAGACTGATGTTTATACAACCTACTCATTAATTGTACGTATTACTTCCTTACAAAGGGGACAATTCCTTTTGCCTTTTTGGGACCCAGCGCATTCGGAGTTTCCAAGTATTATTCCTGAGCAGACTATGTCGGGTTCTCATCTCCTTGAGAATCCTCATGCTCCTGATCAAGCCTTCTCACAATGGAGTCAGGGCTTCCAATGGGTGTGTTTATGGACGCATGCATGGCACTAGTGCGCTGGTCCAACAAAGCCCCGTCCCCTCACAGAGCAAGGGTTGGTGGCTTGGAGCAGCAAGACATAGGTAACCCTCTAAGCCCCCTAAAAAGCTGCCCCCTGAACTACTTGGGCTTAGCTTGATCTTGCAGGGCTTTCCTAGCACTGCAATAGCGGTCAAAGGGAGTTACTGAGAGGTGCCGTGTTTGCGGATCCAGAGAACTTACTTGAGGAGAGGGAAAGAGGAGCAAGAAGTTGAAATGAAATCAATATGGCAGAAAAATGAACAATAATTAATTAGAAAACAAAGTTGTTGGGAGAAACTGAACCGCCAACTTGTTCTGCTGGTGGACACACTTTCTGGTGGCCTGAGGTGAAGGGTGGAGCTTAGTCCTGGGGCCTTCAGCAACAACACTGGTCCACCTCCCAGTTCTACAGGGGAGAGGAATCACCTCTTTGTTACCAATGAGGAGAAAACCTGGGCCACAGAACAGACAAAACGTGCACATTTTATCATATTTTCAGGTGTCCCGCTAAAGACCTCCTGTATCTTTGATAGCCAGAAGTTGATAAGATAACAGATTTAATAACATTTCCATGCTACTAATGGAGAAGTTATAGTAAATGTTATATTAGAATAGAGAATAGATATTAAAAAGGATACAATTTAATATTTGGGCTCTTAAAAGCTAAATGCCTTATTAACTGTCAGCAAAGGATATTGATATTGCTCTTATCCGGCATTGATAACAGAGACTGAAAATAACATGGCTTTGTGAGTTTCCGTATTGTACCATTTCAACCAAGATATAGGACAAATCATTTTAAATAGTTTCCATTTTCCCTGTCATGAACTAAGTAACGTGCTACTGATTCATTCTTTCTTTTTATTACCTTGCTCAGTTGCTCATTTTCTTGAAGCGAGTTGTTAAGTTGCTCTTGAAGTTTCTTTTGCTCTGCCTTGATGTTTACTATTTCCTTTTTTAAACAATCCAACTCGGCTGCAGATAGATTTTGGAGATGAGCGATCTCAGCTTGTTTAAGTTGCAACTCTGACTGCACTTTCTCAAGTTCCTCAGTCAAATCTTGATTTTCCCCTCTAAATCCCAAATCTCAGCTTCTTTCTTTTCTAATTCTATTTCCTGAGACAAACTCTTCTCTATAGTAATAAAAAAAAATAAGTGCTTAATTTGTGAAAGCAAACTATGTCAAATATGCAATATTAGCTTTTATGGATAACACTATAAAATGGCAATATTGCCAATTTTCAATTTTTCACCTAGCAATACATTTTCTTAGTATTTCAGAATATAATTACTTATGTGTTCTAAAACTGCCTTTATTCCCAAACCATGACATTGGATAGCTGAGACAATTTTAGCATTGCCAGAATTCAGTTTTGCAGAAAGAACATACTGCTAGTCAAATCGCTCTATGCTTCACAATTGTAACTGTTTCTACAGCCCATCTTCACTGAGGTCCGATGGCTTGTACTCTGAAACTCATGGTTGACAGGCAACAGTACCAATGGCTAGATAAAGAATGTTGGTGCCCTATTTGTCCATTTTCCTCTCTTCAAACTCCAGCATATATAAAAATGTTCAAGGTGTTTGATGAACTGATGTATGGAGTAAAATTAAGAGACACGGGCAATACAAGAGATTTCCTGTATTGCAAAGAGAATTCTATTGAATAACACCAACTTACCATATGAAACAAGACTACGCATTCCCTTCCTACAGGGCAAGGAAAATTCAATGTCTCCAAGACCCAGAACTTGGTGAGAAAGAGGAGCAGACAGAGGGGAAGGGAAATGATACCAATCAACAGTTATTTGAAATATATCAACACCTAGGGTGAAGAAGGATTATTTAGGGTGGTGATTCAAAGGGGGTGTGGCGGGCCGGTTGCCCGCTCTAGCCCTGAAGGTTGGAACAACCCTGCAGAGGGCTGTGGCTGGGGAAAGCAGCAAGCCTGGGCTGATTGGGGAGGCAGCTACAGCTGGGCCAGTCCCCAATCAGGCCACAGCTGGCCCTTATAAAAGGGCTGTGAGCCAGGCACTCAGTCAGTCTCCCTCTCGCTCTGAAGGGAGAGGGACCTGGCTGCTGGGGTACTAGAGTGAAGCAGGGCTAGGGAAAGGCCTGGAGAGCTCCAGACTGGCAACTCCCCAGGCCGCAGGGCCTTGTCCAAGTCCCACAGAGGTACTGAGTTGCAGGGAAAGGCAGCAGGTCCAAATCCCCCAGCCAATGATGAGTGGCCATTACAGACTGCAGTCAGCCTCAGTGAAAGGGGGCTAGATGGTACTGGCAGTAGCCACTGAGACAAGGTGGAGAATAGGGGGTGGGGATTCCCTGGGGTGGGGAGACCCAGATAGTGGATTTCTGCTGGGAGCAGGAGCCTGACGGGGAGGGCACCGGGGTCTGGGAGGGACATGGGGGCCAGTGAGGAGAGGGATAGTGACCAGCAGAGGATGCTCCAGCTAGAAATGAGCTCAGTCCCTGGATGACCAGAAGGAGGCACTGCAGGGGTGAGAGGATAGTCAGAGACTTGTTAGAGAGGAAGAACTGTCCGGGGGTTAAGGGTGACAGCCTAGGACTCTGAGCACCCACATTCAGTTATGTTTCAATTAAGACGAGGTATTGTTGGTTGCAGTGCACAGCTACAGCACAAACATCTTCTGACTTATTTTTTGTTCATAATTATTCCCTCCAGAAAATGGAGATAATGCTACCATTTGACACCTTAAGAACCACAGCTAGAAGATAGCGAAAGCAAGAAAATGGACTTAGAAGGCGTTACATTTTATTAGCTAGCCGAAAGTGCTGCCACTTGCCAAGAATAAGATCAAAACACAAAGCACTTATTTGGATGGCCTCATGGATTGGAGAGTGCAAAATACTGATTAAAATGGGAGCAGGACTGGGTCCGTACATTTAATTTTGAAATCTCATTAAGTAAGGTTAGACTTCTACAGGGATAAGTGGGAGCAGTCTCCTTCTTTACAATGGCTATTTAGCAGAATTACCTGTTCTCTTAAACCTCAATCTGCAAATTGCATTTTCCCAACCAAATAGACAAATGTAGGGAAAAGTCAAATTAGGGCTCGGCAGGTAACATTTCACCACGTTTAAGCTTGATGGCGTCCATACACAAGCTAAAAGGATAATAGTTTGAGGTATATTTGTTTGTTTGGGATTTTAAAACACAGGAGCACATTGTAGTATTTAATATGCTGACCATATAGTTCTCTTTGGGACATATTTATTCCTCATTTTAAATTGCTTTAAAACCATATAATTTTATGAGTTAGTACTATATATTTGTATAAAGAAGTTCCATCTCAGTTTGGAAAGAGAATTGCGTGTATTAACTGAAAGTTAATTTAACTATATCACACAATGGGAACTTTTTTTTCTTGGGTATTCTTCAAATCACCATTGATAATGAGGTTTAAAGAACCTCCACACTGAAGTAATAGTTTGTAACAGGATTTAAATAGGTAGAAATGTGTATCTCACTTTTCATCTCTTCCGCATAATTCTGGGTCTCCTTCAGAAACTGTTTAGCTGTTTTCAGTTCTTCTTGCAGCTGATGGATTTCTTGAGATTTTTGATCAGACTGGCAGCGAAGAAGGTTTTTTTCCTCCATTTCCTACAACAAAACATTAGTTACAAAACAGTTGATTAAGTCAATAAACTGAGAGTAGTGTGATGTGGAATACTACCCATCTGAGTCCCATGAAGACTCTGGAAACATATACATGAGTTAGGAACACAAACGGCACTCTTGGCAGTCCTCAGAGGGCAGACAATCCTTTTGGGACGTCTCCCAGCTGGCACAGATCACAGCAGTACTTAGGTGGCTCAGGATATGGAACCAGGGAGCTGCAACCAGTTCTCTGGTGCCTGCCTATAGCAGATCTTGACACAGGATAGAATTCAGCCCACAAAAACAGAGCGTCAGTGAAGTTAAGTGACTTGCCCAAAGCCACAGAGGGGAGTCAGTATCAGAACACAGGAGAACTTTCCAGTTCTAGCTCCTGTTCTCAGACCACCCATCTCTCAGTGTGGATGAGTCAAATATATGAAGTTGCTCTTGGGAGCAAGATAGCATTAGATGTAAAGTATTATTAGTCAGTAATACCTGGGGGCTCGGGATAGTACATTTTCTAAGCATCTTTTTTTCCAAATATTTTAAGAAAAGTTAAAATACCCCATACAACTATGTCCTACCTGGGAACTGAAATAAAAGTTATTTCTAAGAAACTAACTCCTTCCACCCAACTCCTGCATTGCTGGGTAACAGATGGCATGGCACTGGTGGGACTCTACTGGAAGCAAGCCATCATTTCTTCATCTACTTACTACGAGCAGATGGGCACCAGTGCGCAGAAGCCAAATTCAAGAAAAGGGAGGGTCTGGATGGAAAACAAATTAAAACCTTGCCGACACAGCAAGTCTGTATTTTCAGCTATTTAAACAAGTCACCCAAAGAACATAACTAAAACCGTTGATGCTTCTAGTTATTTTCCTTTTGTCTCACAACCTTCTAGTCCAAACTGTCCAACTGCTATACCGTAACAAACACACACACACACACACACACTCTATCAATCATTCTAAAAGACACAGGTGTCAAGCGACAACATTTTCAGACAATGCTGATGTATGACAAATGTTTCAAAGCTGTATGAATTCTCAGCTTCCTGTGTTCAAAATATCAACAAAATTCAAGGGGTTTAAATGGCTGAAATGCCCAGCCCTCTTGCTGTGACTCAGTACAAGTGGCTCTGATTAAGAAGCATTCAACAAAAAGCTGGAACCAACAACCTAACATAGCTGCAAAAAAAAATCCCATGCTCTGATGCAGGACGTTCACAAAACTATTTACAAGAAATGCATTCTCCTACCTTAATCTGGTAAGGCTACATCCCATCATTTGTATTTACAATTTGGCCTCAATCGCATAGGCCATCATTAACTCTTGCTTGAATCATCGTAATCCAATGTATTTAGACTTGAATGCTTCTGCCCTGCAAAATCTGCAAGAGTTACAGAACACAGCAGCACACCTCCTCAGTAATACAGGTTCACTTGAGTACATCAGTCCTATGTTTCACTCACTCCGCTCATTCCCCAACAGAACACTGAATCAAATCTCGGTCTTTATTTTCAAAGCTGTAAAGGAAATGGGCCCAATATACCATTTACTCTCTCAGACTTCAGTAGCTGTGTTCCTCAGGAACAACTGTCTACACATCAGAAGTAAAACTAGCAGATGCAGCAGACAGGGCTTTTTCAGGAGCTGGCCCAATACTATGAAATTCACTCCTGCAAAAACTTAGAATGACAACTAACATCACCATTTTTCGTATTTACACTCCCCGCCTCCCGCCCTCCACACTTTGCCCTCTGGGACAGTGGTTTTCAACCTCTTTTCCGTTTGCAGACCCTAGAAAATTTCAAATGGAGGTGCAGACCTCTTTGGAAATCTTAGATATAGTCTGTGGACCCCCACAGGCCACGGCTTGAAAACCACTGTTCCATTGTAACGACAACCTTTCGAGAACCCCTTAGACAGTCTGCAAACTCCCAGAGGTCTGTGCACCACAGGTTGAAAACTGCTCTGGGGGATATGGGAGAAATAGAAACCTCAAATAACAGATGCTAGTCACTTAATTATTCTTAACTCTGGAAAGCATTCAGATACAACAGCAATTGGCACAATAGAAGAACTTAAAAAAACCTAGTCGCTGATGTTGCTTCTCGACTATTTTGAGTTCTCTTCCTTTCATTTTCCTTCTAATGCCAAATTAAAGGAAAAATCTTTTAATCTACAATCAAGGTTTTTTAAAAATCAAAAGTTACAGCCAGATGCTTTTTGTGTAAATTGGAATAACTTTACTGATTTCAATGGAGCTATGCTGATATATGCCAGAGCAGGATCTGGCTTCATAGTTAAATTTTGTTGATAATGCTAGTCTATAGTCCTTGAAAAGTTAAAATGTACAAATCATTTGGGGGATTTTCTCTTGCTTTAAATTGATTGTGTGACCAAAAAAGTACCCACTCCTCCATGAAATCTTAGAATTAGGCAAAACACACTTATACTTAGGAAGCAGCTACTGATTCTAGAAGTTCCAAATTAATTCAGATATTTAATATATTCTATTTTTTAGGACTAAACAAAGAGTCTCTTGAACCATACTACATAATTAGATTAAACAAATAATTCCATATGAACTGTAACCCTATCTGTAGTATGCTGGTGCAAAATCATTTTTTTAAACTCTGACCATACAACCAATTTTTGGCCTTGGATCAGTCCACATGGAATCAATTGCAAAAACTGCAAGATCGGGGCCTTATCTTGTATCACAGCTATAGGTCTTGTGACAGGGTCGGGCCAGAGGGCTACAGGAGAGTGATCCTATTGGGATGCAGGAAGTGGGGAGCCCACTGCTAAAAGATCCCCCCAGCCTTAAAGGGGGGATCAACAAGACCTGGAAACCAAGTGGTTTCAGGGGACAACTAATGAAATAACAGGGACAGACATGCTGTCAAAGGCTCAAACGAAGGGAACCAGATGGGGACACTGAGCAGAGAACCCCGGACAGCGCCCACTGCTCCTCGAAGGCATGAAGGGAGTCAGTGGACTCCTCCCAGAGGATTTCTGCCCAGTTGCGTGAATGGATGGAGGACCGGAAAGAGGCCCCACAGTTACAGGAGACTCCATCGGCCAACCTCCTCTCCCTGGTTTTATAGATGGCCATTTTAGCCAGGGCCAGGAGGAGGTTGACCAGGAGGTCCCGTGACTTTGTGAGGCCACCGATAGGCAGTGCATAAATAAGGAAATGAGGGGGAAAGTGCAGCCAGAAATGCAACAGGATATCTGTGAGGAGCCAGAATAGAGGCTGCAGCTTGGCGTACTCCAGGTAAACGTGCACCAGAGTCTCCCTCACGCAGCAGAAAGGGCAGGTGTCCAGGATGGGGGTGAACTGCACCAATTACACGCTCGTGCTCAGACCCCTGTGAAGAAGCGACCAACTGACATCCCCGGCGGGCCTTGGGAGCAGGGTGGAGTATAGGCTGGCCCACCGGGGCTCCTCACCCTCTAGAGGTGGCAGGAGGTCCCTCCACTTTGTGTCAGGGTGGGACGCAAAGGTGAGGAAGTGCAGAGTGTGGAGCACGAGCGCGTATAGATGTTTCCTTGGCGTGGTCTGGAAATGAACCGGCTTTAAGTCGTGCAGATGGCTTATGCTGAAGGGGCACGGAAGCCGGTTGGGTCCATGGGGCAGGGGCCTGCTACAGGAGAATGAGAGAAGGCAAATATATTAGCCCCCGATTAAGCAGGTCCCTTTTCCCTGGGTAAGATAACAGGGGCAGTTCCAGAAAAATCAGGAATTTGCTGGAACCAATGAAGGCAGGCAGGCTAATTAGGACACCTGGTTAAAAAGGACCTCACTTCAGTCAGTGAAGGGTGCGCAAAGTGCTGAGAGTGAGAGGGCCTGCGGCTGGAGAACTGAGGAGTACAAACGCTATCTGGCATCACGAGGAAGGTCCTGTAGTGAGGATAAAGAAGATGTTGGGAGGAGGCTATGGGGAAGTAGCCCAGGGAGTTGTAGCTGTCACACAGGTGTTACACGTAACACTGTAGACAGCTGCGATCCACAGGGCCCTGGGCTGAAACCCAGAGTAGAGGGAGGGCCTGGGTTCCCCTCATTCCCCTCCCTCCTAATGGATATAAGAGGAGTTGACTTGGACTGTGGGTCCCACCAGAGGCGAAGATCCCTGGCCTGTCTCCCTGGCCCACTAGGTGGGTCAGCAGAGACTGTGGAGATTGTTCTCCTTCCTTTTCCCCATGCTGGCAAGTGATGTGGTTAGCTGAGTGAATGGCAGGTTTGAGCCATAAAACTGGCCAAACTGAGGGCTGCCCTGAATATCTGAGGTGAGCAAATCCGCCAATAAGTGCAGGACCCACCAAGGCAGAGGAGGAACTTTGTCACAGTCTTTTAAGATGCTCCAAAAAAGGACAGCCAGAATAAGACAGTATCGAAACACAACTTCTGGTGGAAATACACTATTCTCAACATAGAGCTTGCAGAGTTCCCCTGGGAGTCGGTAAGGCATAAATGGCACCAGTTCTTACTGATTTCCAGTTTAAATTATTAATTATTCCAGTTCCTTTGACTGGTTTGCTAGTAAAGCCTGTTCTGCTCTGCACAGCTTCTGTGTTAAGCTCACTGGAGTCCTTTTCCAAACAGTGTTTCACTGCTATTGCCTATGAGGAAAACACATCACATTTTATTTGTAGTTATATTGAATCTATATTAAAAAATTAAAAATTCCTGATGTCCCTTTAAATGATGAGCTCCAGAGATACCTTAGAAAACAAAGCCAAAAGAATAAGCTACGTTCTGCTTCCTCCTACAGAAAGAGAAGTTTGGAGTAACTCTTGACTTCTGTGTTGTATAACTAAGAGCAGAATTTGGCCCTAAACCTTGAAACTCAGCATGATGGCTTTAAAAAAGTGCAATTAAAAAAAGCCCAAATATCTGAAAAATCCATCCTCCTTTCACTGTCCAGTCCTGGGTTCTATATTCTGTATCATACCAAAAACAGTACAGGTTAAGGTAACACAAATCTTTAACTCAAGACTGGGCAAGGTTATGAAAAATATTTTCAGGCACATTTTCAAGTATATGGTTGTAATGTATAAATATATTCATAATTTAAGCCATAGTCATAGTACAGTCTGGTAATCATTGGGAATCCTAACCAGTGCTTTCTTTTAAGCTCAATCATAAGGGCAGCAGATTTAACACTTGCTCTCCATTTTTTTTAACATAACATATTTTGTCAAAGCGAGCACCTATTGGGCTTAGAAGATGCTTCCCCATTCCCACTCAGTCCTCAGCTGCTCATTTGAGAGGTAACATTTAGGTGTTGGACTGACGATCAGCTATCACCAAATATGCCATTGAACAGCCAACAAACAGAAAGGATCAACACCAAACTAGACTCAATTCGGTACAATCCAAATACCAAGAGATTGACAAATTACTCTACCTTTTCCACTTACTATATACTCAAGGAATAGGTTACATGTTGTGAAAAACCAGTATTTGTACATCTTAATTCCCCATATTTATGGACCAACAAAGACATTCAGCTTGCACCTCTGTCTCCATAACCACATTCTTCAGGGGCAAGGGAAATTAGTGTCGTGCTATCCTCTATCTTAAATTTATCACCTGACTTTATATCGCAAGGATAGGCAACTTATGGCATGCGTGCCACAGACGGCACACGAGCTGATTTTCAGTGGCACTCACACTGCCTGGGTCCTGGCCACTGGTCCAGAGGCCTCTGCATTTTAATTTAATTTTAAATGAAGCTTCTTAAACATTTTAAAAACCTTTTTTACTTTACATACACCAATAGTTTAGTTATATATTATAGACTTATAGAAAGAGACCTTCTAAAAACGTTAAATTGTATTACTGGCACGAAACCTTAAATTAGAGTGAATAAATGAAGACTCGGCACACCACTTCTGAAAGGTTGCCGACCCGTTATGTCGCTATCTAAACCAGGACGTTAACAAGATCATAACTGTACCACCACCAAATTCTAACTGGTTTTCAACCTTTTTAACCTGTTTTATATCAGTCATAATAGCTCCATAGTACTCCAAAGTAAAAGGAAGTAAAAAATGAGAATGAAATAACCTAGTTCCATTCTAGAAAGGAGTAGGCTTTTCTGGATAAAAACCTATAGATGTCCAAGTTTGAGTATGAATCGAGTGTTTCAAGAGTAAACCTGGAAAGAAGAGTATGTGTAGAGAAAATACTAACCACCTCTGTAGAAAAGGTTTGATTAATGTGCTCACACAGCTAGGATGACACATAGCTATGCCGGACAGCTATCGTGGACAAATTTAGAACCTCTGTATGAAGTCAGTGTAGACCATGTCTATCATAAATAAAAAAGCAGTTTTCTATTAGAGAGTGTGGATAGAAAAGAAGCAGTGCTCATATCAGAACAAGGCTAAAGGGAACGGTTGTAGGGCATTACCCCCAGATTGCCTTTGGGCCCATCTGCTACCTCAGTTTACCTTTAATCTTGCATCAAACCAGATATCACATGTGGTGATTTTACAGTAGTGCTCTCTTCCAGGTTGGTTTATTATCATAACACAAGACTCAAACATACCCTTAACCAGCCTCAATTATTCTTTTCCGCATTTAATGCCTCAAGTTTTTCCAGGTCTTGATCAGAGCAGGCCCATCCTTGTAGTCCCACCCCTCTCCTAGCTGGGACTTCTGCATCCTGCAAGTCCATCAATGGAGGCTTATCCCTGCACAGTTTCCAATTCCTTGTAATTCTCTTTCCCCAAAAGGCTTCTGCCTTGGAGTTCTGGAAAATTGTCACCTGTCCTCTTCACAGGCCTTCTGCCTGGGCACTAACGAGAGAGTCTCTCTCTGAACTTTTGGGGCAGAGGGGGGGGTCTCTCTCTCTTGAATGACCACAGGCTGCCCTTTTACCTGCCAGCAGGCCCGGTTTAGATGCATGCTTCTGTCACATGACCCTTGTATTTATTCCCATCATACAGGGAGATGGGCTAAACCTGACAAAAGGTGCAGCTGTGCCCCAGTCTTTTAATGGACCAGCTCACCCTGTGACAGGAACATACTGCAGCTTGCTCTGACCTGTGATATGTTTAGTTGCACTTAAATATTAGTCATGTATAGATCTTCAAGCACAATAAAGAGGACAGTTAAATTTTACATAAAATAAAAACTCAGCATCACCACTTCCATTTGAATAGTTCAGATATTAAAAATCCTACTTTGTTGAGTTCTGCTCGTAGAGCATCGTTGGCTTGCTGCAAGTCCTGGTTTATCTGGTCGCACGGCAGATCCCCTGTCAGTAAGTCATGTAGCTGATGAAACACTTCTTAGAAATGTAGAAGACGGGGGGGGGAGGGGTAGGAGAGAGAAACACACTAGTTACATGTTTCTTGTCAAGTTACTATAACTATTAACACTGGAAAACGTGGGGGAGGGACTGTAAATTGCCTCTTTAAAAAGTTACTAATTACACTAAAGCGCTCTCTGACAGAAGCAAAAAGAGTTTAAAACCCATTTTTAAGTAAAGCATAAATTCTGTTATGGCCACTAATGGCCATGACTCACTTTGGCCAATCAGAGTAGCCTACTTCATCTGCTACACCAAGACAGGTGGATCAAAAAAATACTAGCAAATAATGGAATGAAGCTTATATATCGATTCAAAAGTAGATCTCCATAACAACATTGAGCATTACAACTAAGCAACCAGACTAATCCCCAATAATCATGATCCTTTGGGGTGCGGGGAATTCCTTCTTTGCTATGATTACATGTTTAGCTTATTGCTGTCAAAATGTTTTTCATGAGGAAAATGCCTTAGTTATTTTCAATTTGACTTAACACATGACTGGGCAGCAACAGAAGTTTGGTAGAGGGCATTGACTCCTCCCGCCTCAGGTCTGGAAGAGCAGAACTTCACTAATGCACACCTCCTAAGATCCTTAGGAATCTAGCCCATCTCCTGCAACCATTAGGAGATGCAAAGTAGATATCCATCTGGGTATAATTCATTTTTGAGGCTTCTTCCAGGCCCCACGGTCCTTATGGTTGGGGCTCTACATGAATTTGAGAGGGATTTATATGAGGGAATAGGGCTATGAGGGCACGGGACTTTTAGTCGGGGTGTTGGGGTTGGTAAGGAAAGAGAGGGCTGAGTGGGGGAGCAGAAAGCAGAGGAAGATAGGGAGGGAAAGCACTAGTGGCGTCTCCTGGCAACAAACCTCTCTGCCAAACTTCTCTTGGCAGCAGCTGCAGGACTCCCCTCTAACAAATCATAGCAGGTTTGTCAGCTGGAGAAGATAGTGAAGTGCTAGTGCTTCCCCTCAGCTTTCTCCTAAGCACCCTCCTATCCTCCAGCAAGACACCTGCTCCATCCCATGTCCTCAAGCTCCCCCACAGCCTGTTCCCACTCTCATTGCCAGCCAGAGACCCATCCTATGAAGTCCCCACCCTCTTGGATCCCAGTGATCCATTTCCCCAAATCTTTATGTCTCCCCACCCCCTTATTATACCCAGCCTCTCTGCCCTCAGACCCTTTCCAAAGGCCCACTCCTACCCTGGCTTGGCCTGCCAGAGCAAAAGAATGCAGGCGGGAGGGTCAAACTCAGGAAGAAGTGAGCAAATTATTAGCAAACTGTTCAAACTTTTTTCTGATTTTATTTTGTGTCATCGAACTATAAATTAGAGGTGAACACATTGGTAGCCTGCCTGCCCAGCCTACCTTGAAGAAATACGGATTCACTTCCTCTTACCAAGTTATAACCACCAGACTACTATTATCACCAGCTAGGGAACATGGCTTTAGTCAACTTAATTCGTGGTAGGCCAGTAAATTGTTTCACTAACAAATACAGATCCATTCAAGGAACTGAGAGGGTGTGGGACCAGCAGGGCCCCATGTACCGGCGCATAAGCACAGGGCTCCAGAGGTTGCCAAAGCTGGCCCTGGGGGTACCATTACGGGGAAAAAATTCTGACAGTGTGCATGTGGGCGCACACATCAAATATGGAATCGTCAGCGTTTTTTCTTCTACATGGACAAATACTCAATGAACAACTTGTTCGCTCTGGTAATAGCAGTCTGGAGGCAACTTTAAACTTGTGAAAAAATGGGTCTTGTCTTACCTTTTCCTTTTCTTTTCTTTTCTGTTCTACGGACCGACGATTATTTTCGACAAATTGTCTCTGATGACTCAGTAGGTCGTCCATTTTTTGCTCCAACATTTCACGCTATACAAAGTTTAATCATAAATCACAGTGATGCAAGGGTAATATTTATTATTTGTACTACAATAGCAATCCCGCCCCCGTAATCAGGATTGAAATCCCACTTTAGTAGGCAGTGTTTAAAAAAAAAAACAACAACAAAAAACGACATACATACAAGGAAGTCATGGTCTCTGCCCCAAAATTGCTTACAGTGTTCCATGACTTAGTGAACACTCAAACAGGTATCCCATACCAAACTGAGAACAGATTACACTTGGCTAGAAGACAAGTGTGTGCTAAAGTTTTAATAAGTGTTTAGGCACAGGAGATAAATTCAATGCAACTTTAAATTTACAGAGAATCGGCACATTGATTGATCAGAAAAAAATTACTGAACTATTTTGAACATATTTACTAATATAATCTGCAATTCAATCGGATTTCAAACTCATGTAAAGAAGCTAGACTATAATAAGAAAAGCTCTCAACAGTCACATCTAGAGGTTATGGTGACAGCTATGCCAGTAACTCAGGTAATTTACAAGTAGCATCACTGTGACATCAGAAGCAGCAACCAATCAATCTTTCCTCTGCACTTTGCTATCAGTCAGTGAAGTGGAGAGGGCCTATTCACAGGTCAAAAGTTCTCATCGTTAACTTACTTGAACATCTGTATACAAACATGGTAATAACCCTGGATTGACTCATTGTCCCTGGCCTCAACCTACTCGCAGCCAAGACCTTCTCTCAATGGGGTCCTCACAGAGGTAGCAAAGAACAGCCATTACCGTACCTCTGCAGAGGCAAATTCTTAACCTCCATTCATATGATGGTATAATCTTCAGCATCCCGTATATAGGATGTAGGAAGCAGCAGAATTTTCTAACAAGCAGCAGCATTTTCTAACATTCTTAAGTAGGCAGCAGAATGTGCATGCATAGATAAAATCCCTGACAGCAAAGAGTAGGTGACAACCATCACACTTACAGAAGACATATGTGGTGGTGCCTTTCCCCACGGCAACATAACTTCTTTAATCTAAGTGTGTATGGAGGGCAGAAAGGGGATGGGAAAAGAGTTAAGCTAAAGAGAAATATGAAGAATCGTGGAATCCATGACTTGCATGAGCTACAATGTTCTACCCAATGCACACGGAAATTGTGGAGCTGCAACAATTGGCAGAGGCCAAAACATTCAGCTGGACTAACTTCCCCATGTTAAATAGGGTGAAAAGCCAATGATTTTCAAAGAAGGAGACAGTGGTGCTGTTAAAACGTCTTTTTATGACACTTTCAAATGGCTTTAGGATATATAAAATATCTGTGTTTCTTAGATATTTGTTATCGTTATTCACTCTACCGCAATAACAATACTGCATTGCTGGCTGCCTCATTAGAGAGCTGGCCTGCTATTTGTTCAGTCTATCAGAGCAACTTATCCATAAAGGAAAACTTTTCAAGGTGCAGATCTTCCCCACAGCACACACCCACGTAACTGGTATTAAAAAAAAATTTAAAAAAAATGAAAAGGTAGGGGAAAAAAGGAACCAATCACTAATCCCAAAAGTCATAGAGCAGCAGATGATCCACTAGTTTCCATGGTTCTCCTGCTACGTTGTCCAGTATATCAATGCAGTGGCTGACCCACTAAACCAAACAACCACTTCATGCAGTGGCAAGGAAGCTCCTGCAGAGAAAGGAAGTGCTGTGCAGGCTGCTGAAATCTTGCCCACCCTATCCCATATAGCAAAGTGTAGGCCTCTTCATGGATATGGAAAGATGGGGCCAAATAAGGATTTGCCTCTTAATGAAAGGCTGGGTTTGACTGGCTTTATTTCTTTACTCTTATCAGTGTACACCTGTTTGGCATCTGTTTTAGCTAGCAAAAAAAAATCCATTTTATATGATTAACACACGTTTGCTCCACTAATGCAAATTATTTCAACGTTTCAATTATATCAGAACTATAGCCACAGAAATTTCTTGGCTTCCTTGCACTGAATACAAGAGGGCCTTTTCCCCCTTGATTCTTCTGCAGCAAAACAGAGAGGTCTTGGAAGGACCCAAGATCTTGCATTCTGAGCACTTTAAAACTCTTCAGTAAGGTGTGTGAATTCTTTCCTGTCATGGAAGGGATCCAGAGGTACCACCAGAATTTAGAGGGTCCAAAGGATAGAGAAAAAATCTGTCCTGGATCATGCAGGTCTGTGACTCTAAGTGGACAGCACTGTTCTCTTTTCTTGTTTATGTACCAGCCTCACAGACTGCAATACAGTTCTACTAATAGGCTTTATTAACTTCTGCCTGTGCTGGTGCTGCATAAGCAAAAGTACGAGATGTTTTAGCTCATATAAAGCTATTTAAATCTTTTAAGGGCATAGGGAAATGGTGGACTTAAATATACAGTAGAACCTCAGAGTTACCAACTCGGGAATGGACGTTGTTCGTAACTCTGAACAAAACATGATGGTTGTTCTTTCAAAAGTTTACAACTGAACATTGTCTTAACATAGCTTTCCAACTTAACTATGCAGAAGAAAAATGCTGCTTTCCTTCATTTTTAGTAATTTAACACAGTACAGTGCTGTATTTGCCTTTTTTAGCCGGGGGTGGGGTGGGGTAGAAGGGATGTGTCTCTGCTGCTGCCTAATTATGTTCTTCCGGTTCCAAACGAGATTTGTGTGGTTGACTGATCAGTTTGTATCTCTGGTGTTTGTAACTCTAAAGCTCAACTGTAAATTATGGAGCCACCATTAGCAAGCACATACATAGTTAAGCTTTGTTGGAGAACTGTGTAATGAATTGTGTTAGTGAAATGTGTACTAAGTAATGTTAGAGAAATTATTATATACAATTCTGGAAGAAAATAGGAATGTTTGCTTTTTGTATGTAGTTCTGCTGCTTGAGATTGTCAGATTTTGCTCAAACAGTCTGTAAATCAGGAAATTGGTTTTTGTGTCTCATCTATAAAGTTCTTGACCAAGCAGATAGCAGGGTAGAGAAGAGAGCTGTTAGCTTTCAGTAAGTCAGGTACAATCCCTCATCCCCCCACCCATCCATCCAATCAGCTAACAAGTTTTTTTTTAATCATAATATTAATAAAATTCACTGCTTGTTCTCTCACCTTATTCTTGGCTTTGATTATTTCAATGACAGAAGACCCCAAACTCTTCATATATTCCATAGTTACTAAAAAGCTCTCAACAGTCACATCTAGAGGTTATGGTGACAGAGCTATGCCAGTTACTCAGGTGATTTACAAATAGCATCATTGTGACATCAGAAGTACCAACCAATCAATCTTTCCTGTGCAATTTGCTCAGTAACTCAGGTGATTCATAAGTAGCATCATTGTGACATCAGAAGTGGCAACCAATCAATCTTTCCTCTGCACTTTGCTATCAGTCAGTGAAGTGGAGAGGGCCTATTCACAGGTCAAAAGTTCTCATTCTTAAATTACTTGAACATTTGTATACAAACATGGTAATAACCCTGGATTGACTCAATGTCCCTGGCCTCAACCTACTCCCAGCCAAGACCTTTTCTCAATGGGGTCCTCACAGAGGTAGCAAACAACCGCCATTACCGTACCTCTGCAGAGGCAAATTCTTAACCCCCATTCACATGATGGTATAACCTTCAGCATCCTGTATATAGGATGTAGAAAGCAGCAGAATTTTCTAACAAGCAGCAAAATTGTACAAGTCAGGTACAATCCTCATCCCCACCTGCCTATTCAACCAGCTAACAAGTAAAAACTCAAGGCCACAGAAACAGATGAGTACGAAGAATAAAAGTTGCAGTTGTAATATAAGTACAACTGCATGCAGCCAGGGAGTGTGACAGCAAGGAATAGCTGCGATGGGAACTACACAGATATAAGTAAGTTTTAGCAGGATAAGCAAAAAATGTATTAATCTGGGTTAGTTATTGTGATTTATGCAGGCGAATCTTTTAATCAGGGCCGGCTCAAAACCCCAGCACGCCACGCACGCGCGTCGGGCGGCATTGTCCCAGGAGGGCGGCAGGCGGGTCCGGCGGACCTTCCGCAGTCATGCCTGCGGGAGGTCCACCGGAGCCGCCAGACCAGCAGACCTCCCGCAGGCATGACGGCGGAGGGGGCGCTCGTCCCCCGGCGCAGGTGGCCCTCCCGCAGGCAGGACGGCGGAGGGGCTGCTGGTCCCAAGGCTCGGTAGACCTCCCGCAGGCATGACTGCGGACGGTTCCTGGTCCCGCGGCTCGGTGGACTTCCCGCAGGCATGCCTGCGGAAGCTCCACTGGAGCCGCGTACCAGCGCACCTCCGCAGGCACGCCCCCGAGCCGCGGGACCAGCGTCCGCAGCGCGCCCCTGCGGCATGCCGCCCTGCTTGGGGCGGCCGGATTACTAGAGCCGCCCCTGCCTTTAATTAGGGGGTTAGAGTAGAATATATATGCATAAAGACACAGATGAGGTAGCTTCCTCTACTGAGTCTGCGCAAAGATACAGAACAGAGGATTAAAAAATAGATGATTGACATAATAGTGGAGAAGAGACAGAGGAAAAATAGCCAAGCATAGCAGAGATTTGAGAAGAGTCACCCTGTCCCCAAGAAAGATAACTTGAGCACTTTCTTGTCTTGCCTTATCTTTTTTTGCATGTTTATGTAATTCATACGTGATAGTAGCATTGTCTAAAAACATATATAATAAAGGCTAAAATAAATTGTTTAAGCCTAAATTGAAGTGGATTTGGTTTTCACCCAACAGGTTGACGTTTGCATTTAAAGTGGAACTAAAAATCCCGGTTTCACAGTATAATAAATGAATCTACTTTCCAAGTTCAGCAGAGTTACACTTTAGATTACATTATTTTTTTGCATAAAATAGTTTCTTACTTTGCCAGAGACATTTTTTTTAAAAAAATCACAATATTAATAAAATTCACTGCTTGTTCTCTCACCTTATTCTTGGCTTTGATTATTTCAATGACAGAAGACCCCAAACTCTTCATGTATTCCCTAGTTACTAAAAAGCTCTCAACAGTCTCAACAGAGGTGATGGTGACAGAGCTATACCAGTAACTCAGGTGATTTACAAGTAGCATCATTGTGACATCAGAAGAACCAACCAATCAAACTTTCCTGTGCAATTTGCTCAGTAACTCAGGTGATTCAAAGTAGCATCATTGTGACATCAGAAGTAGCAACCAATCAATCTTTCCTCTGCACTTTGCTATCAGTCAGTGAAGTGGAGAGGGCCTATTCACAGGTCAAATGTTCTCATTGTTAACTTACTTGAACATCTGTATACAAACATGGTAATAACCCTGGATTGACTCATTGTCCCTGGCCTCAACCTACTCCCAGCCAAGACCTTCTCTCAATGGGGTCCTTACAGAGGCAGCAAAGAACAGCCATTACCGTACCTCTGCAGAGGCAAATTCTTAACCCCCATTCATATTGTTGGTGTCACTAGGCCTAAGTAAACCAAAGTTGTGACTACAGGCCTGAGTGAACCAGAGGTCTTCCATGCTGTGAACTTTAACCAGCCTAAGATGCTAACAGACAGCAAGCAAAATGTGTAACTGTCAGCTGTTTCAGCTTGCAGATGCAGGAGTTTGAAGGGGAGGAGGGGGAGAGGGGGGAGAAAAATCTGTATGCGTTTGTGCTGTGAAGGCCAGAGATAAACATGCGGATGAGAACTTTTCTAACACGTTGAAATGTAATGCCTAATGTAACTGCTGTTGGGAAGGGAGGGGTGAGGGGAAAAACCGAACAAAAGGCTTACACAAACAAGGGGGGTATAAATGCTGGGATCCCGCCTGTTGCGTCTCGGTGCCTCTCAAGCGGGCATGAACAAAGCTCTTCAGTCAGTATGATTGGCAGCTAAGTCATTTATTTCTCTCCAGCATATTTCATTTATACAATTAATACAGGCAATCAAGCAATTGCTAATTGGTTAATAAGGTACAGACAAGCACAGCTATAACTTCATTGGCTATTTAGCATCCCGGCCAACCCTCTAATTTATTATTCTGTTATTGCCTCCCAGCAGATAAGAACGAGCCTCATCCTTGAGACTTGCATGTCAGTTTCCCACACTCTTATGCAAAACAATCCGACACTTCCCCCCTTTTCTCATAATAAAAAAAAAAAGGAAGGCACAGCAAAACATTTTCAACTTATAGCATCACATTACTACAATCTATTACACAGCAAAACTAAAAGCAAATCTAAACACCAGCTGCCTAACTAAACCGTAACAATATCTTCCGCAATGCCCTATTTTTACCTATACATCCCTCCTCCAGGTAACGCAAGTGGCCCAAGGGGCCAGGAGGGTTCTGCCAATATGCAAACACCCACAAAGCAGGTTTCCAATAAGGGCTTCCACTGCAGCAACATGGGGCAGCAAGCAGAAGGCCATTGTATTTATGGCACTCTGCGCCAAAATCAGCCAAGGCCGGACCCACTTCGCCGGAATCCACCTGGCTTACTGTCTTCCCATTTCCCATGCACCGTATCTGATCCAGTTAGGCCACCTGGCCTTTGCCTCGCTCTGGCAGTTCCCTACTTTCTCATAACAACATTATCTCATCCCTCTGTTCTCGTAATCACGCAGCTGTAATTTTCCACCAAGGCAGCATAGGGAAATTCTCCCCTCTATTCCAAAAACACATAAAAAATTAACAATAACCAATTAAGCAAAACAAAACTAAAAGCCAAATAATGCTTCCTCAATCTATAAGGCTTATCCATAACCATGCAATTCATAACATACAACACCAACATCATCAAACAAAACAAACATAAATACACAAAAATCAAACACATAAATGGTGTAAATTCTGCAGGGTTCCCCCAATCTCTATTGCACACCAAATCGTGACAAATTTCTATTACCAATCCATCCCTCATGTGTCAGGTGATCAAACTGACACTGGGGGGGGGGGGTCCTAGCAGGAAAAACACAACATAAACCACATAAACATTTTAACAACATCACAATTCTTTCTGGCCAGAAACACATATCACAAACAAACATAAAACATAAAACATAAATTTAAACTCTATAAATAATTACATGGTACATTAAATGCTATACAGCTAACACCAATTTTCTTTAATATCTAAAAAACAAAAACAAAACTACCCCTACTGGGCAATTAATCATTACTTAAAATATACCAAAACCCTATATAGCTAGCAGGCAAAACAAAAAAAAATTACTTCATCAGGTAAATCATTTACATTAATACAATTGCTTCCTAGCTTACTTCTAAAATTCAAAGCTAATCACAGCTTAAAATTTCTTACTATTAGCTTCTAAATTTAAACACTAAAAAAAAATCACCACTTATATGCCCGTAGCCTAATACAATTACAATTACATAGCACAATATACAATCTTCAATTAATGCAACAAAATTATTTATGGCCAAACAATTACAAACTAATTTCTTTGCCTACATGTATTTACAAAAATTTCAAAACACCAAAAACTTTTCTCTCTCAGCATTTTTACAAAATTCAGCTATTATTCCCTTTAGCAACCACAGAGTTAACTTTTTACTCTGCCTAACATTACTCGCTTGTAGTTAATTACCTTTTCTATCAACTACACCCTCAAGATTATCAACCAGTTTTCCAAGCTTGTCGTCTGTTGCCCGCCGCCTGGGCCCGATCCTGTTTTCCTTTCCAAATACGCTGTCTATTATAATATAGGCCACATCTAATATCAAGCAGTCTACAACGGCCAATAATCAGCACATAACACAAAATTAACAAAAAGTCTAAATAGACTAACAAAGGCACTTTACATAAAAATTCTTAGGGTCACATAAATTTAAAGCCATTCTCCCAAATTACCTAAATTTATGCCTAAATAACACACAATTCCCCCCTTTGAGAATACTCAACAAACCGTTGGCTGAGTTTTCTCAAACTTGAAAAACAACAAACAATTAAACTCTAAAAAGCTGGGGTAAATAATTCCACCATCATCCTCCCCATGAACCCGGCAGGGTTCAGTATGTAAAAACCCTCACCCCCCAACTCAATTGGTTTACATGCTGGGGAGGGGCACTGCAAATACTCACACTTCCAACCAAACAGTATCCAAATATATCTCTACAACCCCAAATCAAATGGTACTCCTAATATATCTGTAAGGGCAGTGGGCTATCCTGGTGCTCAAAATCACTCCGAATGGCCATCAGCTGGCCATTCAAAACTTCAAACATACTAGCTCCCACGGCAATGCTTTCTCAGACTCAATAAAAGAAGGACATATCATTTACAATCCAATTAGGAAGGGCTACCATAATGGGGGGGGCAATACATGCTAAAAAAAAAATATATCCAAAACACAGGGCGCAGCCTGTAGAATAAATCCCAAAATCCAATTAACATCACATTTCTCAGCAGGAGTCCCAAATTTCTTCCTGCCAGTGTATAATTCTTTGCTTCTTCACCAGGGTCAGTTCTCAATGTCTTTTTAGTCAGAAATTTCTGGACTTTGGCAATATCAACAACGTGAGTGTTTTTTCTTCTTTTCCACCACCGTCGTGTATCTGCTTCTACGGGGAAATAATCAGGACGTGGGGGCTGCAGCGGACAAGGGAAAAATTAGCCAGCACGTTACCTTGTCCTTTTTTCCTGCTATTTAAAAGCACAATGGAACTAAAAAATAATTAGGCCAATCATCAGTAGGAAAATTCTCATGATGTGAAGGGTCTTTGCAATAAAATCATGGATCCAGGCAATCAATCTCCTGGTTGCAAAAATGGCAGGGCTGCTAGGATCTTTGGGCAGCTCTTCCATACCTGTGAAAGGAGACAGCTAACACATTCCGTTAGTGCCTGGCAGGATTTTGCAGCTTTCATTAGCTTTTTTGGGCGGTTTTTCAGCTCTCATTAGTGTGAGCTGTGAGCAATATGTCCTTGACTGGGCCAAAAGAAAAAAAGAGCTGTCTTCGATTAACTCATGCTGTTCTTTTACTTTCCCTGCTTGGCTTCTTTTAAACTGTAAATCCTGTGTCAGAACACCCAGTTGTTGCTGCTCATACCAGAGAAGCACAACGGTTTTCCCGGCACTGTCCCAGGCTCAGACCAGCCAGCGTGGGACGCCTTCTCCGGGCTCCTGCCAAAACAACTTACTTGCTTGTAGGTCCAAACGACCTCCGGGGCCACGGCACGAGCCTCTACCTGCGCCGTGCACTCCAATGTCTTCCGTCCAGGGCTCGCTTCCAGCGGAGCACCTCCTCGTCCTGTGCCCGAAGGCCGGTCAGGAGGAGCCTCCCAACTCCCCCTCTCTTCTTAATGAGTAAATCAGTGCAGCAGGGGAAATTCTTTCCCCCTGTCGGTTCATAATGTGCAATAAAGGCTTCTGTATTTTCTTCCTTGTTTTACTCCATACTTGACTCAGGAAGAAAGCTTCCTTATCGCCCTGAGTCACCGACTCCCAAAGCTCGGAGCGTAGCCGCTCCCAAACAGTTTTATCAAAGACTGTATTTGGTTTAACGAAAAGTCCCCTTCTGTGTCCCCACCGCAGCGGGCGGGATAACATATCAGAGGGGAGCCTTTCTCCCTGCCGCTTCATAATGTGCAATAAAGGCTTCTGTGTTATCTTTTCTTCCGCTGATGCAGCGGTTCCCATATTAGCCGCTCACCTCTGAGCTCAGATGCCTCTCCTTTGGACGCCGGGCCGGCCCTTCTCCAGCACTCCCGCGCGGCTCTTCTGCCTGGAACAGGCCACCGAGACTAGGCCACCGACACTTTCAGCATTCGATACGAATCACGTCGGATAGGCACTCCCCGCCTCTGGGCTCAGGCTCCTGGCCGTTCGCCTCTGGGCTCAGGCTCCCGACACTATCATGATTCAATACGAATCACGTCGGGGTCACCATTTGTTGCGTCTCGGTGCCTCTCAAGCGGGCATGAACAAAGCTCTTCAGTCAGTATGATTGGCAGCTAAGGTTCTTTATTTCTCTCCAGCATATTTCATTTATACAATTAATACAGGCAATCAAGCAATTGCTAATTGGTTAATAAGGTACAGACAAGCACAGCTATAACTTCATTGGCTATTTAGCATCCCGGCCAACCCTCTAATTTATTATTCTGTTATTGCCTCCCAGCAGATAAGAACGAGCCTCATCCTTGAGACTTGCATGTCAGTTTCCCACACTCTTATGCAAAACAATCCGACACCCGCCTGCGCGCAGGTGTGCAGGATTTGAGAATGGTTTTTCTCCCTGGCACCTTATTTGGGCTCAAATAAACCTGTTTTTTGCTTCTCCACCCTGGTGTGATAATTAGTGCTACGCACACCGGGCAACGAACCTGCTGTTGCTCCGCCTCGGGCTCTTTGAGCCGGCAACAATATGATGGTATAATCTTCAGCATCCTGTATATAGGATGTAGGAAGCAGCAGAATTTTCTAACAAGCAGCAGCATTTTCTAATATTCTTAAGTAGGCAGCAGAATCTGCATGCATAGATAAAATCCCTGACTGCAAAGAGTAGGTGACAACCATCACACTTACAGAAGACATATGTGGTGGTGCCTTTCCCACAGCAACATAACTTCTTTAATCTAAGTGTGTATGGAGGGGCAGAAAGGGGATGGGAAAAGAGTTAAGCTAAAGAGAAATATGAAGAATCGTGGAATCCATGACTTGCATGAGTTATAATGTTCTACCCAATACACACGGAAACTGTGGAGCTGCAGCAATTGGCAGAGGCCAAAACATTCAGCTGGACTAACTTCCCCATGTTCTCAGGCATTCCTGCACCCCTCAGAGTTTCTCCACTAATCTCAACTCAGAGTGCCTGCAAAGTTCAGTAGCTCCACCAGAACCTCCAGTTCTCCTGGTAACCACAGAACCTGAGGGACCCCTATCATACTTCTAAGGACTACAATGTTCCCCGTTTCTTAGCTCCCCCATTGTTCTCTGCATAACACCGGGAGCTCTCTGCCAGCTTTCTTTCTTTGCATGGGAAAGATTTCAAAATGTCTTAAAGAAATTATCAAGAAAATCCCCAGGCAGAAACCAAACAAAACAAATCATTAAACTCTGTGAGTAAAGTTGACAGTACATGTAATGCTGCAGTTATGAAAAACAAACAAAATGAAGCATTAGAAACCAAGGTAATTCAGAGTTAAGATCAAAATAAAAGACAGCCTAACGTTTGAAAAGTAGGCAAGATCAGGGCCGGCTCCAGGCACCAGTGTAGCAAGCAGGTGCCTGGGCAGCCAATGAAGAGAGGGGTGGCACGTGCAGCAGTTCGGCGGCAATTCGGCAGTGGGGCCGTCACTCCCTCTTGGAGCGAAGGACCTGCTGCCGAATTGCCGCCATAGAAGAAGCGGCGGTAGAGCTGCCACCAATCGCGAATGCGGCTTCTTTTTATTATTATTTTTTGCTGCTTGGGGCGGCAAAAATGCTAGAGCCGGCCTTGGTTCAGATGCAAGTCTGTGACAACTGTCAGTAGGAACACAGCATGTGTCCAAAAGACACTTTGTCCGGACATAAGATAAGCATAAGCCGGGTCTGCAAAAAAGCTTGGAGTTCTCCATCCTTCTCTTTGAGGAGATCTTAGTCTGGAATCATCTCTGGACTCTTCCGTGCCCTGTACCTTTTTCACAGAAAGCTTCTTGTCCGACATGCCAGATTTTGAAAGAGGATGTTGCTGATGAGGCCCAGGAAGCGAGGGACCCAGTACTAGCACTCTAAGGAGCAGAGAAGGCATTTACAGGATGGTTATCTGACCCAGGCCCTGAAGCTACTCTCATTGCTTTACCCATTAAGTACATCTGGAGCAGGGCTTCTCTAGATTTGCAGGTCCTGCAAGTGAAGGACTTGCAAATATGTATTTTGTCTGGGGGAATGTTCCTGGAAAATGCCAAACATTACAGGCTATAGTGCCCGTGTTTGATGGGCAGTATGTAAATCCAGGGGACTTAAAAGAAGCCATCCTGACACCAGAAAGAAATAGCTATTCTGGTTAAAAAACCAAAATGCCAATGAGCAACCACTAGCTATCTCTATCTACACGCTGCACAGATTTAAAAAGAGCCAGGTATTTTGTTAGCACTGCTCACTGCCCATGTTCATCTCAAAGCCAGGAGGCATGAGAGGAACTGAGTGGTGGCTGGCCTGCTCCACCCTTTTATGCCCTCGGTGCAGGATATGAGGATGCTCAAGGTGCATGAGACTCTGAACATGGGTGAGTGGGGTGCATTGCACACCGTCAGCAAACTGTGGAAATGGATAACCACTCGAAGGGAAAAAAGTTGCAAAGGGACAACAGTGGTCTGTTCATTAAACCAATAATACACTGGCTTTTACAAATTGTCCTGGAGCCAGTACAAAAAGCCCTTGATCAAAACACCAGTTCAGTATGGAGATCTTATCTCGCAAACTCTTATGTGAAGGACTTGAAAACGGCACATTTTCCAGGAAGAAAGATTAGAGGCTAGAGTCACTGAAAAGGCAGAGTTGAGGTTGTTTGAGAGCCTGAATTATACATTTCCAAATTGATAAATGTTGGGTTGCAATTTACGTTTAACTTAACTTTGAATTTCCCGTATTTTTAATACTTGTTATTTTTAATTACTACAAATTTATTGTAAGGCACTCTCATCCTTGACTCGAGTTTACCCAAGTATTGAGCCTGCGATAGTTTAGAATCCAAGTAACTTTCCCCTGAATTTATGGCAGTTTAGGCTGAAAATATTAAACTATATGACAGTGTCCCTTTAAGGTCACAATTGGCCACCAGGTGTCAATCTTCCTCTATGGAATATTATTGGTAGGGGCCTACGGTCCATTTTGGTCAATTTTACGGTCATAGGCTTTTAAAAACCATAAATGTCATGATTTCAGCTATTTAAATCTGAAATGCCACAGTGTTGTAATTGTAGGGTCCTGATCCAAAAGGTATTGTGTGTGTGGGCGGCGTGGTGTCACAAAGATACTTTGGAGGTGTGTGGGTTGTGGTGCTGCTACCCTTACCACTGTGCTGCTGGTGTTGACGGCGCCGCCTTTAAGCTGGGAGGCCGGAGAGTGGCAGCTGCTAGCTGGAAGCCCAGCTCTGAAGGCAGCACAGAAGTAAGGACCCTCAATTTGAGAAACACTGGTCTCCCCCATGAAATCTGTATAGAATAGGATAAAAGTACACAAAAGACCAGATTTCATGGTCCGTTTGGACAGAAGCCGTGGCCCCGCGCCTGCTGGGGATAGAGAACTCCAGGGCTGTGGGCGCCGGTGCTCTCTGTCCCCGGTAGGCACGGGGCCGCGGCTTCTCTCCCCTGCTCAGGCACTAGGCACTAGGCAGAGCACATCAATGAACCGCATTGGGGACCACAGACTTAAACTGACCAGCTTGAAACCCCGCTATAGCGCGACCCTGCATTTATCGCCATGGAATTTTTTGGACCCCAAACATCGCGTTATAACGGGGTTTCACTGTACTTACAGTATTAGTACTTTAAAGCAGCCTACACATTCTAATTAGACACTTGATAAGATGCAAATTAGAAAAAAACTATTTAAAACTGCTTATCAGGTTAAATATGTAGCAATATAAAAACATTTTAAAAATCTATCATCAAATTGGAAAAATTGAAAGGCCTTTAAATGTATTGTTGGCACATTTTATATTTTATTTTTGAACTTGGATAGTGGCTGTAGATCAGTTTCACTTTGTTTTTTACTAGCTTCATTTTCTGATTCTTATGCATTGGCACAACACTGCAGTGTTTAGGCCACAAATTTTGCAGAGGTTCTTTGTCAGGGGTTCTCAAACTGGGGGTTGCAACCCCTTAGGGGGTCGTGAGGCTATGATGTGGGGGAGTCTCAAGCTGTCAGCCTTCACCGCAAACCCTGCTTTGCCTCCAGCATTTATAATGGTGTTAAATATATTTTAAAGTGTTTTTAATTTATATGGGGGTGGGGGACTTGCTATGTGAAAGGGGTCACCAGTACCAAAGCTTGAGAATCACTGCTCTTTGTTTATAAGAACTACCTCCACTGGAATTTTCTAAAACATTATTAAAACATTTCTATTTGGTCTTAAGTTTTGAAAAAGCTGCTTCTGAAGAAAAGCTATTAGAAACCTATATTTGGGGCCAAATTTAACCCAATAGTGTTCATTTAACTTATTCAATGCATGTCTCCCTTTTTGGAAGGGGCCTTTTGTAAATATCATATAGGGTCTTTTTTTTCACATCACTAAAACCACTTATCTAAAAATCAAAACTGTTTTTTTCATGATACACGTGTGTGTGTTTGGGGAGGCTCAGAATCTATAGTTTCTTTTCCACAGACTTCAATGGAATTTTGCACATGAAGAACAGTAGTCATCAATTTCAGATTATTAGCATGTGAAATGAATGATCTGATCATTCTTTTATGAGGACCTATTCCACTGGTACTCTATCTGCGAACAAACAGATGGCAGCCAATGGCAGTTGAGAATTTTCCTTTTTTCGGTCACTGACCCTTCTCCCTGCCCCATGCCCGTGGGCCCCCCCCCCAACACCCCCCAAAAAACCCCAGACAAACTAACAAACAAACAAACCAACCAACCAACCAACCCTTCAGGCTTCCAAAGCTGAAACTTCATCTTAGGTTTGCAATTAACTTTACAATGTGACCGTGCACATAAACTAAGCCTTGAATGAAAACTCTTCCCTTTTAAACTAACAGTAAGCAAAGGGTGAGTGTTTGAATTGAGATAACTGTCCTGCAGAACAGCATTACCATTTAAAAAATGATCTTCTCAAAGACCACTTGCCAATGATTTTGGCTTAATTGGATTAAAGCAGAAATCTAAGAAAGGAGACCCATCCATTCACTGAAAAAAAAATGGAGGATACAGACACTGTCCCAAACACTTCCAACAAGGTAACAAAATTTACTGACAGAAAATCTGAAGACCAAAGACAGAATGGCAGAGCAGAAGACATGAAATGGCCTTAAGTCACCTGTCACCTTATCTGCTGAAGATAAGGTTCTTCCTATAGTGTTTATTAAATGTTTACAAAGACTTCCAAGTGGGTATCCTGCACAGCTGCACTGACACTAGGGCTACACTACAGCTTAAGTCGACATAAGGTTTGTTGCTCAGTTGTGTGAAATTAGTCACCCACCTGAGCGACATAACTTACACAGAGTTAAGCGTCGGTGTGTACAGCACTGTGTCGACAGGAGACATAGCTGCCACCGCTTGCGGGGCCCGGATGAATTAAGCCAACGGAGACCTCTAGACCTCTATCCCATCGGCTTAGAGTGGCTACACTAGAGAGCTTAAGCTCAGAAGACTTCTCAGTTGAAGAAGCTCCAGATGCTCATTCTACTATGGTTCTAGTTTAAGCAGGCAAGGATCTCCCTGAAAAATGACTTCTTGATAGAACAGATTACTCTACAGAACCTGCCAAAGAATTTTTTCATACTGGAAAAACTTTATAAACCAAGAAAATAATTAATAAACATGTATATAGGGTTTTTTACCCAGAGATCTCCAAAAGTCTTACACGTTGAGTAGGTATTTTACTCCCTTTTATATATAAAACAGTCTTCAATGAAGTCCTTAAACACAGAGGGTTTTAATTCTCTTTAAAAAAAATAAGATGTTCTTATTTACAAAGTAGATTTAAAGTCATAACTACACTTGCAAGATACCTTGGTTCTGTGTTTTTAACTGCTCGATGACGGAAGAATTACCACCATTTTCAGGGAACTTGTTGTTGAAATCTGTCTTCTTTGATCTTAAGCCACTGTGACTAGGAATTGCCTCCTATCCCCATGGAAAATGGGATGAAGTAAAACCTCTCTTTAAAGGGTTTCTTGACTGCTGGATGAAGGACAGCTGTGTGTCTTTTCTTGTTGCCACGAGAACACTGATGAAGAAGCCTGATGCCGAGCAATCTTTCTGTGACTCTTAGTACTTTGAGGATGAGAATGATTTATTTTCTATTTAAAAAGAGTGGGGGAAAGCATATCTACCTTTACATAGCTGACAATTCATAAGAGAATTAATTCACTTCTGTATGATGGAAATAAGATAGCGCAATTGGTCAAGCTGTCAGTTGCAATTTTGGATAACAGAGTCCGCGACACAGATCGTCCATCAGCACAAAGTACTATATGATTTACACCAGTCTGCTTTTATACCCCAGCAGTCAACTGACTGGAATACTTTGCTGATTAACATCACAGGCAGCTGAAGAGGGTTGGGGGAGTACTATCTGCAGTTCAGATATATCTAAGCTGGCCAGCATCTCAATGGCAAGAAGTTTGACCTGTGGTTCCTTATATTTAGTATATCAAGTTTTTGTTTTGTTTTTTAAGAGAGGCATCCTATCAGTTAACATTGAGGTACCTTCCTGCACATTCCTCACGATCAGATCGGTTTTGTCAAGCTAGCTGTTGACAGGCATAATATTCATTTTTGTATTTCGTTCTAGACTTACTGTGCATTAGAACGGATCCTCATTTGTGTTCTGTGGACAAATATAGCTACATTTTAGACTGTGGGCTCTAGTCATCTCCAAATGTGTGGTGATCCCATTAGCAAGAATTCTACATGTAAATCATTCCACACACAAGAGAGAGACACTCATTTATTTGCACTTACTTTTACAAAATCCCTGGACTCAAAAAACATGCTTTGGCTCTAATATCAGATATTTTTCTTTCCCTAAACCTCTGACTGCCAGAAGCCGGGACTGGATGACAGGGGAGGGATCACTCAATAAATTGCCCTGTTCTGTTCATTCCCTCTGAAGCATCTGCCACCATCCAGAAGCCAGGATAATGGGCTAGATGGACCATTGGCCCTACTGGATCAGACCATTCTGTTCTAAAAATACAAAAAAGCTGCTATTGGTACTTACTGAACTTGGTTTTCCAATATGTCTAACATTTGAATGGGGTTTTTGACTAAAGCACTAAGGGCCCCAATACTGCTCCCCAAAATTCACAAGAATGTAATCCCTGACATCAGTAGTGGAGCAGCTTCCCCCCTCCAGTAAAGCAGGGCTTCAAAACAGCCAAGCGAAGCTGATTGAGGAAGCAGCCACAGCTGTGGCCAACCCAATCAGGGCCCAGCTGGCCCTGATAAGAGGCCTGTGAGCCAGCACCTGAAGGACTCTCTCTTCAGCCCTGGAGGGAGAGGGGTGAGCTGTCTGCAAGCAAGGTACCCGAAGCAGAGCAGAGCTGGGGGAAAGGGCAAGGGGAGCTGGGGAGCTCTAGCCTTGCAACTCCCCAGGCTGCGGGTCTTGATGGAGGTCTATGGAGGTACTGGTGCTGCAGAGGGCAGCCCAGGAATAGGCAGAGGCAGCTGGTCCTAACCCCTGGCCAATGATGAGTGGCCATTACAGACCGCGGTCTGCCCCAGTGAGTGGGGGCAAGAGGATGACTGGCAGTAGCCACTGAGGCAAGGTGGTTTTAGAGGGTTGGGAGCTCCCCTGGGAGGGGAGACCCAGAGAGAGTGGGGGTATTGCTGGGGCAGAACCCTGAGGAAAAGGGCACCGGGGTCTGGGAGGGACATGGGGCCTGAGGCTGGCGAGACATCCGCCGGCAGAGAGCGCTCCAAAGGCTGGAAAGAGACGAACAGCAGGAGGTGCCACAGCGGTGAGTCTTCGCCTCGCTACAGAGCGCTATCAGTCTTTAAAAGTGCTACAAAGGAAGCACCTACTGAAAAACAGTAATGGGAATATTCCTGGATATTTACACTGAGTTTATCGTGTAAATCAACTTCTAAATTTACTAGAAAGTGATTGTACACGTATTTCATTAATTTTGTTTGTAGGTTTTCAGTACACGTTTCCTAAAAAAAGGATGTAAGCATGTTGAAGTAGTATAAATATTCTTAAGGTGGTAAAACAACTGTGCCCAAGTTGAGTAGGTTAGGTTTTTTGTTTGTTTTGCTTTTAAAACAGAAAACATAAGAGATCATTTTCAGATTTTAAATGCAAAAACATATACATTCCATATAAATTCTATCACTCGAGATAAATAAGAATTGAGAAATTCTCAGTCGTGTGATTATTTACATGAAAACAATATGTTTAAAAAGTCCTTTTGTGTATTCTAATTAGTACTAACTTTTCAAAAATGCTGTCAGGAAATTAACCATACCCCCTGCTTACTCTTCTTAAATCTACACTTTAATCTCAATGGTATGAACAATGAGCACATTTAATGTTACCACTTTCCCTGAAAAATCATATGGCTAATTTTGAAGAACTGCACCTTTCTCCATGTCACACATTAAATGAGATTCTAATGCTGAGATACTCTAGCCCCATACTTTAATCTGGATATTTCTCAGCTTTTTTCTTTCTTCAACTTCTTTATTGTATTGTTCTTGGAGTTCTTCAAACTTAAAACCTACAAATTGACAGTGAATATTTGCTAATAATCTGCCTCATTTCATACATAATCTTTCCCTTTCCATTTCTTATGCCTAATATTAGACAAGGGTGATAAAAGCAACAGCCCTCATTAATCTCTAGTGATATATTAAGACAACAACTCAACAGGAGTTCTTCTAAAACCGAACCGTTCAGAGACTGAAAACTGAGATCTGGAACTCAGTGCCACAATGAAATTGCAACCACTAGACTGAGGACCAATACCAGGGGTACAAATGTATATTGTAATATCTCCTGAATGAAGAATTTTCCCGTCGCTCCCCTGGCATTAACATTCATTTGTAGCGTGAATTAAAAATCAGGCATTAAGGTTCAAAGGAGCTTCAAAAGAAAAATCAGTGGGAGTTGGACACCTAACTTCTTGCTAATGGGACTCACCACACATTTGAAAATCTCAGCCTAAAGTCACATCTTGCTTCTCTCCACTTTAACTCCTACATAACTGTAGCAGCCACTTTCTCAAGGAACACCATAGCCAGAGTGCTTTGCCTCTTCCAAAAGCATCTGAAATCTCAGCTTTCAAATGAGAACAAGGACTGGGGATCTCCAACTCCAGCTAGGTAGCCAAATGCAAGTTTTTGGCAGTACCTTCTTTTGGTGTCCATGAAATCTGAGTGTTTTTGTTTTATATTGTAGAGTCTGAATTTCACAACCCTAAACTCAAGCAAATTGTGTGATGGTACCTTGTCACTGGTATTAGGCCTAAATAAAATGTAACCCAAAGCCAGTTGTGTCAACCTGAACAAAGTCAGGCTAACACCCTAACAGAGGTTTATGGGTAATTCATAAGTGGAAAGTCCCAGGGAGTTACAGGTCTGTCTCTCACAAAGTTAAGCAACCATGAGATAAGAAAGGGACTGTATTCCTAGCATGGTACCAAACGTACTGAGGTAGAAACAATTCGTTTAAAGAACTCATAAGAAGCCAAGTTTCCAAACTTCCAAACTCCCTGTGCAGTACTCCCTGTTTCTGTTCTATGTCTATTCCTAACAATTACATTTTAGATTGATTAGTGATTGTTAAAGTATCATAAATCATGTAAAACATTTAATCTTGTAGAACATAAAAATGAATGTATGGTAACAGTTTCTAGTTTCAAAAGAAGGGGAGTGACTACTTAACTAGGTAATTGCAATTATGATGATGCGACGGAACTGTCTATATAAACCTAGGTTATTTTGTAAAGAGGTTAGCTGGTTCTCTTTGGAGATGAGCTCGCTCTCTATTGTCGTGTGCACTCTTCAATAAAGAGCATTATATTTGAACTTTGCTGGTGTTGCCTGTCTCTCGCGGTCAGACAACGAACTTTGCCGTTTGGGGTACCAGAGTCCCCAACACTGGTAAGCATTTCCAACTCTGAGCACTTACTACTAAATCCCTCAAGCCCCCGATTCACCAGCCGGCAAAACTGAATTTCAATTATTTTGAATGAAAATTTTACCTGAATATTTTGTTATAGAACATAATTAGTTAGGATGTATGTGTGTTCATGGGCGCCAACTTATATGGGCTCTTGGAGCTAAAGCCCCAGGAATATTCATAATCAGGGGCTCTGCTCCACCAATATTTGGAGCTAGATTTTTTCCCCCTCCCCGTAGCTTCCCTGCCTGAATGTAAAGAGAGCGCACAGCGCGTCTCTCTCTCCTTTGCTGCTGCTGCCGTAGCCTAAGGGCTGCAGCATTAGCATAAGAGGAATGCTAACTGCTGCTGAAGCACTCAGGAGGGGGAGGGGAGGTGAGGGGGCCTCCCCTCTCCTCTCCTCTCCTGCCCCTACCTGGAGGAGACACAAACGGGCCAGGAGACACACATCACTCACCTTAGCAGCTGTTGGGGCTTCCGTGAGTGTTTGACCCTATGATTCCCCCCCTGCCCCAGCCCCAGTCCCAGCCCCTACTCCTACCCCCAGTGAGGCACAGCAGGCTGCACAGGGGAGGCAGGAAGCCACATGTGAAGGCAATGCCCCCTCCCCCAGCACCCACCAACCCACCCGCCACAGGAGGGATGGGAGACGGAGGCTTCCTAGACCTGAGCAGCTAGGGCTTAGGTGAATTTTATGACACCTTGCTCCCCCGTCCCATAGCCAGCCACCACCCTGCCTACCCCACTTCTGCCCCATGCTGGGCAAGGGGCAGCCCCATCCACAGTGAAGTTATGGTGAGGGGCAGCAACATGGAAGGCCACCTATGCGCCCGCCCAGTACCCATCATAGGGGAGGGGAGTGAGCTTTCTGGACCTGAGAGGGGCCCTAGGAGCATGTGCAGAGTGTGTGTGCCGGGGGGACAGGAGGGTCCCTCCTGGAGCTTGCTGCTGCCAGTGGTGGTGATGGGGAGTCCTCTCTGGCCCTAGCCCTGGGGCAGCCTGTCTGCACCCCAAGTTCCTCATCCTCAGCCCTGCCTCACCCCAAAGCCTGCACCCCCAGCACCGAGCACGCTCCTGCACTGTGAACCCCTCATCCCCAGCCCCACCCCAGAACCCTCACCTGAGGGGAAAAACATGCAACTTAAATTTGGTGGTCAGTTTGGAGTATCATTGTATTTAGCACAATATTTGATTATTTTACACCCTTCAAAGTATGTAACTGGTCATATACAGGTGTTTTCTCTGAATACTGTCTGTGTGCCTCAGTTTCCCCAATGCATTTCTTAAGGCTCTAGATGGTGGGATAAGGGGGTGTGATTGTTGTAAAGCCCTAGAGGGCCAGTGTGATGCCGTCTTCACAGAGAATGGCTGCAACCCTGCCTCCAGGCAACTGATGGCCTGGGCCACTCTCCTGCAAGGTGCCAACTGAAGGTGTTGGAGAACAAAGAGATCAGGTGGCCTCCTAATGCCTGGAAAAGAGACAAAGGCCAGAGGAGGGAGTGTCAGTGCCTGTGCAGACTTCCGGGAAGCGCATGGTGTGGAAGGGGATGCTGGGATGCTTTGGAACAACTCCATACAAAGCCAGTCAGGACTCTGGGGGCATGGGCGGCGAGTTCTATGGGCCCGTGGAGCCCAGGCCCCACCAATAATCCTAAAGGTGCGCCCAGCTCCAGCAATGTTTGGGCCCCAGGCCCTGTGCTTTGGGGGGTTCCTGCGTTGCAATGCCAGGCGCTCTCACTGCAGCAGCAGCTCCCGGCAGAGGCCCCAGCAGCGACTGGGCTCACAGCCCATTGGCCGGGAACCCCAGCCAATGGGAGCTGCCGGGGGCGGTGCCGGAGCTGCCTGGCCACGCCTCCACAGCAGGGAGGGGGAGCGAGCCACCGGCAGCGTCTGAGCCCTGAGCCGAGCAGCAGCAGCGTCTGTCCCTATCAGACAGACTCAGCCGGTGAGCTGTGGGGGCAGCCAGACACAGAGACACAGCCGGGGAGGGGGGGTTGGTGGGGACAAACAGACACAGCCAGGGAGTTGTGGGACAGACAGACACAGCCGCGGGTGGCGGGGACAGCCAGACACAAGGACACAGCCAGGGGTTGTGGGACAGACACACACAGCGGGGACAGACAGACACAGCCGGGGGTGGTGGGGCAGCCAGACACACGTAGACCGCTGGGGGTTGTGGGACAGACACACACAGCCGGGGGTGGTGGGGACAGACAGACACAAAGACATAGCTGGGGGGGGCGTTGGTGGGGACAGACAGACACAGTCGGGGGTGGTGGGGACAGCCAGCTAGACACAGCCGGGGGTGTGTGGGACAGACAGACACAAGGACACAGCCAGGGGGTTGTGGCACAGACACACACACAGCCGGGGGTGATGGGGACAGACAGACACAAGGACACAGCCAGGGGGTTGTGGGACAGACAGACAGACACAGCCGGGGTTGTGGGGACAGACAGACACAGCCGGGGTGGGGACATACAGACACAGCCTGGGTGTTGTGGGACAGACAGACACAAGGACACAGCCAGGGGGTTGTGGCACAGACACACACAGCCGGGGGTGGTGGGGGCAGCCAGACAGACACAGCCGGGAGGTTGTGGGACAGACAGACACAAGGACACAGCCGAGGGTTGTGGGACAGACACACACAGCCGGGGGTGGTGGGGACAGACAGCCAGACACAGCTGGGGGGTGGTGGGACAGACAGACAGACACAGCCAGGGGGTGGTGGGGACAGACAGACACAAGGACACAGCCGGGGGTTGTGGGACAGACAGACACAGCTGGGGGGTGGTGGGGACAGACAGACACAGCTGGGGGGTTGTGGGACAGACAGACACAAGGACACAGCCAGGGGGGTAGTGAGGACAGACAGACGGACACAGCTGGGAGGTTGTGGGGACAGACAGATGGAGCCGTGGGCGGGGAAAGGAGCAGCAATGGGCACCCCGGGGCTGGTATAAAATACACAGGATGGGGGGGAGCTTCCTGAGGGGACTATAGCAACACCCCCCGCAGAGCAGACCCAGGTTGCAGCTGGCTCTGCCCATCACAGCCCCCTGCCCCACAGATACCCACACAACCCTCTGCCCCCTCGAGAGACTCCCAATGACCCCTGTCACTCCTCTCCAGAGAGCCCTCCCCTTTGTGCCAGCCCACTCCCCTCCCCCACTGCCTCCCCTCCTCCAAAGCTCCCTACAATCTCCCCCTTTGCCTTCCGCCCCCCAGCCCAGCCCAGCCCATTCCATTGGCCGGGAGGCTCCCAGTCTATTGGCTATCAGGGCCCACGGGAGCTGCACCTGAGGCAGGGTGCCTGCTTACAGATGCAGACCTGCCTGGCTGTGCCTCCACAGCACAGGGAGCGGGAGCCACAGGTGAGCAAGCCCTGGTCATCATCACAGGCCCAGTAATTCTCTGGATATTTAATTTCACTGAGGCAAAATGTGTGCAATTTTATGGGTTGAATGATTGAATGACATAATACCCACCTGCCCGCATTGTCCATCACTAAGTCCAGTAATTTTGTCAAGTGTTTGTTGCACAACATGATGGTGCCTACCCCTACCTTGTGCTTCAGGGGGTGATGGGGTCCAGGGCAGCCTGTTATAGAACTACCTGATTAGTAATTGGATATGTTGGCTGGCATCTTTTTTTACGTGTTTGCTCCCCCTGACGTTAGAACCTGGCTACACCAATGGGGAGGGGAGCTTCCTAGACCTGTGCAGCTGGGGCTTAGGTGAATTTTGTGATACTGTGCCGCCCCAGCTACCACCCTGCAGTCCCCACTCCTGCACCATGCTGGGCAAGGGGCAGCCCCATCCCCAGTGGCAGCAGGAGAGGCCACACGTGATGGCAACCTCCCCCCTCGGTACCCACCATAGGGGAGGCGAGTGGGCTTTCTGGACCTGAGAGGGACCTAGGAGCATGTGCAGCGAACTGCGGGGGAGAGGAGGGGTCCCTCCCCTGGAGCTTGCTGCTGCCAGGGAGGGTGGAGGGGAGTCCTCTTTGGCCCTAGCCCTGGGGCAGCCTGTCTGCACCCCAAGTTCCTTATCCCCAGCCCTGCCCCAGAGTCCTCACCTGACGGGAAAAACACGCAACTTAAATTTGGTGGTCAGTTTAGAGTATCATAGAATATCAGGGTTGGAAGGGGCCTCAGGAGGTCATCTAGTCCAACCTCATGCTCAAAGCAGGACCAATTCCCAACTAAATCATCCCAGCCACGGCTTTGTCAAGCCGGGCCTTAAAAACCTCTAAGGAAGGAGATTCCACCACCTCCCTAGGTAACCCATTCCAGTGTTTCACCACCCTCCTAGTGAAAAAGTTTTTCTTAATATCCAACCTAAACCTCCCCCACTGCAACTTGAGACCATTACTCCTTGTTCTGTCCTCTGCTACCACTGAGAACAGTCTAGATCCATCCTCTTTGTAACCCCCTGTCAGGTAGTTGAAAGCAGCTATCAAATCCTCCCTCATGCTTCTCTTCTGCAGACTAAACCATCCCAGTTCCCTCAGCCTCTCCTCAGAAGTCATGTGCTCCAGCCCCCTAATCATTTTTGTTGCCCTCCACTGGATTTTCCAATTTTTCCACATCCTTCTTGCAATGTGGGGCCCAAAACTGCACGTAGTACTCTAGATGAGGCCTCAACAATGTTGAATAGAGGAGAATGATCATGTCCCTCGATCTGCTGGCAATGCCCCTACTTATACAGCCCAAAATGCTGTTAGCCTTCTTGACAAAGGCCAGAGGAGGGAGTGTTAGTGCCTTTGCGGACTTCTGGGAAGTGCATGGGGTGGAAGGGGATGCTGGGATGCTCTGGAACCACTCCTTCAAAGCCAGTCAGGACTCTGGGGGAGCCTCCTCTCTGAGCAGACTGTCTCCAGGGCAAGAAGCTTACACCTTCCTGGGTCTGACCTCAGAGCATTCAGCATGCCCTTCCACACCATGCACTTTCCGCAGTGAGTCCGCCCAGGCGGGGTCCTGGGGCAGCCAGAGGTCCCTGCACCCCAATTCCACAGTCAGATGTGACTCTCAGCCAGACAGTAAAACAGAAGGTTATTAGATGACGGGAACACAGTTTAAACAGAGCTTGTTGGTACAGAAAACAGAACCCCTCTGTCAGGTCCATCTTGCGGGGTGGGGAGCCCAGAACCAAGTTCTGAGTCTCTCCCCATTTCCCCAGCCAGCTCCAAACTGACACTCCCTCCTCTGGCCTCTGTGTCTCTTCCGGACAAGGAGGCCACCTGATCTCTTTGTCCCCAACACCTTCAGTTGGCATCTTGCAGGGGAAACTGAGACACCCACACAGTATTCAGAGAAAATATTAAGAACATTCCCACTTCATCACAACAGGTGCAACAAAATATAATACTGTATATTGAAGTAGGCAAGTGCTGCTTCTGACTTTCCACTTTTAATTGACCCTTGTAATCTTGTGGCGCTGACGCGTTGTAGCTTCATTTTATATCGGCTTACAGGGCGGGAGCGGGGGGGCACCACCATTTTGGGCCCCACCAAAAATTATACAAACCTGCCGCCTATGCACCCAACTGTCATTCTGCACATGCTGAGCTGGTAGCTGAATCTTTCCTGGGTGCTGTTGAGGTGGATGCCTTCATGAGCCAATGGCGCAAGGGGTAGGTTGGGTCCTCCCAGTATCGCTACTCACATTTCAACATTGCCAATAGTAATCTGCCAGTCAAGAAAGTCTCTGATTGTAACTTTCAACAGTCTTGTGTTCTTAACAATGCAAGCATCACGTACCTTCCTAACCAGCCAACACTGACATTGGTGAAGCATTTTTGATGACCCACCAATGCTTGCACAACCATATAAAGGTAGCCCTTTCTGTTGGTTGAGGAGGGGTGGCAGGGAGAGGTGACGCATACAGGGTAAGGGGGCCAAGGCCAGGGCTGCTGCTGGAGGGCAGGGTCTAGCGCCAGAAGCAGGTCCAGGGTCTGGGGAGAGAGGCTGGGGGTGGAGCCACAGCCAAGCTGCCTATGGGGCTGGCAGATGAGCTCACAGGCCCCATACCCTTGAGGTGAGAAGCCACTCCAAGAAGCAAGCAACAGGGAGAAGTCTTAGGCCACGCATCAGGGCTGGGGTTACATGTGTTATAAAACCCTAGCGAAGACATGCCCTAGATTAGCTGTGTCCTCAGCTCTACCAGTGAGTCTTATCCCAGAACATCCAGACATTCTGGAAGGCTTTCCATGAAGATCTGAAGTGAAATCCTCAACAATTTAATAAACAGCACCTTGACCCTAATCATACAAACTTGTAAAGACTCTGGACAAGTCATCCAAGGTGGCAGCAGGAAAAAAGAGGTAACATCCTATCAGCAGGCCAAATTGCTCACCACTTGCTGCAAAGAAAGAAGAAGTTTTCTTACAACAGTTGGCAGCAGTCACAAGAAAAACAGTGCAACAGGAGTCAGAAGATGCTAAACAAAGCGACCTGCACACAAACAAACAGCTTTTCAAGCAGGGGTGTACACGAGGGCCTGAGAAAGAGGACCTGCTGGCACTTGCCGTGGAGTGTCTGCCGCAAATCGGCTCCTACTGGCCAGCGCCGCCCACTGCCCGGGAGCACGGGCGGCCCGTTATAGGCCAGGCTCACACACGCAGCTGAAGCCAGGGCTGCAGCGGGGGGGCTCAGGGAGGCTGATTTATACACAGCTGGTGCTGGGCAAACACCGCCCCGCCCCTTGTCCCCGGGCAGGAGCTGGTTTTACACAAACCTTTCCAGGGACGAAGCCTAAACCGTAGCCCAGAGACCGGGGGGGGGGCAGTGACCTCCGAGCGCCTGGGGAGAGCGGGCCAAAGACCCGGCGGTGCCCACGGGGAGCGGCCGCAGCCACACTGCGTGACCCAGGCAGGAGGAGAAGGGCCGGGCCGAGGCGCCCCCCAGCCCCGCTGCCTGCGCGGGGACCAGCGCCCGCTCCTTCACCCCTCCCCCGCCCCGACAGGAGGCGGTGCCCGGCTCCTCGCCCCGCCCCACACTCACCGGAGCGCCCGGGGCTGCCGGGTCCCCGCTCCCTTCCCCAGCGCCCAGGTTCCACCAACCGGCGCCGCACGGTCAGTTTTTTACACCCACACCCCCCCCCAGGATAGCGCTGATTGGCCATTAGCGCAGCCACTCACGAACCTGCTGCCACCATGGACCAATGGGCTGTTTATTAGGGAGGTTCGGCAGCAACACGTCACCCAGTGTGGCCAATGGGAAGGTAGATCGCTCAGCGAGCCAGGGCTGCGTTCTGTGGGGCGGGGGAAAGGCAGCGTGGAAATGTTCTGGTGCCGGATAGTGAGCGGTGCGTCTGTTCTAACTGTGCACATCTGCCCCCTCCCACCCCCGTCACCCGACCCCACCCGGGCTGACCCTGCAGCTGGGCTCCTACTTACCTCAGTGGGACTCTTGCCTAGAGATCAGCTGCCTGGCATGGTGCCTACAAAGCCCGCTGGTCTTGGCTAGACAGGCGAGAAGCTGCGCCTGTTCCTTTCCTTACGCCTTTCTTTCCTTCCTCTAATGCCTAGTTCAAGGGGGGGGGGGAACATCCCCACAATACAAGTTGCTCAGAAAGCTCTGCCAGCTCTTCACCCTACTTCACCTCAGGGCAGTGCCCGGGCGAGGGGAGTGAGGCACTTGCCTCAGGTGCAGAAACTGGCGGAGAAAGAAAAAAAAAGCCGCTGGCCCGGAGATATTTATAACCCCGGTGCTCCCCCCCCCTCGCCCCCCCGGCTGCCCCCCCCCGCCGCCCAGGCGGGCCCCCCGGCCCCAACTTCCTCCCACCCCCCTCCTTCTGGACAGAGCAGCTCCATGCTGCCTCCCTGCAGCAATTGCTGCCGCAGGGTCCTAGCGCCCCCCATTTCCTGACCCTGAGCCTGCCCTTCCACCTCAGACTTTTTCATTTTCCAACGAGACCCTCCAGCAGCACAGAGCCCCTCTCCCTCCGCCCGCAGTCACTGCTCCTGCCCCATGCTGGGCAAGAAGGTAGCCCCATCCCTCGCCCTCAGTGAGGTTACAGTCAGGGGCAACAGCAGGGGCAGAGCCGCATGCAGCACCTCCTGGCACCCACCACAGGGGAAGTGAGGAGATTCCTGGACCTGAGAGGGTCCCTAGGAGCCAATGCAGTGACAGTGGTGGAGGTGAATGTGCTGCTGGGGGCAGGAAAGGGGGCTCCTCCCCCAGAGCTTGCTGCTGCCAGCAGGGAAAGGGCTGGGGGAAGTCCTCCTCTCTGGCCCCTGTCCCGGAGCAGCCTGCCTGCACCCCAAACTCAGCCCCAGCCCTGCCCCACCCCAGAGCCCACACCCCCAGTCAGAGCTTTCACCCTCCACTGCACCCTCTGCCCCCACCACAAACCCTTCATCTCCAGTCCCAACCAGAGCCCTCATCCCCCTGCATGCTGCCCCTCTCCCCCAGCCCTGAGCCCTTCCCATTCCCAGCCCCAGACGGAGCCCTCACCCTGAGCCCCTCCCACACTCCAAACCTCTCACCTTCAGCCACAGTCCTCACCCCTGCACCCCGTCCCTCTGCACCCCTTCCATCCCCAAACTCCCACCCAGAACCAGCACCCCCTCCCTCCGTACCCCCTCCCACCCCCAAACTCTCTTCCAGAGCCTGCACCCCATTCCCCTGCCCCAGCCTAGGGCCTGCACCCCAGACTGCCTCCCTCACCCAAACTCCCTCCCAGAGCCGTGGGCAGAGTTTGGGCAGAGCGGGTTCTGGGCACCACCAAAATTTCTACAAACCTGCCACCCTTGATCCTGGCTGCAAACCTGAACTCCCAGCATTCTCAGGACACATGCTGATCCCTAGTGGCCACTGCTGATATCCAGCACCTCCCTCCTCTCTTAACCTGTGAGTCCCTCTCTGCATTGGAACTAGACTGGAACCAAAGACCATCTTGGAAGCAACATTACCAGCCCAAGCAGTCAAAAATCATGAGTTGACCCCCCCAAAATCACAGGTTTTACTGCCGCCACTTCATTCATTCTTCGGCGGCAGGCCCTTCCCTCCGAGAGGACTGAGGACCTGCCGCGGTGCTGCAGAAGAGCCAGCCCTGGGGAGGCGCAATTTTATATTCTTGCCTGGGGCTCAAAAATACCTAGTAACGGTTCTGCATCAGGGTCTCAAACTCAAATGACCATGAGGACTAGTACATTGTCCTGAGGACTGCATTTACTGACACACACCCCCATGCCTCCTTGGCCCCACCCCATTCCAACCCCTTCCCCAAAATCCCCCAACTCTGCCCCTCCCTGTCCCCAGGGGTGCAGGAGGGTGAGGGTGTGACAGGGGCTGAGGGCAGGGTGTGGGGTGAAGGAGGATGCGGGGTGCAGGGTGAAGCAGGGGCTCAGGGAAGGGGTCAGGACAGAGGATGCAGGGTGCGGCACGGGTCTCAGGGCAGGGGTCGGGGTGCAGCAGGGGTTTCAGGGCAGGGGATCGGGCCAGGAGGGTGCGGGGTGTGGCAGGAGGTCGGGGTGCAGCAGGGGTCAGGGCAGGGGTTGGGGTGCAGGAGGGTGTGGAGTGCAGCAGGGGTCGGGCCAGGAAGGGTGTGGGGTGCGGCAGGGGTCGGGATGCAGGAGGGTGCGGCAGGAGGTTGCAGGGTGTGGCAGGGGTTTCAGGGAAGGGGGTCAGGCCAGGAGGGGTTCGGACAGACTGCGATTTAGAAACACATGCCATTGTGCCAGTACTCACTTCTTATTTACAGACCCGGCGCCCTCTCCTCGCTTCACAGGCAGGCATTTTTTCAGGGCTTGGGGAGGTGTTGTTTGACTAAATGGAAAAAGAGAGAAGAAAGGCCCAGACCCAGGATGGGTTTGCTGCTGCTGTGCTCAGATTCCGCGCGGGCCAGGCCTGGCGTTCTCCTGTCCCTGGAGAGGTGTGTATGATCGTGTGTGTGTGTGATCACCCTGTAAGAGAGATCGCTCTGTGTGTGTGTGTGATCGCTGTGTGTGTGTGATTGCCGTGTGTGCGATCAGCCTGTCTCTTGTGTGTGATCATGACCTTGGCTGCGTGTGTAAGATCACCCTATCTGTGTGAGATCAGTGTGTGTGTGTGTGTGTGTGTGTGTGTGTGTGTGAGAGAGATCACCATCTGTGTATAATCATCCTGTGTGAGATCTCTGTCTGTGTGTGTGAGAGATCACCGTGTGTGTGTAACCCCGTGAGATTGCCATGTGTGGGATCACTGGGTGTCTGTTATCACGCTGTGTGTGTGATTCGCCCAGGCACCAGGTGTGTGTATCAGCCTCTTTCGGTGTGTGGCTGCAAGTCCCTGAAGTGTCTCTGTCACTTTGTCTCAGGCACTGGGCATGGGGTGCCTGACTCTGTGTGCAACTGTGTGTGTGTGTGTCCTTGCTCTCCGCGTGTGTGTGTGTCCTTGCTCTCGCCTCTCTCTGTGTGTGTGGGCACCCCTCCTCTCCTCATTCTCTTTCTCCCAGTGTACCCCAGCCGCTGGCGCGTCTCCCCTCCCTCCATCCTGCTCCAGCGCCAGGGCAGCTGCACCTCATCTCGGTGAGCTGCTCGGCATTTCTACCCGGCCCCTTCGCTCAGCCGTGCAAGGACCAGGCTGAGGCAGATGCTGCAGGGATGAGCGGGAGAAGGAGGTTAAGGAAGAGGTCCGCCTAGGAAAGATAAATCCCAAACTGGTGGGCGCTGACTTGGAGCCCCGGGAGCGCAATGGGGTGGAGGAAAAGCCAACAGCCACCCCACCACCGAGACACAAGACCTGCTCCTGGTCTTCGCCACGGCCCCTAGGGGATCTTCCTCCCACAGCTTCCCCAAGGGAACTTTTGAAGGGATGAAATATCACTGTAGCGAGCAGAGAGCCCTCAGGCCAGGCTTGGGAAAGTTTGAGTGTAGTGAGCTCCACATCCCGGGGACCCCGTCTATTTCTTCCTCCTCCACAGCTCTGCGTTGTAGTCTCCGAGTCGGTACTTTGCTGGGAGGAGTTTATCACCTGGGATCAGAGAGTCACCGCTTGGTACCTCTCCCATACCATGAACAAGCTTCAGCTTGCTTCCCCTTTAAATCGGCACTATAAAGGAGAGACTCCGCTTCCACTGAGCTTTTAGCCCTTGAGACGCACGAGATTATTGTTATGTTTGTCACAGACTGATCTGAGGTCTCCTGGTTATCTGTCACCTGTGACATTACCCTTGGGTCCCTTTCACAAGTGGTTAATTGGTGGATGCCCCTGCAGGGTAAAATGTCTGGCTACAGTACCATCCATCTGCGACCCTTCCTCCCCTGGCCAAAAAAAACAAAAAAAAGAACAAATACAAATATTCAAGAAGCAGGAATAATAAATTGGTTTGGGTCACAAACATTTGAAGCCAAAGACTGTCTCCTTAAAACTGCAGAAGTACGGCATTCCTCCCATAGTTCATAGGCCATAATCCTCCTTGAATCAGAAACACTGTCCCTGAACTGACTTATTTTAAAGCCTCTCCCTATTAAAGTGACATCATACAATTGGACAACTGGATACATTGCTGAGTTCCCAGAACTCTGATTGCAGCAGTATCCATCATGCCAGTCTTCTCTAGGGCATTTGTGTCTCTACAAGACTCAGTGTATAACTGTAAATCTCATCTGCTGTTTCAGTCTGAGCTTTGCAGCTCACTGGCCACCACTGTGGCCTAGCAAAACAGTTGTTGAGTAATAAGAGACATTGGGCCAAATCCTAAAAATCCAGTTGCAAGTTGTGCTTAAATCACACAGTACCGTTTCCTTGCCTTAAGAGCCCAATCCTGAAACAATACAAAACAGGGAAGTAACTTCATTCATGCAAGTATTTTACTCAGACTTGTCACCTTTGTAAACTGACTCATTAGCTTAAACAATTGCAGGATTGGGCTCTAATACTACTGAGGAAAGCAAGGGTTTGCAGGGTCAGGTCCCCTTTTAGTAGAGAATCCAGAGAGCCTGGGGGGTCACTGCTTATTTACATGACCCAGCTCTCTTCCTTTAGCGCGTGGAACATTTCATACATAAAACAGCACCATCTTTTCCCCACTCCCCTAAGCCTGTACAAATGCTTTCTGTTCTTCTCATGTGGCAAATAATCATTTCATAGGATTCCTTCCAATCCCTGTGGGATAAAGAGCATGAACACTTTCTTCCACACAGTGCTGAGACAGTAAGGAATAATATGGAAAATAGTACCACATGCCTTTCTTTAGTTATCTAACTATTTTGAATGGGATTCTTTTTCCTGAGTCCTTACAAAGTGCTCAAATGGGGCCAGATCCACTGCCCATAATTTTAAATCGGTGGGAGCCTTCCAACGACTTCAGTGGGTTTGGATCAGGCCCTAAATCAATACGTTTTGTGAAACAGGTAGAACCTATTTTGATTACCCAAGAAACTCCACTCCAGGAATGACTGTATTGTACCCACAAATCTGATACCTGAGAAGCAGTCTCTAGGAAATTAATATCAATCTGTCAACTGCATACACTTTTTAGCTATCACTTTCCACCTGAGGCAATCGCTGGTAACATTCTTGATTGATGTCTATTGCTTTCTTAGAAAGGAGTCTAGCTGTGCCGTGGCACCCACTTTCTCTGCACTCAGCGCTAATGCTACCAGATGTGGCATTTTTATGAGAGGCTTTTTATGTAACCCTTCTGCCCCTCTGAGTTGGCAGCAACAAGGAGTTCAGTATCCAGGGGTTCCGTTTCAATAACACAATGCAAAACCGGCTCGAGCCCCCACCCAGTGACCTGGGACAATTACCTACCACCCCCCCGGGCGCCTCTAGGAGGCAATACTTCCCCACTCGCAAGCACAGAGTCTGAGTGTAGCAAAATCCTTTTAATAAAGGAGGGAAACAATGCGGCATCATGTTGGAGAGACACCACAAACAGGACTATACACAAACCATAAGCAAAAAAAAAAACCCACCTCCAAGTACATTTGGCACTGTCCTCTCCCCCTTAGGGTCTTAAGTCCAATCACCCCAAAGTCCAACAATCCAAGAGTCTCTGTCTCTGGTCAGTGCCACCCCAGAGTTCAAAAGTTTATCTGCAGAGTTTTAACCCCCCCAGCCTGGGTGGAAATGGGGGGGGCACACACAGGGTGTTAAGGGACACCTTACGTGGGCCAGGGCCGACTGCCCCACTTCTCCGTGGAGTTCTGCTGCAGCGCCGCTCCTCCAGCCAACCGGTGAACCGCATCAGCCATCCACGCGAACTGCTCCACACTGCTCACTGTTCCATGGGCTGCACCAACGTGCTGCAGACTGCTCCGCTCTGCCAGCTGCTTAGCGATCAATCTTCAGGCTCCCCCACTCAGTGATCTCAGCTCAGTAAGCTTAGCTCTTTTAGTGATTTCAGCTTGTAGTAGAGGAGCCCCAGTGCCACCTTGGGCCAACATGAATTCAGGTCAGCAGCCTCCAGATGGACTCCTAAAGGATTCAAAATTAGCTCTGCTCTTTAACAGTGGAGAGAGGAGGATGTGCAATTGGTGTTCCAGGCCCTCAAAAGGGGCCCATACCATCAGGTACACACACCAGTCCCCAGCCTCTCTTCCTTCACTGGGTTTTGGAACCCATGTCCCTTGTCTAGCAAGTACTATTTAATGTAGGTTGAGTCATTTCTGTCATAAAGCAGTCTCATAGTTCCTCATTCACATAATTAAGGTAACAGCCCTTTTTTTTCCTTCCTGCCCCAATAACAAAGAAATTGGGGATTCCACAGTGTGAAAATAACTATCCCATGCTGCTGTGTGTTATGCTAAGTGGAGTGGGTTTACCAATGCAAATGCACATTCCTAAAATTCCTTTGCCCACTCCTCATAATGTACCACCAGATGTCAGGGTAGATCTCATCCTGACTCTGCTTACATTTAAAATCCAGAAAGAACAACGTTTCCGTTGGTGGGGTACAACAAAAATTGTTGTGTAGAGGAACTCCTTTTCTTGAGGCCTTCTAGAGCTCCTGCATCTATTCTGTAGAGTCATGACCTCCTATGCATTTGTTGTAACCTGCACGCACACTGTTTGAATATTGTGTGTGATCATTTTTCCCTCAGAATTGAAGCTGACATTTGAACAGTTTGAAGTGTCAGGATTGTAGCAGTTCTGAACTTTACTGAACAAACACACTCGAATGCAGCTCACTTCTGACAAAACATACCACCACCCAGCATGGACAGGATTAAATAATAGGAGGGGTTACAACAGGAGAATCTAAAAGGAGAATCTGCACAAACTCAGAAGTTCTAAAGTGTGCAACACAGGGAAGTAAAACAGTACAGGAAAGTGTTGTCAAAACTTGTCTATTACATGTTAATTACAGAGAGAGAGAGGGTACATATTACTGGCAGAATGGCAAAATCAATCATATACAGTGTCTGCTGAAAGCTGCTCAAAAGGTGGGATATGCTAAAAGTAGGTTCAGCAGAGATGGATGGTTGGGAAGAGTGCAGGTGAAGGAGTCAAAGTTACATGATAAACAAACAACATATTCCTACTACAAAGAGCTTTAGCCAATCTAAATATAGATATGACAAGAACATACCTGTGGGGAAATTTGGTTGTTTCACAAAAATACATCACCATCGACAGAGTTGTTTCAGTGTAACAGGAAAAGGCCTGACTGCCAAAATAGCCCCATCTCTTGGGGGGGCACTTCCTTTATTCCCCTTCAAGTGCAGGGGCACTTCCTGTCTGAAAGGCTAGTCCTTCACCCTTAATGAAAAGCAGTTGCATGAAGTCTGGAGTTAGTGACTCCCCCTTAGTCCTCTCATGGCTCACTTGTGGCAACTTCTCCTCCCTTTCTGTCTCTGCTCAGCCTGATAACAGGCTTGCAGTGCAGTTTTAATACTTATTTGGTCATTTGGTGATAATTTCTGTTCCCAAAGGATTACCACAGTGGGATTTCACTATGGGGAAAATTCTACTGCCCTCCCGTGCAAGACAGTTTGGGGACCCCTGTCAGAAACACAGCATCCCAGACCTAACCACACAGGAGAGGCGGGATGCTTGGCAAGCAAGGCAGGACAAGAAGCTGGGCATCTTTTCCTACCTGCAGTCATATCTATGCACCATCTTCCTGCCAGTGAACAGGAGTGCAGCTCTGGTACTGAAGTAGTGGTTGTGAAGTGGGTTTTTTTGCAACTTGGAAGAGGATTTGCACTTGAAGTGCCATGTTTTTCCTTACAAATTCCTTGACTTTGATGGGACTATTCACACACTTAGAGCTCCACATATGCTTAAATGCGTTATGGTATAGGATTCAGGCTGTGTGTTGGGGGGTATGCCATCTGGCCCTATAAACATAGAGTAGCTTCTGTGTAGCAGGAGTGCAAATTCACTGAAATGCATAGAGGCAATTTGAGACTTTGGAAGAAGGTCAGACCCTAGATCCTTTTGACGTCAATGGCAAAACTTACATGAAGTTTCATTACAGCTGAGTTCAATATAAGCAAGTTCTACTGTATTTGGTTTACAAAGTTAATTTTAAACCTCATTTTATTCATTCAGCAGGTCTTTTTTTAAAATAGTCTGTCTCTAAGTTTCTTTGGAGACATTAAGACGTACCTGTCAGGTCTAAGGATGGCTAATGAGAATGTTGGGGCCATATTCTGCCATTAAAGTATTAGTCATATCCTTCCATGGAAATCTGCATTAATAACAAATTAATGACCTAGGGCCAAGGTTCTCTTTTGTTTATTCTGCTTTCTCGTAGCTGATCACTATTTGCTAGGCCTCTGGCCTCTTGACCAGACTCTGGACTTTGGGCCTCTAAAAGCGGACGCAATCCATATACACCTCTACCCCGATATAATGCTGTCCTCGGGAGTCAAAAAATCTCACCGTGTTAGAGGTGAAACCGCGTTCTATCGACCTTGCTTTGATCCGCCGGAGCGCAGCCCGCCCCCAGAGCGCTGCTTCACCACGTTCTAACCGAATTCGTGTTATATCGGGTCGTGTTATATCGGGGTAGAGGTGTACCAAGTTGTTATGCAAACAGCACATGGATTTTAACCCTTCAGAGCTGAAGCTGCAGACTCAAAGGATCCAGTGAGTGGGGTGGGCCCAGAACACTGAGGGCTGTGGGCTTTGCAGTGCACAGATCAATCTCAGAAGCATTCGCATAAAGATCTGACAGCTTGTCAGGCATGCAAAGAAGACAAAACAATGCAAACACATTTGAGGACACTGAATTGTTTTAAAGTTACCACGCTAGCTTTTCAAAATGCTGTTCAGTTTCTGAGCACATTATACATTGAAAAGTTTTATATAGAACTGTACCATCTTTGGAACCGCAGTCTTACCAGTTCCATTATGCTGCAAATCCAGGAATTTACCTAGGGTTTATAAAATCAATTTCAGTACTATCATGGTTGAGATTATAATATAATCCACATTTTATAGAAGACAACCAAATACTCATCAGCATCACCAGAAAATTTAAAAACTTGTTTTGAACAACTGAACTCTCCACAGAGGATTGAAAGCCTCAGCAGATCTTGCTTAATAAGGCTGTTGCTAGGTAGGCCATGTTTTCCTTCATAGTAGTGAAGGGAATTAAAGCCATTACAAGGGTCAAGTTGGCCTAAGTCCTAATGAACGGGAACACGAAGCAGGCAGGCAAAACCAGTCACAGAGGCAAATCTATAGAGCTGGTGCCAAGAAGGGCTGTAATCTACACCGAGAGGCAATAAGAAGTTTTTCTTCAGGACAGGGCACATTTACCTTGTTCTGACAAGTTTTCATTTGTAAAATGAGCACATTTGTAATTCCTAAGGCAAAGAAAATCCAGTTTAGTACATGTTCTACTTCCCTCTCAGATCGTCTTCTAAGGATTGTAGGACTATGTGGAATTATATTCCAATGTACATGTGACACAGGTGCGTGCAATCAATATCAGCAGCAGACAATAGAGCGAAGCAGAAAAATCAGCAAGATGGATGGCGTTAAAGCATTTCTTCGCCTTCTCAAGAAAAATCCTTACAGGACTAGTAAATTCTTGTGAACAGTGCGATGTATAGTTAGCATTAACTGCTGCAGTGGTGTACACAACAGGGCAGCCCAGTGTTCCCTTTGAATAGTGGCGCTTCAAAAGCGCAGCATAGGATGAGGTTTGGTAAATGCATTTAATTCATTTGAGAGCTAGATATGTGTACTGTTGGGCATGAATGAACTAAGTTACTAGGTGGGCTGTAGTTGTCATGGCAAATGTTGAGAAATCATGATAAGTGGAGAAAGTGAATAAGGAAGAGTTCTTGCTTCCTTCATGTAACACAAGAACCAGGGGTCACATAATGAAATTAATAGGCAGCTGGTTTAAAACAAATGTAAGGAAATGCTTCTTCACACAGTCACTTTATGGACTGTCACTTTATGGAACTCATTGGCAAGGGGTGTTGAACAGTCACTTTATGGAACTCATTGGCAAGGGGTGTTGAAGTCCAAAACTATAAAAGGCGTTCAAAAAAGAATGAGATAAGGTCATGCAGGATGGGTCCATCAATGGCTATTATCCAAGATGGTCATGTTACCAGATGTGCCCGTTACTTTGGGCTATGCCCATTTATTAGGGTCACTCTTCTGGGTGGGGAAGGAGGGTGCTGTAAATCTGTTAATATGCTGCTTATGTCATTTGTGTGTTCATATGGAGCTCTACTTTTCCCTTCTGCAAGGCCCCTCCCAATGGAGCTACCCTGCAGGACCTAGGTTCCCCAGGGCTGGGTTCCTCCAGCCCTAGAATTAGATGAACACACACACACACACTCCCCACCCCCTAAGTCTGAGTGGACCGGGTCAATCAGCACCCTCCAGCTGATCCCCTCATGTGTCTCTGTACTCAATGGGCTGGGTTGAGCAGCACTTTCAGCTGCCCCTCCCCCTTATGTGCCCCAAGTTTAACACGTCCCTATCCCACTTTCACGTTACAATAGTACTGGTAGTAACCCACTTAATGAGCAAAGCCCACAGTATTTTTGGGCGCTACAGGGATCTTTAGCTTAGGTAAAGGAAGTGTTGCTGCAGAATTAATGGGGGAAGCTGAAAACACAAAAGAGTAAAATTCAGAGAGAGAGAGAAGCAACCAGCTGAACCATAAAAGTAATTTATTGAATAATAGTGATAACTGCACAAGGAGGGCTAAATAAATATAACAGTTACATTTTAAAGGTTAATACCTGTGGTAGAAAAGAAAACAGAGAGAGAGAGAAATCTCACCCACTCCATGAGGCTTGAACTGGTCAGGGTTCCCACGTGATGGTGGTAGCTCTGGGTCCTGAGTGCTGGAGACTGGCAGAGCCCTCAGCATGATCAGTCAGGAGATGGTGTCCAAGTGGAACTGATGCAGAGTTTGAGTCTCTACATCTGAACACTGACTTGGGCACAGGTAGGGGTTTTGTAGAGAAAATACAGTAGTTCAAGGGAGAACACTAGATTTCTTTGTGGGTAAACTGATGACTCGAGGGTTTTTTTAGCTAGACAATAGGAACTGATCACTCTTGGCTATGGGTAGTGTTTTCTTCCAGGGAGCTCACAATGCAACTAGGCTCCTTCAGTATTTTGGGATATCAATTGAAGATTTATTACTAGAATTGGTCTGATAATTGCTAAGCTGAGTGTGTGCAGGCGTAGGTTCATTAGCACCTGGAGCAGGGATTCCCATGATGCACTGTGTCTCTGTTTTTCTGGTCTCAAAGTTTAGTGAGGTTCTCTGTTCCTCATTCATTATGCTAATCCCTGTCCCATCTTTCATGCAGATGAGGCTAGAGGAGTTGTCTCTGTTCTTCATTCTGTATGCGAATAGAGATGTCTTAATCTTGTCACCCTTGTTAGGAGGGGTCTAGGTGTGTCTCCCAATGCCCTTCATTGTTCTCTGCAAGCCTTTTCTCTGATTGGTTTTGGCTCAAACAGAGACTGGAGGGTGTCTTTCATGAGTCAGACAGGCTAGATACTGTGCCCTGGTTCCCCAAAACACAGAGCTGGCTGGTATCAAGTCCCCGTTGATGGGGTACTTGCACTGAGTGAGTATCCCCATCGCATCCTTAACGCCGTGGTACGGGTCTGATCTTCCATCCATTGCAGCCGCTGCATCAGTCGTTGTATCCAACAAACCAGCAGAATCAGACCAATTGCTAGTATAATTTGGAAACCAGTGATCACCAAATGGGGTGAAGCATGAGATTTAAAGACCTGTTGCACTGGGGCTCCACCCAAGCAAAGTCTCCCACCAAGAGTGATGGCCTGTGTTTTTACCTTAATGGCAATGAGACCCATTCCCAGTGAAATGGGAGAAACCTCCTTGTAGAGCTCAGGATAGGCATTTAACTGTTGTACAGTCCATATAGGCACAGTAAATGTACTATCACAACCAACAATGATGGTTATATTATAGAAACAGCGATTAGCATAAGGCCCCATGGGTTGGACCCAGTGCCCATTAATCAACACAATATTACATCATGTCCTTACACACATACCTGCTTTGCCAACATAGACAATAACAGACCCTTCTGCGTGGATAACATTGAAGGAAGAGTGAGAATATTCCCAGGTTACCCATTCATCCCAATCCTTATGGCTAGTTTCAATCAGGAGAGCACATGCAGGTGCAATGTGAGAGCTATTCATGCCCTTTAAGTGGATTTGACCCTCCTTCAGAGAAGTCTGAGGTGGAAGAACCAAATGTTCTTGTTGATCCAATTTTAACACCTGGGGTCCTGAAACTGGGGCTCTTAAATGTCAGAAGGAGCACAGTTTGTGATCAGAGGTTGGAATTTAAAGCTGTTTTTGTTGTTGGCCCAAATCCACTCTGTACAAACCGGGCTCATGAAATCTCTCTGAAATGGCAATGTGCCTATAAATTTACACCAAATTGCTGGCATGAGCTTGTCACAATGTGTGTCCTTTAATGGAACTGTCCAGTCTGGGGGACCTTGCTGAATCAAGTCATGTGCAGCTAAAGTCCAGTTCAGCAGTTTACGAGGAACCATGTGATATTCTTGCCTGCTGGTGTGATCAGAGACAGCTGCAGTTCCTCTCCAGGTAACGGAGGTGTCTGAGTTCCAATGGCAATGATGACACGTAGGGGCATGGTTGTTCCCCAAACAGCAGAGGAAACCAGGGCTACCCTGCACCTTTCACCACCCAGGAGGCTGTCACTGAGTGTGTTTGTCTCCTTGAACTGATAGTGACGCTGCAGGGCCAGGGGGTTGCTCCCATTCCCACAGAATCCATGCATGTGGCACAGCAATTTAGCTTCCTGGGCTCCAGCTGGCAAGCACCTCCAGAGGGGTCACAGGTACAGCATAGAGCCTGGACAGCATCAGACTCCAGACACTTATGAACAGCAGGGTGCTGGCACACCAGTGGGATGTCATGGCTCATGGACGGGCCCTGTGAGGGGCAGAGAGAGAGAAAAACTTCCCACACTCCCCGTATATATTGGGAGAATCTGGGATCAATATTACAGAGTGATCATGAAGCGGTGACCTACGTGAGGGTGGGCATAATAAGTCAAGGATTTTCTGGCCTTTTCCTGTCTTAACATCAGGGTAGGCACTGACCAGCCCACTTGATGCTTATTTTCCAATGGCCCAAAGCCGTTCCTTCTTGCTGGCCAAGATGGGTGGCCAACAGGATGGAGAAGACAGGGTCAGGTGGTTTATCCTTCCATACTTTGAGCTGTGAAGAATGAAACCATTTTCGCCAGGGTTTCCCATTTTTTTCATTCAGGATTTCTCCCTGACACACACTGGGGCTGGCCCAATTCACCAAGAGCAGCGGCCATCCCAGGTGCATGTAAAGAACTGCTTAGCAGTGACAGAGGCGGTGTGGGTTTTAATAGGGATGGCTTCCACCTGGATCTTTCTCAAACAAAGTCAGTGGATTTATACACAGTTGAGGAACTGTGACAGCTAGAAACAGGGCCGCCCAGAGGATTCAGGAGCCTGGGGCAGGGCCGGGTCTTGGCGGCAATTCAGCAGCGGGTCTCTCTCGGAGGAAGGACCTGCCGCCAAATGCAGACGAAGAATGAAGTGGTGGCAGTAGAGCAGCCTAAGTACAGCCGATCGCGGCTTTTTTCTTTCTTTTTTTTTTTTTGGCTCCGCCGCTTGTGGCGCTCGTACTCACCGGCTGGCGCTCCGAGGCTTTGGCAGCACTTCAGCAGCAGGTTCTTCACTCGCTCCGAGTCTCGCGTCACTGAAGGACCCGCTGCCGAAGACCGGGCGAGTAAAGGGCCCACTGCCAAAAACCCAGAGCAGCTCGCGGGGCCCCTGCAGGGCCGGGGCCTGGGAGCAAATTGCCCCACTTGCCCCCACTCTGGGTGGCCGTGGCTAGAAACTGAACCAAATTTCTCAGCACCTACACTCTTGCTTGCTACAGGCAATGATTCATTCTGAGCTAACTCAGTCAACTCACTTCCACACCCTTCAGTTGCAGCAAACTGCTTGCAAAAGCTACATGAGGTTTTAGTCCTTCAGGAGCAATTTTAGGCAACAATTCATTTCCCCCAGAAATGTTGTCCTTTCCCTTTTCAGCTAGGGGTTGCTCTAGAGAAACATCTTCCTGAGCATCTTTCTGGGTTTCAGCTGAATCCAGAACAACTTCTGAGACAACAGACATATCCTCCATCAGCATAAGCTGAGAGCATGGGTGGCAAGTTTGTAGAAATTTTGGTGGTGCCCAGAACCCGCCGCCCAACTCTGCCCCCCCAAACTCTGCCTCCCACCTGCCTAAGGCTTTGGGAGGAGGTTTGGGGGGAAGTGTGGGGTGCAGATCCAGGGCTGGGGATTAGGGTACAGAAGGGGTGCAGGGTGCAGGCTTTGGGATGGAGTTTGGGTGCTGGGTGCAGGCTCTGGGCTGGGGCAGGGAGTGGGTGTGCAGGAGGGGGTGAGAGGTGCAGGCTTTGGGATGCAGTTTGGGTGCAGGCTGGGGGTGAGGGCGTAGGAAGGGGTGAGGGATGCAGGCTCTGGGAGGGAGTTTGGGGGTGGGAAGAGGTGTGTGGGAAGGGGGAGGGGGTGCACCCTCTGGGAGGGAGTTTGGGGATAGGAGGGAGTGCAGGGGTGAGGGCTGTGGGGCTGAGGATGAGGATTCATGATGCAGGAGGGGGCTCAGGGCTGAGGCTGAGGATTAGGGTGCGGGGGGATGAGGGCTGGGGCTGAGGATTAGGGTGCGGGGGGATGAGGGTTCTGGCTGGGGATGAGAATTAGGGTGTTGGGGGCTGAGGGCTCTGGCTGGGGATGAGGATTTGGGTGTGTGTATGTGTGTGTGTATCTATCTATCTATCTAGTTTCTTGTCTGGTGAAAAAAAATTCCCTGGAACCTAACCCCACCCATTTATATTAATTCTTCTGGGGAAATTGGATTTGCTTAACAACGTTTCACTTCAAGTCATATTTTTCAGGAATGTAACTACAATGTTAAGCGAGGAATTACTGTACTGCAATGTTGCACGGTAGCGAAACATGGGTGCTGACAGAGGAGCAGGAACTGTCTGGAGAGGGTGATGGAAAGAAGAATTCTGGGAATTTCAATCCACAACAAAGTCCCCAATGAAGAGATCAGACAGCAGAGTGGAGTGCTGGGCATTGTTGTTGAGAGCATGCATAGTAGAATGCGATAGGCCTGGCATATAGTGAGGCTCACTGACAATCGATGGACTGCAGCTGCACTCGGCCAAACTCCAAAGAGATGGGAAGATGTTATCATGAAAAGACATGGCCGCACATGGGGAAGGAAGGCCATGATACGAGAAGAATGGAAGATGTGTTGTGATCGGTGCAAATGAGACGACGGCTGAAGGACTGATCGATCAAGGTGAATTTCTAGTAATAAATAGTCTCAAAAATGTGTTTTGGAAATTTAATGAAACATTGATATACAGAAGGAATACTGCTAATGTAATGTGTGGTTTGGTACTTAACTGAATTTCTATTAAATTTTATTTCAAACAAGTTTCTACACAATTATTTACAGAACATTGTACAACAATCACCTATATTAACAACATGTTGAGAAATAAAAATGGATCTGTCCATTCATTCAACACAGCTTTACTGACATAGTTATCAGTAAATGTTTAACAACAAGATGTGTAAAAATGATTTCGTGTTGAAAGTATTATACAAATTATTTTGACAAAAAATAGTGAGCATATAGTTTTCATACCCCTCTAAGAATTCCTTCCACTGCCCTCTACCCATCAAGATGGGTTTTGTCCCATTAGCAGTGCCCTGTGAGGAGATTTGACCAATCAGGGTGAGTTGTGGGGTGGGGTGAGCCGTCCATAAGTGGGTCGTGTGACCCCTTAAGAACTTCTCCCACCATCCTCTACCAATCAGGAAGGGTTTCAGCTGCTGGGGACCACCCCAAGAGGAGATTAGACCAATCAAGGCAAGTTCTGGGGTGGAGTGAGCCATCTGGAAGTGGGTTGTGTGACCCCTCTAAGAACTCCACCTACTTCCCTCTACCAATCAGGATGGGGTTCGCCCCGATAGGACCACCCTGAGAGGAGATTTGACCAATCAGAGTGAGTGCTGGGGCGGGGTGACCTGTTCGGAAGTGGGTTGTGTGACCCCTCTAAGAACTCCTCCCAACGCCCTCTGCCAATCAGAGAGCAGCATCATTGCCCCATAAGTCCCAGCTTTGGGCAGAGGAGGCCATCTCTGACCAAGGACACGTGTTTTAGAAGTTGTGGAAAGGCTGCTGAGAGGAAACATGGACTCCTTTACCATCCCTTTGAGAACTTTGGACTTTGTTTTAGCTCCGAGCACCTTTGGAATTGTGTGGAGAAAGCGCTACCTCGGTGACAGTTCCAAGGAGGACCCTTTGACTCAACGTTGATGGATACGTTGGAATCCGACCCCGAAAACTTTGTTAGGCATCCCAATTAGTGTGAAGGCCTCTCATTGTCCACCCCCCTCGAGGTGGAAGGCGATCATGGCTTGGGGGAGTCACCGGCAGACAAGGTGAATGGAAAAGGCGTCGCTCGGTTAAATGAATGATTAAGAAGCGACGGTCGAGGATGGGCTGTAATGGGGCTAGGAAAAAGCGGTTACTCACCATTGTAACTGTTGTTCTTCGAGATGTGTTGCTCATATCCATTCCATGTAGGTGTGTGCGTGCGCGTGCATGTTCGTCGGAAGACTTTTACCCTAGCAACTCAGTGGGTCGGCTGGGCGCCCCTGGAGTGGCGCCACCATGGCGCGGATATATACACCAGCCGACCCACCCACTCCTCAGTTCCTTCTTGCCGGCCACTCCAACAGTGGGGAAGGAGGGTGGGTGTGGAATGGATATGAGCAACACATCTCGAAGAACAACAGTTACAACGGTGAGTAACCGTCTTTTCTTCTTTGAGTGATTGCTCATATCCATTCCATGTAGGTGATTCCCAAGCCTTACGTGGCGGTGGGGTCGGAGTGAGATGTTGCAGAATGCAAACTGCTGAGCCAAAGGCTGCATGATCTCTGGACAGTTAGACCAAAGAGGCAAAGGTCCGGTTCGAGGACCAGGTAGTAGCACAACATAGCCCCTGGAAGGGTATGTGAGTCAGGAAGGCAGCAGAAGAAGCCTGAGCCCTTTCCAAACGAGCAGTAAGGTGGCTCGATGGAACATGGGCCAAGTCACAGGAGGTGCAAATTCATGTCGTCATCCAAGATTAAAACCTCTGGGAGGAGACAGGTAGGCCCTTCATCCGGTCTGCCAAGACAACGAAGAGTTGGGGCGTACAAAGGGCTTGTCCGCTTGACATAAAGCGGCGCCCTACGGCGTCTAGAGAGGGCAAATGTGCTCCTTCGCGATGAATGTGGCCGGAAGAAGACCGGAAGGAAGATATCCTGGATGATAGGAAGGTCAACAGCACCTTAGGGAGGAAGGCGGACGTGGTCACAACCGCACCTTGTCCTTGCGAAACATAGTGCACCGTGGGTCCACTGTGAGAGCCTGAAGCTTGGAGACTTGTCTGGCCGATGCAAAGGCTACAAGGAAAAAACTCTCTCTCAGGACAGGTATCTCAGCGAGCATGTTGTCAGTGGCTCGAATGGGGCAGGCATAAGACTGCTTATAACCAGGTTGAAGACCCAGGTTTGGCGGGGCGGCAAAACTGGGGGTATAAATGCCCCAAGCCCTTGAGGCCCTTAATGATGAATCGCGCCAGGCGCTGATGTTTGAAAGATCAGAGGTAATCCAAGATGAAATGTATCGGAACCTCGGTGGGAGAAACATTGTGTTTCGTAGCAGCAAGAGAAACACTTCCAGTTGGCCAGATACGTTAACCAAGTGGAAGGCTTCCTACCACCCAGGAGAATCCTGTAGAACCGAGGCAGAGCAATGTGACTCCGATCGGTTTAGACCTGCAGCAGTCATGCTGTGATATTCAGGGATTGCTAGTCTGGGTGGTGAAGTTTGCCGTGATCCTGCGTTATGAGGTCTGGGCAAAGAGGCAGGGTTGGCTATCGACAAGTCTAGTAACATGGTGTACCAGTGCTGCCTAGGCCACGCCGGGCGATCACGATAGCGTGCGCTCTGTCCCTGCAGAGTTTTAGCAGGACCCTGTGAACTAGCGGGCACGGTGGGAAAGCGTACAGCAGAGGGCTCGCCCACGGCATCAGAAAAGCAGCCAAGATCGAGCCCCGGGAGAGGCCTTGGAATGAGCAGAACTTCCCTCTTGTTCCGTTCTACGCAAGGCGAAGAGGACTATGCGGGAAAACCCCACTTCGGAAAGCGGAATGGATAAGATCCGGAGGAATCAACCACTTGAGAGACAGGAAGGATCTGCTGAGGCGATCAGCCAGAGTGCTCCGGATCACTGGGAGAAAGGGCGGTACTAGGTCCATCAATTGGGCTGTGCAGGCGTCCCGGGCTGGATAGCTCCTGCAAAGAGGGAGGACCGTGCTCCTCCGTGCTTGTTTATGCAACGCGTGTCCGTTGTGTTGTTTGTGAACACCGAGACACAACAGCCTTGCAGGTGCTGCTGAAGCGTCTGTTACACAAGGCAGACTGCTCTCAACTCCCGGACATTGATGTGCAAGGCCAGCTGGTGAGCCAATCGAAGGCCTTAAGTGTGAAACTGACCCAAGTAAGCACCCCAGCTGAGAGATGGGGTGTCCCTCATGAGGACACCGAGGGTGAGGTGGATGGAACAGCATCCCTGCACACATCAGGGAGGCGTCGACCCCAGTCGAGGAGCCTAGGGCGCTCGGGGATCGAGGCGACCATGACCATGTCACCTTTGGCGGGTGGTACACTGAGGTGAGTCACGATTAAAGTGTGCGGGCGCAGCCTGGCATGTTTGGTTCTGAGCGTGCAGGCAGCCATGTGACCCAGGAAACCTAGGCAAGTTCAAGCCACAGTTGTCAGGAAGGTCCATAGACCTTGTACAATGGTTACCATCGCGTGAAACCAAGGCGTAGGTAAGCAGGCTGTGCGATACTGGAGTCAGGGTGGCCCCAGTTAAGTCTATTCCTGTGTGGGAATCAGGTGGATTCCTCTTTATGGATCATCAGGCCTGAACGCAGGAATAGGACCTTGTCGATGCCCACATGAGTGGTAACTTGGGCCCGGTGGTCCCTGGAATGAGCCAATCGTCTAGATATAGAGAGCGTGTATCCGGCGGTGGCGGAGAGGTGGCGACTACAGCCAGACACTGTGGATACACATGGGCTGTATAGAGGCCAGCCGGGAGGACCGTAAACTGGAAATGACGGTTGGCCACAAACCAGAGGTACCTTCTGTGTGGAGGATAAGTGGCGGCGTGAAAATATGCGCCCGTTATATCGAGGGCGGAATACCCGTCTCCGGGATGCAAGGATGAGATGACGGTCCCATGGACACCATGCGGAACTCCAGGTCTATCATGAACTTGGTGAGCTCCCGCAGGTCTAGGGTAGGTCTGAGACCTCCCTTCGCCTTGGGGATCAGGAATCGGAGGACTAGAACCCTTTGCCCCATTCGTCCTTAGGACCTCCTCTATAGCTCCGATGGTGAGGAGCGTCCGCACGTCTTGCAAAAGGAATTGCTTGTGAGAGGAGTGCCTAAGATGGATGAGGAGGGATAGGCTTTTGCCCGATTGGTGGTTAGGAGGACCTTGATTTTGGCCCCTTTGGGGTCCCGACCAACGCCTACGATTGCCTCAGCGCCGCCTGCTGGCAAAGCCCTGTCTTTGTCTAGGCGCAGGGTAAGGGCAGTGAGGCTGGGCGGAAAGGTCGGCGGTGAGACATCGGTATGCATATGCCGAGAGGGAGTGCATAGTGACCTTGCTGTCCTTTGGCCTTGCAGCCTAGGGTCAGCTGTGAGAACAGGCCTTTGTCATTGAAGGACAAGTCCTGTATAGTGTGCAGCAGCTGCGAGGAGGCTCGATAACTGGAGCCATGAAATGTGCCTCGTGGCCACACCGAGGCCAGAGTCGTGGCTGCGGAGTCAGCTACATCCAACAAGGCCTGGAGGGAAGCTCTCACCACTTTCGTTCCATTTTTCCAGGAGGGCATCAAACCCCTGACAGAAGTTCAGAGAAACCGACTCTGTAAAGTCTCCCAGCGCCGCCCATAGTAACGGCTGAGCAGGGCTTGCTGGTTTGCAAGGCGAAGTTGTAGGGCGCCTGCCGAGTACATCTTATGGCCCAGGGAGTCCATTTGCCTAGCCTCCTTGAATTTAGGGGCTGGTACCTGTCGGCCATGGCGTTGCATGTTATTGATGGACTAAGTGGCAAGGGAGCAGGGGAAAGACGTACCTATAGGTACCCGTCACCCCTGGAGGATACCATGCACACGCATTCGACTCCCGAGCCCATGGGCGGGATAGTGACCACTTGGAGATTCATAGTGAACACCACTCGTCTCGGGAGGTCCTGATGGGCCCCCAAGCCGATTAGGGGGAGGCCGAAGGAGTACGCTCCTGCCAGCGCCTCATGTGGGGAGGAGGAAGAAGAAAGGCCAGGGACAAGTGGGTCCTGTGTGGGCTCACGCTCCTGGACGACCTCCTGATCTGGTGGGATGTGGGAATCCGGTGGCTGAACTGGGCTTCCTCCATACCAGTCGGAGGGGGACGGCCAACCGTCGCCTCTGGCACCCAGTGCTCTGACAGAACAGAGCGAGATCGGATCACAGGTAGGCCCTTGGCCTGACGGCACGCCCGAGACATACAGGATAGCCACTGATGGGGGTTAGGGTCCTGGCCCTGGGGCACGTGGGAGACTCTGGTGTGCACACCCGAATGGATGGCCATGGAGGAGCTAAAAGCCCTGGGCATAGTCTACCTCTCTAGCTGATGTCGTCTCAACGCGGTACCGGGGATCGGTACCGGGAGGCATACTGGTATCGGGAGCGAAAATGGGACCTGCGACCGGAGCGGTGCCAGGAGGTCGACCGAAATCTCGAGGCTGGATGCCGGGAGTGGCTACGGGAGTCCAGAGCCTGGAGCGGTGCCAGGAGCTGGATCGGCACCGAGTGTGCCAGGTCGTGAGCGGGGCGCTGATCGGCGCCACGAGTACGACCAGTACTGAAATGGAGAACGGTGCCAGGACCGTGGCGGTGCCGGCACCTGGCTTGGCGGCGGGACCGAGAACATCTGCGGGACGCGATCGTGAACGCTGCTGCTCTGAGGTGCCGGCGCGGGTGGTCTGAGCAAGGCAGGCTTGCCGATCGACAATATAACCCGCACCGGCGGTGCTGGACTCGACGGCTCTTGCGTGGCCGGAGTCGACGGTGTCGATAATGTTGGTGCAGGTATCAGAACTGGGCAGACCGAGTTGGTATAGCGTTCAGGCTGCGGAGCAGGCGGCTCTGACGCAGCTGGAGAGTAAGCTCAACCACGGCTTGTACCGGGGAGCTTTCCGGTACCAGACTCGACAGCTCTTGCATGGCGGAGTGAGCGGTGCGATACCGTCGGTGCCGCAGCAGGTATAGGTGCGGGCAGTGCAACTTAGGAAGGCGCTCGGGCTGCGGGCAAGCGGCTCTGGCGCAGCAATAGCGAGCTCGACCACGGTTCGTGCGGGAGCTTTCCAGCACGGACTCGACCGCTCTTGCATGGCGGAGTTAACGGTGTGGATATTGTCGGTGCGCGGCGAACGCCGGTGCGGGCGATCCGACTTAGCATAGCACTCGGGCTGCGGGCAAGCGGCTCGGGCGCAGCAAGAATCTTGTGCCTCTTCATACAACAGGAGAGGATCCATGCGAGTGGGCGTCGGAGCCAGCGGCGGCGGTGCGAAGGCCTCGGTGGTACCGGCGATCGGTGCCGAGGGAGCGCTCCTTGAAGACTAACCAGCGCTCGGTGCCGAGAGCGGAGGGGCAAGAGCTGCCTCCCTCAGGAGCTGCTTGAGACGAAAGTCCCGCTCCCCTTTCGTTCTCGGATTAAAGGCCTTACAAAAGCGGCACTTATCTGTTAGGTGAGATTCCTCAAGGTACTTAGGAGAGGATCTCTTGTCGGCATCGGCTTGTGGCCGGCCGAGCATTGTAAAACCCTGTGGACTGGGCATCGTACCCGGCACCGGGTGTCGGGAAGGGGTAATCCCCGAACCCCTCTGAATTAAATACTCTAACTATACTACTATAGAAATCTGAACTATAATTAACGAGAGAAACTATGAGTAGCTAGGGAAGTGGAGGTCAGCTAAGCCGCGCTCCACTGTTCCAACGACCGACACGGGCGGTAAGAAGGAACTGAGGAGTGGGTGGGTCGGCTGGTGTATATATCCGGCGCCATGGTGGCGCCACTCCAGAGGCGCCCAGCCAACCGATTGATTTGCTAGTGTAAAAGTCTTCCGACGAGCGTGCCTTGGCGCGCACACCTACATGGAATGGATATGAGCAATCACTCGAAGAAGAACCAGGGATTGCATAAATTAACAACAAGCAGTAGGGTGCTTACACTGTTTCTTTACTGAAAATCTCTCAACAGCTTGACGATGCCTTTCTAGAGGCCTCTGAGAACTTACACATCGGTAGCCCTGTGGGAAAAAATATATCGTGCCTCAGCTGTTTTTGCTCATGCCTGAGACACAGATCTCAAGAGGAAAATCTGGAAAAGGACAAAATGGAAGAATGAATTGTAGTGAGATGAGGCCTGATCTGAAGTAAGGGTCAAGATGTTGCTAAGCAAATTTAGGCTGTGAGCCAGAGGCAGGCCCTGCTCACAGAAATTGGCAAAAAGAGGGCTGCTAGAAGAGGAAGGGTTTCAGCTGCTGTGTACAGATGTGGTCTCCTCACCTCAAAAAGATATTCTAGCACTAGAAAGGTTCAGAAAGGGCAACTAAAATGATCAGGGGTTTGGAGAGGGTCCCATAGGAGGAGAGATTAAAGAGGCTAGGACTCTTCAGCTTGGAAAAGAGGAGACTAAGGTGGGATATGATAGAGGTATATAAAATCATGAGTGATGTTGAGAAAGTGGAAAAGGAAAAGTTATTTACTTAGTCCCATAATACAAGAACTAGGGGGTCACCAAATGAAATTAATAGGCAGCAGGTTTAAAACAAATAAAAGGAAGTTCTTCTTCACATGGCGCACAGTCAACTTGTGGAACTCCTTACTTGGGGAGGTTGTGAAGGCTAAGACTATAACAGCGTTTAAAGAGAACTGGATGAATTCATGGAGGTTAAGTCCAGTAATGGCTATTAGCCAGGATGGAGTAAGGAATGGTGTCCCTAGCCTCTGTTCATCAGAGGATGGAGATGGATGGCAGGAGAGAGATCACTTGATCATTGCCTGTTAGGTTCACTCCCTCTGGGGCACCTGGCATTGGCCACTGTTGGTAGACAGATACTGGGCTAGATGGACCTTTGGTCTGACCGGTGCGGCCGTTCTTATGTTCTTAGGAGCGTATGCCAAAACAGCACCAGAACAGCTGGAGTGCAGACACATCCCACACAGATAACAAGGAACAGGCAGACCCAGCCTAATGACAGTATAAAAGCACAATATGATGAATAGACAATAGGAAAGGATAATATGATGGACAGACTGTATGATGGACAGATTTGTTCGAAACGACCTGTGCCAGGAGAAAGGCAGTAATGCGCAAAGGGGCTGCACCTCAATGCGTCAGGAGTGATGAGTAATCTGTTCTGCACCTGTGTATAAGAATACGTACCGGAGAGCACATCTTTGTCCGGCCTAGGGTGCAGTGGAAAGCCCCACCACTGACTGAGCTGTGTCCATTGCAGGGAGCACCACACCAGTAGCTACTGACAACAGGAACCAGCTCAGACTCCCTTATGGTAGGGGTCATGGCATCCATTTTTACAGGCGGCGCCAAAAGGTTGTGTTAAAGCAGGCGATTAATAAAACTTATTTAAATGTGTCAATACGAATGTGTCCCCCGCTCCATACTTGTGTGAGTAAAACATGGTACATGACATGGATATAAATTGGCAGTCGGGAAGTTTAGGCTTGAAATTAGGCGAAGGTTTCTAACCATCAGGGAGTGAAATTCTGGAACAGCCTACCGAGGAAACAGTGGGGCGAAGGACCTCTCTGGCTTTAAGTTTAAGCTTGATAAGTTTATGGAGGGAATGGTTTGATAGGATAACACTATTTAGTCAATAGGTCAATAACGTGCCGCCACTGGTAATTAGTACCGAGGGTCAATGTTGGGATATTGAAAGTCTTTTTCCCGAGTGTCTGGCTGGAGAGTCTTGCCCGCATGCTCGGGGTTCAGCTGATCGCCATATTTGGGGTCGGGAAGGAATTTTCCTCCAGGGTAGATTGGCAGTGGCCCTGGAGGTTTTTCACCTTCCTCCGCAGCATGGGGCAGGGGTCGCTTGCTGGAGGATTACCTGCTACTTGAAGTCTTTAAACCAGGATTTGGGGACTGCAACAGCTGAGTCAAGGGAGAGAATTATTTCAAGAGTGGGTGGGTCAGCTTTTGTGGCCTGCATTTTGTGGGAGGTCAGACTAGATATCATAATGGTCCCTTCTGATCTTAAGTTCTATGATTCTATGTCTCCACAGACGGCTCTGTTAAATAACTATATTACACCCCCCCCCGGAAGTTGGGAGCTTTAGTGGGGTGACCCCTACCATAAGGAAGTCCATTTTGTCCTTTTCCAGATTTCCCTCTTGAGATCTGTGTCTCAGACATGAGCAAAAACAGCTGATGCATGATAGACTTACTCCCACAGGGCTACCGACGTGTAAGTTCTCAAAGGCCTCTAGAAAGGCATCTGTGACAGGTGGGATCACAGAAACCCCCTGGGAGCTGCCACCTGATGTGCCCAGACTACTGCTACCCCTGCTTTCCCTGCCAGCTCAGGACCCCAGCACCCTGTCTTGCTGAGCCAGACACTCCCGTCTGCTCCAACACAGACCCAGGGTCTGAATTACTTGCCCCAAGCTGCAGGTTTACCTGAAAGCAGCTAACAGAAGTGTTCCTGTCTTTAACACTCAGATGCCCAGCTCCCAATGGGGTCTAAATCCAAATAAATCCATTTTACCCTGTATACAGCTTAAAATCGCATATCTATATCTAATCAAACTGAATACAGATAAGATCCCCACCAGTTCCACAATGCTCCTTTGACAGACTAATCTCCTTTTAGCCTGGGTCCAGCAATCACTCACACCTCCTGCAGTCACTGTCCTTTGTTCCCATTTCTTTCGGGTATCCTGGGGTGGGGGTGGAGGCTCTCTCTTTAGCCAGCTGAAGACAAAATGGAGGGCTCTCCCAGGGGTTTAAATAGACTTTCTCTTGGGGGTGGAGATCCACTCCTCACTCCTGTGCCGAGTCCAGCTCCAAGATGGAGATTTGGAGTCACCTGGGCAAGTCACATGTCCATGCATGACTCACAGTTTTTACAGGGAGCATCCATTGTTTACATGCTACCTTGAACTTCCTCAAGTAGACTTCTTATGTGGATTGGAGCATTCCAAGATCCATTGTCCTTTCAGTGTTTCTTGATTAGGTACTTAATTTCCCCAGGAACTGACCAAATGCTCTACTAAGGTTATTTAGAAATCAAGCCGGTACACAGCCAACATTCATAACTTTGAATACAAAAATGATACATGCATACGAATAGGATTAATACATTCAGTAGATCATAACCTTTATGGAGATATGTTACATGGCATATGTAGCAGAAAACACATTCTAAGCATATTTCCATAGAGCCTTATGGGAGGTACCGTCACACCCTCCCCCTGAGCTTACTGCCAGAGACTTGGACACTGTCCATGGCGGAGGCAGTACATGTAAAATCCCTGTTTGTTTTTGGTTACACTCCTTTCAAGTACCTTTAAACCATATGATGTCATTCCTAAGGGTCCTAGCCAGTTTTGGGGTCCTGGTCCTCAGATGCCAGAAAACAGGTTGGGGTGTAGTATTGTTAACAGAACGCAGACAGCGATATCTGTTACAGCGGAGGCGTTTTGGCAATTAGCCACCAATGCCATGAGGCAGTGTGCCTCAGTTTCCCCTTCTACACAGCAGCATGGGGCTGTTATGCTTTTGCTGCTGTTCCAAGCTTCCAGACTGTTTACAGGCGTAGGCTGAAAAGTAACTTGCTTGTGGGGCTCTCCTGTCACCATCCCTAGCATGTACAACAGTTTCTTCCACAAAGCAGGTATGTCCCACATCTTTAAAGGGTTTAACACTAGTACACATTCCTTTGTTTTATCCCATAGGTGAATTAGCAAAAGACACAAGGTTAACAGCAAATCTTCGGTGGACAGGCTTCGTTCACTCAGTTTGACTCCTTTAGTGTCTATTGCATTTTCCCAGCTCTCTGTAGCCTCTGGTAGGCACTCTGCCTCTTTGGAGAAGGCTTTTAATTCAGGCATGTGGTTGAGCATTTGGCAAGGAGAGGGTGCACTGCCACCATGCCTGCCCTCGGCCCCTCCCTCTGGAATGTCTCTGGGCTGGACCGCACTCCCTTGTGAAGTGCCACCCATGCAGAGATTCCCCACCAGTGCCACCCCCATCTTGGAGAGAGAGTTTTATCTCTTACAGGTGCAGCAAGAACACCACCTTTCAATGGGGGGCTCTGGACCCCTTGGGCACCCCACTTTCTGTTCCCAACAGGCCAGCTGGATGGACTCCCCCGTTCAGGAGATCTGACCCTCAGGTTTCCCTTACAACATGAACCATAGGAGAAGGGGCTGGCATTTTAAATGCAAACTTTTCACCCTCCTCCTGGGAAAGTCCCTTCCCACAAAAGGTGGGCGGACTCTCTGCCCCCCCTTCCATCTGGGCTTCCCTCTCTGGGCTCCCCTCTGGGTCAGACACTCCTGTGTCCCCCGAAAGGGAAGGTGACCCTGGTCCAACTGTGGGCTCACAGCTACCAGCTATGGCAGACTTTTCACTGGCCAGCAAAATTCCCCCCTTTTCACTCAGGTTGGGTTTGCTTCCAGCTACAGTGATCTTGGGGTCTGTTTCCACCACTGTGGTCACCAGGACCCCAACTTCCACCTTTGGGACACACGTCTCTATGCACCCCAGGGCAGGCCCTGCCCTCTGCTGACCTGCAATTTCCTGGCAGTCAGCAGCTGTGGTGGCCCCCCGTTACAAGGTGGTTCCTCCCCCTCCCCTGGGGAGATGATTACAGGACAGGAGCTGCCTTCATCCAGCCCCTCCCTCTGGAACTTTCCTTGAGCCCCGGGACTACAGAAACTGGCCACAACCATCCCTGCCCCCAAAGCTGCATTCTTTACTGCTGCAGAGGAATCTATGAGACACCCTCCTATTCCCCCAGCAGTCCATGTGACTTCACCCCGCACCGACCCCGACTGCTAACCAGCCCTGGGACAGATTCTGCCACACTAAAGAAATCGTTTCCCAATAGAAACGGTGCAAAATTGTGTGCCACCGTTGCAACAGTCGGTTCAGCCTGCAAATCCTTAGTTTGCATGTGTACTTTAGCTAAAGGTGCAAAGACTTTGTAACCCGCTAACAGCTCTAATTCTGCCATTTTACCTGGCAACAGATCCTTCTTCTGGATAAGGTCCCTCCTGACCACAGAAATCTCAGCACCTGTGTCCCTCAGTCCAAGAAGCACTGCACCATTCATTTTAACAGCATGCATATGCTCATTGCTTGGTTGTGTGGAAGCAAGCTTTACAAATCCTGTGTGGAAAGAGGCCACAGCCTGGCTCTGAGAAGCCACAGCTTCATGTGTTACTTGTTGCTTGTTTCTACTCAGAAAGGGACACTTAGTCCTCAGGTGCTCAGTTGACTTACAATCATAGCACCTCTTGGGCTCCTCTGCTTGCACAGGAAATTTGGGACGAGTTCCAGGGGTGGGAGGTTCCCCAGCCTCCTTTTTCCCAGGGGTAAAACGGTGATTCTGCTTTCCCCCAACCCTGTACCCCTCTCCCAGTGGTTTATGTTTGATTGCAGCTTGTGCTTGCTCATAAGAGTCTGCATACCCAGCTAATTCACCCACTGCATTTACCTTTTTGTCCCACAAATACTGTTTTACATCTTCCCTGCCCATATTCAGGAAGTGTTCCTGAGTAACCAGATCACACATCCCTTGGAAGCTTGTAATGCCCTTCCCCCACACCCACTTGTCTACCAAATCTCTCATTTCATTGGCATAAACCACATTACTCAATCCAGATCCCCTCTTAAGACTCCTGAATTTCACCCTGTAGGTTTCAGGTGTAATCTGAAACTCTTTCAAAACCAGATCCTTAAATTTACTGTAGTTTGAAGCATCATCAATAGGCATCTTACTGAATATGTCCAGAGCTCTACCAGTCCATTTTGCTATCAATGTGGTCATCTTTTGATCTTCAGGGATGGCATGCAGGGTGCCCAGTCTCTTGAAGGTGATGAAATATTCGGCGATCTCGCTGGATTCCTCATACTGTGGACACAGTTGCTCCCATTTATGAATTTTTGGGGAAGTGGAGCCAGCAGGTGGAGGGTTTTGTCTCTTTGACTCCGTTACAGCCAGTTCATGCTTCTGGGCCTTTCTCTGGGTCTGCATAGCTCTCTCGTGGGCAGCCTCTTCCCTGGCTTTTTCTACCTCCATCCTTGCTGTCTCTGCCTCCATAGCTCTCTTGTGGGAAGCTGCTTCTGCCTCCACCCTTGCTGTCTCTGCCTCCATAGCTCTCTCGTGGGCAGCCTCCTCCCTCTCCATTAGTCTTTTATGTTCATTTTCTTTCTCTTTTGCTTCCAGTCTAGCCAACTCTAGTTTGTTAGCTGCTTCACTGCTAGTCATTTTCCTGCTTTTTTCTTCTGGGCCACATCCCCTCTGCAGTTCACTGAAAGTGGGATGCACTCAGCTCAGGGGATTCTTCGTTAACAGAGACTTTCACAGTGCCCAGTGTTCAGCCTTTCTGGGCAATTTGCACCCTGTGCAGTTTTAGCATCTTCAGATCTTGTCTCTTACTTATTTTGCTTCCTTTTCTGTCCCTACTTCCCTTACCCAAAATAAGCAAATAGAAAATAACAAACCAGTAACCACTTGGTCTGTTCTTCAGCCACCGACCACACTCAAAACTCACTTAAAATCACTACCAGTACCTCAAAGCAATCAGATGTGCACAGATTCTGCTGACTACGCCACTGTGACAGGCTGGATCACAGAAACCTCCTGGGAGCTGCCACCTGATGTTCCCAAACTACTTCAAGCCCTGCTTTCCCTGCCAGCTCCCTGTCTTGCTGAGCCAGACACTCCCGGCTGCTCCAACACAGACCCAGGGTCTGAATTACTTGCCCCAAAGCTGCAGGTTTACCTGAAAGCAGCTAACAGAAGTGTTCCTATCTTTAAACTCAGATGCCCAACTCCCAATGGGGTCTAAACCCAAATAAATCCCTTTTACCCTGTATAAAGCTTATACAGGATAAACTCATCAATTGTTTGCCCTCTATAACTCTGATAGAGACATAGGCACAGTTGTTTGCTCCCAGGTATTAATACATACTCTGAGTTAATTAATAAGTAAATAGTGATTTTATTAAAGACAGAAAGTAGGATTTAAGTGGATGCATGTAGTAAAAGACAGAACAAAGTAAGTCACCAAGCAAAATAAAAGAAAATGTGCAAATCTATATCTAATCAAACTGAATACAGATAAGATCCTCACCAGTTCCACAATGCTCCCTTTACAGACTAATCTCCTTTTAGCCTGGGTCCAGCAATCACTCACACCCCTGCAGTCACTGTCTTTTGTTCCAATTTCTTTCAAGTATCCCAGGAGGGGAGATGGGGCTGTCTCTTTAGCCAGCTGAAGCCAAAATGGAGGAGCTCTCCTAGGGGTTTAAATAGACTTTCTCTTGGGGTGGAGACCCTCCTCACTCCTGTGCCAAGTCCAGCTCCAAGATGGAGTTTTGGAGTCACTTGGGCAAGCCACATATCCATGCATGACTCACAGTTTTTACAGGAGCATCCATTGTTTACATGCTACCTTGAACTTCCTCAAGTAGACTTCTTATGTGGATTGGAGCATTCCAAGATCCATTGTCCTTTCAGTGTTTCTTGATTAGGTACTTAATTTCAACATTCCTTTCCCCAGGAACTGACCAAATGCTCTACTAAGGTTATTTAGAAATCAAGCGGTACACAGCCAACATTCATAACTTTGAATACAAAATGATACATGCATACGAATAGGATTAATACATTCATTAGATCATAACCTTTACGGAGATGTGTTACATGGCATATGTAGCATAAAACACATTCTAAGCATAGTTCCATAAAACACATTCTAAGCATTATTTCCATAAAGCCTTATGGGAGGTACTGTCAAAAGCCGTATAGGAGGTACTGTCACAGCATCGTTAAGCTGTTGAGAGATTTTCAGAAAACAAACAGTGTAAGAACCCAACGGTTGAGTCAAAGGGTCCTCCTTGGAACTGTCATTGAGGTAGCGCTATCTCCACACAAGTCTAAAGGTGCTTGGGGTTAAAACAAAGTCCAAGTTCTCATGGGGGTGGTAAAGGAGTCCACGTTTCCTCTCAGTAGCCTTTCCACAATTTCTAACACACGTGTCCTTGGTCAGAGATGGCCTCCTCTGCCCGGAGCTGGGACTTATGGGGTAATGGTGCTGCTCTCTGATTGGCAGAGGGCGTTGGGAGGAGTTCTTAGAGGGTCACACGACCCACTTCGAACAGGTCACCCCACCCCAGAACTCACTCTGATTGGTCAAATCTCCTCTGAGGAGGTCCTATCAGGTGAACCCCATCCTGATTGGTAGAGGAAGTAGGAGGAGTTCTTGGAGGGGTCACATGACCCACATCCAGATGGGTCACTCCACCCCAGAACTTGCCTTGATTGGTCAAATCTCCTCTCGGGGTGGTCCCCAGCGGCTGAAACCCTTCCTGAGTGGTAGAGGATGGTCACGTGACACACCTTGCTTCCGGTCATGTGGCATCTTGACCCTGGGATTAATACCCCCCGGAGCGGGACTTCTGGTGACAGGTGAGTGGGGTTCAAGGCAGGGGTGAGCTGCAGCGGGTTCGCACGGGTTCGCACGAACCCGTTGTTAAATTTTAGCAGCCATTTTAGAACCGCTTGTTAAGGGCTGCTAAATTTAACAAAAGTTCCCGCCCACTCCTCTCCTGCTCCGCCCCCTTCTCCTCCCCCTCCCCTGCTTCCCGCGAATCAGATGTTCGCGGGAAGCCTGAACAAGCAGCATGGAGGCAGCCAGCAGGTAAGCTGGGGCGCGGAGGAGGAGGGGAGGTGCGGCTGGCTCAGCAGCTCCCGGTCCCAGACCGCGGCTCCCTCCAGCCCAGCGCCGGCCCGGGGAGTCGGGGGCCCGCCGCCAGCGGCGGGCCCGGTGCCGCCCGGGAGAGCCGGGCGGCGGCCCGGTGCCGCCCGCCCGGGAGTCGGGCCGAGCGGCTCGGCGAGCGGGCCCAGTGCCGCCCGCCCGGGAGTCGGGCCGAGCGGCTCGGCGAAGTCGGGCCCGGTGCCGCCCGGCCGGGGAGTCGGGCCGAGCGGCTCGGCGGTCGGGCCCAGTGCCGCCCGCCCGGGAGTCGGGCCGAGCGGCTCGGCGAGTCGGGCCCAGTGCCGCCCGCCCGGGAGTCGGGCAGCGGCCGGGCCCAGTAGGAGGAGTTCTTAGAGGGGTCACATGACCCACATCCAGATGGGTCACTCCACCCCAGAACTTGCCTTGATTGGTCAAATCTCCTCTAGGTGTGGTCCCCAGCGGCTGAAACCCTTCCTGAGTGGTAGAGGATGGTCACGTGACACACCTTGCTTCGGTCATGTGGCATCTTGACCCTGGGATTAATACCCCGGAGCTGGACTTCTGGTGACAGGTGAGTGGGGTTCAAGGCAGGGGTGAGCTGCAGCGGGTTCGCACGGGTTCACACGAACCCGTTGTTAAATTTTAGCAGCCATTTTAGAACCGCTTGTTAAGGGCTGCTAAATTTAACAAAAGTTCCCGCCCACTCCTCTCCTGCTCCGCCCTTCTCCTCCCCCTCCCCTGCTTCCCGCGAATCAGATGTTTGCGGGAAGCCTGAACAAGCAGCATGGAGGCAGCCAGCAGGTAAGCTGGGGCGCGGAGGGGGAGGGGAGGTGCGGCTGGCTCAGCAGCTCCCGGTCCCAGACCGCGGCTCCCTCAGCCCAGCGCCCGGCCGGGCCCGGGGCTGCCAGCTGCCAGCCCGGGAGTCGGGCCGAGCGGCTCGGGCGAAGTCGGGCCCGGTGCCGCCCGCCCGGGAGTCGGGCCGAGCCCGGGGAGTCGGGACCCGGTGCCGGCCCGGCCCGGGGAGTCGGGCCGGCCCGGCCCGGGGAGTCGGTCGTGGTCCTGGCAGAGTGGACCCGGTCCCCAGGCAGTGTGGTAAGGGGGCAGGGAGGGGGGGGGTTGTGGGGGGGTGGATAGGGGTCAGGGCAGTCAGAGGGCAGCGAACAGGGGGATTGAATGTGGGCAAGGGTCCCGGGGAGCAGTCAGGAAAGAGCAGGGTTGGATGAGGTGGTGGGGGCACTCAGGGACAGAGAGAAGGGGTAGTTGTATGGGGTAGGGGTTCTGGGGGGCCATTGAGAATGAGAGGAGGGGTTGGGTGGGGCGGCAAGGGGCAGTCAGGGGACAGGGAAGGGGGGGATGGGTCAGGGGTCTTGGAGTGTGTGTGTTAAGGAACATGAGGGGTTGGATGGGGCACGACCCCCCCCCACGGAGGGGGGGGGAAGGAGGGAACCCGTTGTTAAAATTTTGGAGGGAGGAGGGAACCCGTTGTTAAAAATTTGGCAGCTCATCACTGGTTCAAGGGGCAGAGTTTAAGGGGTCAAGGGGTGCGGTTAGGGTTTGTTTCATGGTATACTACTTATACTACTCAGGTTTACTGTACCATACAGTTTTTGTCTTGTTCATTTTGATCAGGTAGTTTTTGTGTGCTCAAGGAACATCTGCCTTGGTGTGTGTTGAGATTCTCCATCAAGTTCTCAGCAACAGCTTGTGTGTTTTGCTTCTTCATGCAAAGAGGAGATCTTGAACTAGATTCCATGGGTTCAATAGCTGTTTCTGCTTGGCACTGCTGAGTATCATCTACCTGCAACACAAAGAAAAAATTCTCATGCTTTAGTGGTATTGGAGAACCTTGTTAATTACCAGCAGGAAGTGAAAGACCCATTCCAAGCGACTGAATAATATGAATTAGCAGACACACGCTAAAAGCAAGAATCTTCAATGTTTATAGTTATCACTCTGAAAATACAACAGCGCTATGCAGAATGCTTTACAGCAACTACCTACTCCTCACCATGTTCAAGATAGAATGGGCATTATCATCCATGCTTTACAAATCACAAGTCACATAATTTAACAAGGTATAGGCAAAGCTAAGGAGTAGTACACAGGAGTTCCTTGTCTAGTCTCTTCTTGCTCAATCACTAATCTGCAGAACTGTATTTTGAGATATGTAATTTAAGTTTAATTACTGATATTTCATAATGAATTTGTAAATGTCCTATAGTTTATTCTGTAAATATGATAGCACTTGAAAAAGTTGTTTAGTCCTGAAGCATTTACATTGGCCTGCAGAGGATATCCTGTCCAGACGTATTATGAAATATTCAGGAGAATGTCATGTCATTCTAAATATTTAACATAACCTTCACAATATGTTTGTTGTGATGGTCAACACTAGCTTTGTAAAACTGTTGAAAAATTTCACAATGTGTACACCTTTGGGGTTCTCTCAAATTCCAGTCCCCACTGCTATTACAATCGTCCTTGTCTCTGCACTCCTGCACTCCCCACCAAATTCTGACATGATTTTAGCATCAGTTAGCTAAAACTTCAGTAGTTATATATGTGTGCTTCATGACAATTGAAATCCTGAATGCCAAAGCTTCTGATAGTCTAGGTAATTGGCCCCAATTCTCATCCCATTTACACTGATGTGGGTCCTGTGTGAGAGGTGAGCATCAGGGCTTATCCTTCTAGTGCCAGCAAAAACAGAATTGTTACCAACATATATTACTGGCAAAGCTAATAGGACCATTTATTATTAAGGGTACCTGACTCCTCCCATTACAAGAAGACCCTGTTTTCTGCTGCTTCTAACTTTACAAACTTTAATTGCTTGGGCAGAAATATTAAGGTTTTGGTGACAGAGTGGAACAAACCTGATCTCATTCTTTGATATGGTAACAGATTTTTAGACAAAGGAAACGCAGTGGATCTAATTTACCTCGATTTCAGTAAGGCACTTGATACGGTTCCACCGGGGAAGTTATTCGTTAAATTGGAAAAGATGGGGATCAAGATGAAAATTGAAAGGTGGATAAGGAACTGGTTAAGGGGAGACTACAACAGGTCATACTGAAAGGTGAACTGTCAGGCTGGAAGGAGGTTACTAGTGGAGTTCCTCAGGGATCGGTTTTGGGACCAATCTTATTTAATCTTTTTATTACTGACTTTGGAACAAAAAGTGGGAATGTGCTAATAAAGCTGGGAGGTATTGCTAACACAGAGAAGGACCAGGATATCACACAGGAAGATCTGGATATCACACAGGAAGATCTGGATGACCCTGTAAACTGGAGTAATAGAAATAGGATGAAATTTAACCGTGAAAAGTGCAAGGTCATGCATTTAGGGATTAAGAACAAGAATTTTGGTTATAAATTGGGGACGCATCATTTGGAAGTAACAGAGGAGGAGAAGGACCTTGAAGTATTGGTTGATCACAAGATGACTATGAGCTGCCAATGTGATATGGCCATGAAAAAGCTAATGCGGTTTTAGGATGCATCAGGTGAGATATTTCCAGTAAAGATAAGGAGGGTTAGTACCGTTATACAAGGCACTGGTGAGACCTCATCTGGAATATTTTGTGCAGTTCTGGTCTCCCATGTTTAAGAAGGATGAATTCAAACTAGAACAGGTACAGAGAAAGGCTACTAGGATGATCCAAGAAATGGAAAACCTGTCTTATGTAAGGAGACTCAAAGAGCTTGGCTTGTTTAGCCTAATCAAAAGAAGGCTGAGGAGAGATCTGATTGCTCTTTATAAATATATCAGAAGGATAAATATCAGGGAGGGAGAGGAATTATTTAAGCTTCGTACCAATGTGGACACAAGAACAAATGGATATAAACTGGACACTAGGACGTTTAGAGTTGAAATTAGACGAAGGTTTCTAACCATTAGAGGAGTGAAATTCTGGAACAGCCTTCCAAGGGGAGTAGCGGGGGCAAAAGACATATCTGGCTTCAAGACTAAGCTTGATAAGTTTATGGAGGGAACGGTATGATGGGATAGCCTAATTTTGGCAATTAATTTGGCAATTGATCTTTGATTATTAGCAGGTAAATATGCCCAGTGGTCTGTGATGTGATGTTAGATGGGGTGGGATCTGAGTTACTACAGAGAATTCTTTCCTGGGTGTCTGGCTGGTGAGTCTGGCCCACATGCTCAGGGTTTAACTGATTGCCATATTTGGGGTCGGGAAGGATTTTTCCTCCAGGGCAGATTGGCAGAGGCCCTGGAGGTTTTTCACCTTCCTCTGCAGCATGGGGCACGGGTCACTTGCTGGAGGATTCTCTCACCTGGAGGTCTTTAAACCACGATATGAGGACTTCAGTAACTCAGACACAGGTTAGGGTTTGTTACAGGAGTGGGTGGGTGACATTCTGTGGCCTGCGTTGTGCAGGAGGTCAGGCTAGATGATCAGAATGGCCCCTTCTGACCTTAAAGTCTATGAGTCTAAGAGAACTGGGGCTGGCTGAGCAGGAGATTGGGCCAACAAGCCTTAATTCCACCATATACGAATTTTTGAGTGCTTTTGCGTGTAATCCATATATGCACGCCTACACCCCCCCTGCTCTAGGCATCCAGGCCTTTCAAGAAATAATCAAATATTTGGGATGAGCATTAAAGTGGGAAGATTGACCTCATTCCCATTTACCAAGTTAATGAGCACTTGGCATGAGATCACAGATTTGATCATACCAACAATTTTAAGTTTACCATTATGCCCAGATCTTTGTTATGTGCCAAGCTTTATTCATTTTATTTACATTGATGACCTTGTCTTCACTATATTCATGGCAGATATAAAGGAGGCATGAATAACACGGCATATCTTCAAACTCACTTGGAGAGATAAATACATTATGTGGATTTCCCAGGCCCTGCACATTCAGATACATTTTGACGATCAGTTACCTTTGGTGATTTGCTGCCACCAGCTGTCGGTTTAGAGATCTTGGCAAAATTAGCTGACCTGCCTTTTGTAAACTTTGGCCATATGGTGACAAATTTTGGCTTTGAGCAGCAAGACGGGCACTGGTCTTTAGGTTTAGCGATGTTCTGCGAAAAACACAGGGGTTTGTTTTCCCAGTAGGAATATCAGCAAAGCCTGAAAAATAAACAACAGCCATTAACCACAGTTGATTAAATTACTTTATTGTTCCAATCAATCTGATCTTGCTCAATTCAAGATGGAGATGACAACGGGTAATAATTTAAGAAAGTAAAATGGCATTTACTCACTGAATAACAGAATGGGGGAATTATTAGGACTATCTTGCGTTCCTAGCATTTTATAGGTGAACTCAGGCAAGGGTGTGGATCTGTGTAACAGCAACTCTACTAAAATGGCAAAAAGAGTTTCCCCAAGCAAATGTTCTCTTTTTCCTTTAAAGGGACACCATTAACTGGAAAATCATTTCCATCTGAAAACGATGTCTCTCCTATTGTTCTACATAGAGCCGGCCAGAGGGAGACAATTTTGTTTTGCGACCCCTTTCGAGCTTTCAGAATTTGTTTTTATTCTAGATTGGAATGAAAACATAAGCCTTTCAAATGCTTTCATAAAATGAAATTGAATCAAAAAACATCAGGCTTTCAATTTGGGGGTCTCCCTCCCTGCTCAGCAAAAACTTTGTCCGAATCAATACATCTCCGTAATACATTTCGGTTTTGACAATGCAGCACATTTCAATGAAAAAACATTTAGTTAAAAATGTTTAAGCAAAAATTTCCCCCCTTCCTATCAACCAGAAGAAAAAGGTGTTTTATAATGGGAATGGCTGGGCCTAGAATCCCTCTCTTGCAACCTATATGAGGGCTGGATTTGGCCAATGATGTCCAAGTTTTTACAATGCTTCCAAGTCACACCTATGACAACACGATTATTTAGATAAGCGTGCGTGCACACACTCCCCACAATGTGGACCATTCTCCTCTAAAGAAGTAACAATTACCTTTTCTGACCACCTCTGGGAGTCCGTCTGGCTCATACTCTGGCTCGTTGTCCTGGGTCAGTGAATGTAGGTAGATGGCAACCTCATCAGCACCTGACCAAGGGAAAGAGTCGTTACCTGTACAAATAACTTTAAGGAGACTCTGGAAAGATGTGTTTAGAATGCAATGATCTCAATCATTCATTTGTTAATTAAGTACATAAGACGTGTGCTTGTGCAACCACAGTCAACTATAGCAGAGCTTCAGAAACTATACTGATTTATGAGGATCTGGCCCTCATCTGAATCAAATGTAATAATGGAGGTTTTGAAAACATGTGTTCTAAATAAATGCATTAAGGTTAGAAACAGGATCATGATTAAGGCTATGTTTTAGTCGTGGGTATTTTTAGTAAAAGTCATGGACAGGTCACGGGCAATAAACAAAAGTCAGGGCCCCGTGACCCTCCATGACTTTTACTAAAAATACCTGGGACTAAATCTTACCGCCTGGGAGAGGATGCTCCTGAAGACTGCTGGGGAGTGGAGAGAGAGCAGGGCAATGCTGGTGCTGGGGGGGAAGGGGTGGCTCAGGGCCCCACCACCACGAGTCCCAGACTGCTGCTCCAGGGACCGTGCCTGGGGCTGACTGAGCAACGGCCAGCGCGGCTGGCTCCTGGGCTTCCCAGCTGCTGAGATCCTGGGATCAGCTGCACCAGCACTGCAAAATTCACAGAGGTCACAGAAACCGTGACTTCCAGGAATGATTTGCAGCCTTACAATCATTCTAGTATAGCATTTCCTTCTTCAACTACCCCATACTTGGCTTGTGCTCCTTTAAGAGAGCATTATGGTCAGCAATTTGTTTCGGCAACATTTCTTTTCCTTCCCCAGCTGCTTACAGGATTGCATCCATGTCTTCAGTTTACTGTCAGCGAATCCATTTTGCTTCTTCAGTTGAACTAAAGCCTTCAGATTGTCTAGCTATAAAATAAAAAAAAAATTTAGTTGCTAATAGGAAAATTCATTCTTCTGTCTAAGCATTATACTCTCACTAATGGCATCTCACCTGCCATTAAAAGTTCAGTGCAACTAAAAATCCAAACAAAAGTTATAATATGAATTTGTACAGTAGAGTTCACTTAGTAATATACAATTGAATTCTAGCAGCTTCTAATTCCAACAGAGAAACATTAAAGTCATGTTTATTGAAAGCTACGTGTGTGTAGATTTCCTTGATAGAGAAATCATAATCTAAATATAATATTCAAAATAACCAAATGACAGAACCCGGCCGAAAAGCATGTGGTCCAGGCATGTTTGTCCACCTTATGTGCATTGGGGTGCCAAAATAAATGGATGGTAGATATCTGGCAGCCTTATAAAACGCACTTCAGGATAATGTAAATATCAAGCACAGTGCTCCATCAGCTGGGCATGGAGTGAGTACTGTAACTCAATGCCTGCTTGCCACAATACCGGCTCCACACTGTGCTACATGAGTGCTTTTTGATGTGTTTATTTCTGAAGCGAGAGCATAGAACTACAGGCCTCATTCACCATAAATGGAAGTAGAAACAGATTGCAGACTAGAAAATGCAGAGGGAATTGATAAGAAAAAATTCACCTAGATGGACAGGTTTAAAAACTTTTCCCCTTCTGCTTGGCAGTAAACACCCAACCTATGCGTGTTACAAATAAAACTTCATATAGTCATTACCAGAATTTCTCTTTGCAGTGGCACATGGAATTGTTCACATGCCTATCTAAATTATTAGCAAGAATAGTGCTGTCATAAGAAGAATCACTTCATTAATAATTTAGATGGAAATTCTGCATACATCAGAACTGATGTGCTCTCCCAAGTCGAGTGTGACATAATGAGGTAGTAAAAGCAGTTTAAAGATAACGGGCATGTCTGCCCTGGGAAGTTTCATAAGATATTAATTAATGTGTTCATTAACACGATGTTACAACATGCAGTGTAGACACTGCCCTGTTATGTTTAATATCACATCAGTCAGTTACGGTCAACCTTAGGGGCAGAGTGAAAAGACATGTTTAAACACGGTCTCATTTTGAAGTAGAGACCCTGGCAAGTAAGGTATTGTTTCCTTTGCACCATAAGTGAAACTTTACCAGAACAATGAATGAAAGTTCCTGATTGAATTCTGCCTGGATACCAAAATGTATCAGTCAGGCTAAAAAAGTGTTTTTAATTTATAAGGAGGTGGGGGGCGCACTCAGAGGCTTGCTATGTGAAAGGGGTCAACAGGACAAAAGTTTGAAAATCACTGGGCTAAAGGATAATCTCTGCTGAACTACACTTTCCTTTTGATATCCAGGCTGTCAAACTGTAGGCAGCTCAGGTACAGATGAAATAGGGGCCCATGCGTCAAGAGAGCTGTTTTTCTGCTGGTATAGTGGAGATTCCTTAGCTATCAATCAATCATGTCCAAAAATTCCCAGAACTTCTGGCTAGTGAAGAACTAGAAGGATGATTTCAGCTCTTTCCTCTTCCCTTTATGCGAATTGTCTTGTAAAGCAGCGGATTCTTCTCGACATCTGACATTATTTCCATGGCCTCTGAGAGAAGTTCTGACCTCTGGTTACTCACTTATGTTGAAAGGGATATAAACATTCATACTTCAGAGCACAAGCCAACCTCTAACAGGAGATAGGAAGAAATTTCCTTGTGGGTTAGTTATTCCATAACTGCCCTCTACAGGTTTCTTGAAGCTTCCTCTGAAGCAACTGATACTGGCCACCGTCAGATGACATACAGGAGACTCAATGGACCACTAGTTTGAACCCATCTGTCCATTCCTATGTTTTTGTTCCAACACTACTGAATTCTGTAAAAGTAAACTAAAAGGAAGTGTACCCTGACATATTGAAAAACGGTACAGCACAAGGTGTGCGGTTCAGAAAGCTGGACGCTCTTTTTTCTGAGTGACCCACCATAACCCTGGGGGCATCTTGTCTTCCAGGTATGCTCTTCACCAAGTGAGGTGTGTTCCTGTAGCAATCATACAAGGGCCAAAGTGAAAACTGGGTTGGCTTAAAGTATGTTCCTTGTACTTACCTGCCCCAAAAGAGACATTTGGACAGGATCTGAGAATGACGTGTCCACAAATGGAATTTCTGGAGACACATTGAGAAATCCCACTCAGAGGACATTACCAATGCATGGCATCAGCAAACCTGGTCACTGGGGAAAACTAGCTCGGGGTGACTGCTGCCAGGATACAATTGATGAGATGAAGTTTTGGGTCTTTGTAAATCTTTACCATAGTGGTAAATTTAGAGTCCAGGCCATGCCTATTTTAACCTGGTTGAACAATGTCCTGCACTGGATTCAGAATATTCTGATTTTGAACTCCAGGGGTTGGAATCCTTTCTAGCAGCTGGCAAGTTGGGAATGGATCTGTTTCGCTGGTCAGGGCACAAACAGTGATGTTGTCTGTAAATGGACAGGGTTGTGTAACTTGAGACCTCAGCCTTGCTGTGATACTACCAGCCATTTAAACCTCTCAACACAGAGGATAGGTCAAAACGAAGAGTCTTGTATAGGAATTGTAAACTCTTCACACACAAATGCTCATTTTGTCTTTGTGATGCTGAAGATTTAATTGTTTGGGAAGAAAAGATTTAGGTCATCTATGTGAGCTTCTGCTTCATACTCTCCCCTCTGCATGCTAAAATAAATTTGTTAGTCTTTAAGGTGACACAAGTACTCCTGTTCTATTTGCGGATACAGACTAACACGGCTGCTACTCTGAAACCACTCTCTTCATGAATACCTTTGGTGTTGGCAGTGACCAATGGATTACTATGCCGGCTTTGACAAGGAGGGTTCAGGCTTCTGTTGTCTCAGCTACTAATTTCACTGGTTCCCCAAATAGCCTTGCACTTATGAAAGTGGATGCACGGGGTATGGATGATTTTTTTCACGTTCATGAGTGTAAACAGTTTCCTTGTAGCCAGAGAGTAAGAATGCTTTGCTACAAATCACATCAAGATAGAGAGAGAAAAATTGCCATGAAAGAATATCTTACACAACACCTCAAGGATTTGACAAGAATGTAACCCAGAGAACTCTCACACTCAAATTGAGGATCATACCCTAGAGACGATGGCCCACTTGCTTGCCACCAACTAGATTTTCCTTACTAAGTCTAAGAAATGGCCACAGTTGGAGTTTTGAAATTTGCTGTAGTGTCCTCACTCTTTTGGTCAATGGAATCTTTTGGAAGAAACCCCTTCTGGAGGCATGGCCATGTCTCTCTCAGGTAGGACTACTGCTGCACTTAGGTTCCCCAACTTACACATTTTCCTTATCTTTTTATATAACATTTTAGTTTAACATCTAGATTTAACCGGAAATGAATGGAATTCTTATGTGCCTCTCTTCTGGGCACACACTGGCTAAAGTGCTCTTTAATCCTTCAATGCTGAGCAAGCCTATGGAGAGGGAGAGGAGACTCCAAACTCCTTTCCTTGGTAAAGCCTGAGTCCTTGACCTGATAAACAGACAGGGACAATTCCCACTCCATTGTGACCTAAAATTTGGGTCCCCTTCCCTGCTTGAAAGAGGGTCCCAGGCTGAAAACAGAGATGAACAAACTACATTACCCTGCCACCTGAGAATGGGCTTCACAGAAGTAACACATCTCTCTGCACACCCAGATATACTCGAGGGGGAGAGAAGAGAGGCAGTGAGTCTGATACAGAGCACTCCAGGAGACCCGTATATAGGAGAAAACCACAGCAAACACATCCTAAGGGTACGTCCAGACTACCCGCCCTATCGGCGTGTAGCGATCGATTTATCGGGGATTGATATATCGCGGTTCACCTAGACACGATATATCGATCCCTGAACGCGCTCCCCATCAATTCCAGAACTCCACGGAGCGAGCGGCGGTAGCGGAGTCGACGGGGAGCCGTGGACATCGATCCGTGAGGACAGAAGGTAAATAGATCTAAGATACTGACTTCAGCTACGCTATTTACGTAGCTGAAGTTGCGTATCTTAGATCGACACTCTCCCCCACAGTGTAGACCAGCCCTAAGGGTGGGAAGGCAAGAGAAAAGATTTAAAGACTGATGTTTATACAACCTACTCATTAATTGTAATTACATTTCCTTACAAAGGGACAATTCTTTTGCCTTTTTGGGACCCAGCGCATACGGAGTTTCCAAGTATTATTCCTGAGCAGACTATGTCGGGTTCTCATCTCCTTGAGAATCCTCATGCTCCTGATCAAGCCTTCTCACAATGGAGTAAGGAAAGGATATTGATATTGCTCTTATCCGGCATTGATAACAGAGACTGAAAATAACATGGCTTTGTGAGTTTCCGTATTGTACCATTTCAACCAAGATATAGGACAAATCATTTTAAATAGTTTCCATTTTCCCTGTCATGAACTAAGTAACGTGCTACTGATTCATTCTTTCTTTTTATTACCTTGCTCAGTTGCTCATTTTCTTGAAGCGAGTTGTTAAGTTGCTCTTGAAGTTTCTTTTGCTCTGCCTTGATGTTTACTATTTCCTTTTTTAAACAAGCCAACTCGGCTGCAGATAGATTTTGGAGATGAGCGATCTCAGCTTGTTTAAGTTGCAACTCTGACTGCACTTTCTCAAGTTCCTCAGTCAAATCTTGATTTTTCCTCTAAATCCCAAATCTCAGCTTCTTTCTTTTCTAATTGTATTTCCTGAGACAAACTCTTCTCTATAGTAAAAAAAAAATAAGTGCTTAATTTGTGAAAGCAAACTATGTCAAATATGCAATATTAGCTTTTATGGATAACACTATAAAATGGCAATATTGCCAATTTTCAATTTTTCACCTAGCAATACATTTTCTTAGTATTTCAGAATATAATTACTTATGTGTTCTAAAACTGCCTTTATTCCCAAACCATGACATTGGATAGCTGAGACAATTTTAGCATTGCCAGAATTCAGTTTTGCAGAAAGAACATACTGCTAGTCAAATCGCTCTATGCTTCACAATTGTAACTGTTTCTACAGCCCATCTTCACTGAGGTCCGATGGCTTGTACTCTGAAACTCATGGTTGACAGGCAACAGTACCAATGGCTAGATAAAGAATGTTGGTGCCCTATTTGTCCATTTTCCTCTCTTCAAACTCCAGCATATATAAAAATGTTCAAGGTGTTTGATGAACTGATGTATGGAGTAAAATTAAGAGACACGGGCAATACAAGAGATTTCCTGTATTGCAAAGAGAATTCTATTGAATAACACCAACTTACCATATGAAACAAGACTACGCATTCCCTTCCTACAGGGCAAGGAAAATTCAATGTCTCCAAGACCCAGAACTTGGTGAGAAAGAGGAGCAGACAGAGGGGAAGGGAAATGATACCAATCAACAGTTATTTGAAATATATCAACACCTAGGGTGGAGAAGGATTATTTAGGGTGGTGATTCAAAGAGGGGTGTGGCGGGCCGGTTGCCCGCTCTAGCCCTGAAGGGGTTGGAACAGCCCTGCAGAGGGCTGTGGCTGGGGAAAGCAGCAAGCCTGGGCTGATTGGGGAGGCAGCTACAGCTGGGCCAGTCCCCAATCAGGCCACAGCTGGCCCTTATAAAAGGGCTGTGAGCCAGGCACTCAGTCAGTCTCCCTCTCGCTCTGAAGGGAGAGGGACCTGGCTGCTGGGGTACTAGAGTGAAGCAGGGCTAGGGAAAGGCCTGGAGAGCTCCAGACTGGCAACTCCCCAGGCCGCAGGGCCTTGTCCAAGTCCCACAGAGGTACTGAGTTGCAGGGAAAGGCAGCAGGTCCAAATCCCCCAGCCAATGATGAGTGGCCATTACAGACTGCAGTCAGCCTCAGTGAAAGGGGGCTAGATGGTACTGGCAGTAGCCACTGAGACAAGGTGGAGAATAGGGGGTGGGGATTCCCTGGGGTGGGGAGACCCAGATAGTGGATTTCTGCTGGGAGCAGGAGCCTGACGGGGAGGGCACCGGGGTCTGGGAGGGACATGGGGGCCAGTGAGGAGAGGGATAGTGACCAGCAGAGGATGCTCCAGCTAGAAATGAGCTCAGTCCCTGGATGACCAGAAGGAGGCACTGCAGGGGTGAGAGGATAGTCAGAGACTTGTTAGAGAGGAAGAACTGTCCGGGGGTTAAGGGTGACAGCCTAGGACTCTGAGCACCCACATTCAGTTATGTTTCAATTAAGACGAGGTATTGTTGGTTGCAGTGCACAGCTACAGCACAAACATCTTCTGACTTATTTTTTGTTCATAATTATTCCCTCCAGAAAATGGAGATAATGCTACCATTTGACACCTTAAGAACCACAGCTAGAAGATAGCGAAAGCAAGAAAATGGACTTAGAAGGCGTTACATTTTATTAGCTAGCCGAAAGTGCTGCCACTTGCCAAGAATAAGATCAAAACACAAAGCACTTATTTGGATGGCCTCATGGATTGAGAGTGCAAAATACTGATTAAAATGGGAGCAGGACTGGGTCCATACATTTAATTTTGAAATCTCATTAAGTAAGGTTAGACTTCTACAGGGATAAGTGGGAGCAGTCTCCTTCTTTACAATGGCTATTTAGCAGAATTACCTGTTCTCTTAAACCTCAATCTGCAAATTGCATTTTCCCAACCAAATAGACAAATGTAGGGAAAAGTCAAATTAGGGCTCGGCAGGTAACATTTCACCACGTTTAAGCTTGATGGCGTCCATACACAAGCTAAAAGGATAATAGTTTGAGGTATATTTGTTTGTTTGGGATTTTAAAACACAGGAGCACATTGTAGTATTTAATATGCTGACCATATAGTTCTCTTTGGGACATATTTATTCCTCATTTTAAATTGCTTTAAAACCATATAATTTTATGAGTTAGTACTATATATTTGTATAAAGAAGTTCCATCTCAGTTTGGAAAGAGAATTGCGTGTATTAACTGAAAGTTAATTTAACTATATCACACAATGGGAACTTTTTTTTCTTGGGTATTCTTCAAATCACCATTGATAATGAGGTTTAAAGAACCTGCACACTGAAGTAATAGTTTGTAACAGGATTTAAATAGGTAGAAATGTGTATCTCACTTTTCATCTCTTCCGCATAATTCTGGGTCTCCTTCAGAAACTGTTTAGCTGTTTTCAGTTCTTCTTGCAGCTGATGGATTTCTTGAGATTTTTGATCAGACTGGCAGCGAAGAAGGTTTTTTTCCTCCATTTCCTACAACAAAACATTAGTTACAAAACAGTTGATTAAGTCAATAAACTGAGAGTAGTGTGATGTGGAATACTACCCATCTGAGTCCCATGAAGACTCTGGAAACATATACATGAGTTAGGAACACAAACGGCACTCTTGGCAGTCCTCAGAGGGCAGACAATCCTTTTGGGACGTCTCCCAGCTGGCACAGATCACAGCCGTACTTAGGTGGCTCAGGATATGGAACCAGGAGCTGCAACCAGTTCTCTGGTGCCTGCCTATAGCAGATCTTGACACAGGATAGAATTCAGCCCACAAAAACTGAGCGTCAGTGAAGTTAAGTGACTTGCCCAAAGCCACAGAGGGGAGTCAGTATCAGAACACAGGAGAACTTTCCAGTTCTAGCTCCTGTTCTCAGACCACCCATCTCTCAGTGTGGATGAGTCAAATATATGAAGTTGCTCTGGGAGCAAGATAGCATTAGATGTAAAGTATTATTAGTCAGTAATACCTGGGGCTCGGATAGTACATTTTCTAAGCATCTTTTTCCAAATATTTTAAGAAAAGTTAAAATACCCCATACAACTATGTCCTACCTGGGAACTGAAATAAAAGTTATTTCTAAGAAACTAACTCCTTCCACCCAACTCCTGCATTGCTGGGTAACAGATGGCATGGCACTGGTGGGACTCTACTGGAAGCAAGCCATCATTTCTTCATCTACTTACTACGAGCAGATGGGCACCAGTGCGCAGAAGCCAAATTCAAGAAAAGGGAGGGTCTGGATGGAAAACAAATTAAAACCTTGCCGACACAGCAAGTCTGTATTTTCAGCTATTTAAACAAGTCACCCAAAGAACATAACTAAAACCGTTGATGCTTCTAGTTATTTTCCTTTGTCTCACAACCTTCTAGTCCAAACTGTCCAACTGCTATACCGTAACAAACACACACACACACACACACACACTCTATCAATCATTCTAAAAGACACAGGTGTCAAGCGACAACATTTTCAGACAATGCTGATGTATGACAAATGTTTCAAAGCTGTATGAATTCTCAGCTTCCTGTGTTCAAAATATCAACAAAATTCAAGGGGTTTAAATGGCTGAAACGCCCAGCCCTCTTGCTGTGACTCAGTACAAGTGGCTCTGATTAAGAAGCATTCAACAAAAAGCTGGAACCAACAACCTAACATAGCTGCAAAAAAAAATCCCATGCTCTGATGCAGGACGTTCACAAAACTATTTACAAGAAATGCATTCTCCTACCTTAATCTGGTAAGGCTACATCCCATCATTTGTATTTACAATTTGGCCTCAATCGCATAGGCCATCATTAACTCTTGCTTGAATCATCGCAATCCAATGTATTTAGACTTGAATGCTTCTGCCCTGCAAAATCTGCAAGAGTTACAGAACACAGCAGCACACCTCCTCAGTAATACAGGTTCACTTGAGTACATCAGTCCTATGTTTCACTCACTCCGCTCATTCCCCAACAGAACACTGAATCAAATCTCGGTCTTTATTTTCAAAGCTGTAAAGGAAATGGGCCCAATATACCATTTTACTCTCTCAGACTTCAGTAGCTGTGTTCCTCAGGAACAACTGTCTACACATCAGAAGTAAAACTAGCAGATGCAGCAGACAGGGCTTTTTCAGGAGCTGGCCCAATACTATGAAATTCACTCCTGCAAAAACTTAGAATGACAACTAACATCACCATTTTTCGTATTTACACTCCCCGCGCCCGCTCCCGCCCTCCACACTTTGCCCTCTGGGACAGTGATTTTCAACCTCTTTTCCACTTGCAGACCCTAGAAAATTTCAAATGGAGGTGCAGACCTCTTTGGAAATCTTAGATATAGTCTGTGGACCCCCACAGGCCACGGCTTGAAAACCACTGTTCCGTTGTAACGACAACCTTTCGAGAACTCCTTAGACAGTCTGCAAACTCCCAGAGGTCTGTGCACCACAGGTTGAAAACTGCTCTGGGGGATATGGGAGAAATAGAAACCTCAAATAACAGATGCTAGTCACTTAACTATTCTTAACTCTGGAAAGCATTCAGATACAACAGCAATTGGCACAATAGAAGAACTTAAAAAAACCTAGTCGCTGATGTTGCTTCTACGACTATTTTGAGTTCTCTTCCCTTTCATTTTCCTTCTAATGCCAAATTAAAGGAAAATCTTTAATCTACAATCAAGGTTTTTTAAAAATCAAAAGTTACAGCCAGATGCTTTTTGTGTAAATTGGAATAACTTTACTGATTTCAATGGAGCTATGCTGATATATGCCAGAGCAGGATCTGGCTTCATAGTTAGAATTTTGTTGATAATGCTAGTCTATAGTCCTTGAAAAAGTTAAAATGTATAAATCATTTGGGGGATTTTCTTGCTTTAAATTGATTGTGTGACCAAAAATGTACCCACTCCTCCATGAAATCTTAGAATTAGGCAAAACACACTTATACTTAGGAAGCAGCTACTGATTCTAGAAGTTCCAAATGAACTCAGATATTTAATATATTCTATTTTTTAGGACTAAACAAAGAGTCTCTTGAACCATACTACATAATTAGATTAAACAAATAATTCCATATGAACTGTAACCCTATCTGTAGTATGCTGGTGCAAAATCATTTTTTTAAACTCTGACCATACAACCAATTTTTGGCCTTGGGTCAGTCCACATGGAATCAATTGCAAAAACTGCAAGATCGGGGCCTTATCTTGTATCACAGCTATAGGTCTTGTGACAGGGTCGGGCCAGAGGGCTACAGGAGAGTGATCCTATTGGGATGCAGGAAGTGGGGAGCCCACTGCTAAAAGATCCCCCCAGCCTTAAGGGGGGGATCAACAAGACCTGGAAACCAAGTGGTTTCAGGGGACAACTAATGAAATAACAGGGACAGACATGCTGTCAAAGGCTCAAACGAAGGGAACAAGATCGGGACAACTAGCAGAGAACTACGAACAGCGCCCACTGCTCCTCGAAGGCATGAAGGGAGTCAGTGGACGCCTCCCAGAGGATTTCTGCCCGGTTGCATGAATGGATGGAGGACCGGAAAGAGGCCCCACAGTTACAGGCCAACCTCCTCTCCCTGGTTTTATAGATGGCCATTTTAGCCAGGGCCAGGAGGAGGTTGACCAGGAGGTCCCGTGACTTTGTGAGGCCACCTATAGGCAGTGCATAAATAAGGAAATGAGGGGGAAAGTGCAGCCAGAAATGCAACAGGATATCTGTGAGGAGACAGAATAGAGGCTGCAGCTTGGCGTACTCCAGGTAAACGTGCACCAGAGTCTCCCTCACGCAGCAGAAAGGGCAGGTGTCCAGGATGGGGGTGAACTGCACCAATTACACGCTCGTGCTCAGACCCCTGTGAAGAAGCGACCAACTGACATCCCCGGCGGGCCTTGGGAGCAGGGTGGAGTATAGGCTGGCCCACCGGGCCTCACCTCTAGAGGTGGCAGGAGGTCCCTCCACTTTGTGTCAGGGTGGGACGCAAAGGTGAGGAAGTGCAGAGTGTGGAGCACGAGCGCCAGATAGATGTTTCCTTGGCGTGGTCTGGAAATGAACCGGCTTTAAGTCGTGCAGATGGCTTATGCTGAAGGGGCACGGAAGCCGGTTGGGTCCATGGGGCAGGGGCCCGCTACAGGAGAATGAGAGAAGGCAAATATATTAGCCCCCGATTAAGCAGGTCCCTTTTCCCTGGGTAAGATAACAGGGGCAGTTCCAGAAAAATCAGGAATTTGCTGGAACCAATGAAGGCAGGCAGGCTAATTAGGACACCTGGTTTAAAAAGGACCTCACTTCAGTCAGTGAAGGGTGCGCAAAGTGCTGAGAGTGAGAGGGCCTGCGGCTGGAGAACTGAGGAGTACAAACGCTATCTGGCATCACGAGGAAGGTCCTGTAGTGAGGATAAAGAAGATGTTGGGAGGAGGCTATGGGGAAGTAGCCCAGGGAGTTGTAGCTGTCACACAGGTGTTACACGTAACACTGTAGACAGCTGCGATCCACAGGGCCCTGGGCTGAAACCCAGAGTAGAGGGAGGGCCTGGGTTCCCCTCATTCCTCCCTCCTAATGGATATAAGAGGAGTTGACTTGGACTGTGGGTCCCACCAGAGGCGAAGATCCTGGCCTGTCTCCCTGGCCCACTAGGTGGGTCAGCAGAGACTGTGGAGATTGTTCTCCTTCCTTTCCCCATGCTGGCAAGTGATGTGGTTAGCTGAGTGAATGGCAGGTTTGAGCCATAAACTGGCCAAACTGAGGGCTGCCCTGAATATCTGAGGTGAGCAAATCCGCCAATAAGTGCAGGACCCACCAAGGCAGAGGAGGAACTTTGTCACAGTCTTTAAGATGCTCCAAAAAAGGACAGCCAGAATAAGACAGTATCGAAACACAACTTCTGGTGGAAATACACTATTCTCCAACACAGAGCTTGCAGAGTTCCCCTGGGAGTCGGTAAGGCATAAATGGCACCAGTTCTTACTGATTTCCAGTTTAAATTATTAATTATTCCAGTTCCTTTGACTGGTTTGCTAGTAAAGCCTGTTCTGCTCTGCACAGCTTCTGTGTTAAGCTCACTGGAGTCCTTTTCCAAACAGTGTTTCACTGCTATTGCCTATGAGGAAAACACATCACATTTTATTTGTAGTTATATTGAATCTATTTTAAAAAATTAAAAATTCCTGATGTCCCTTTAAATGATGAGCTCCAGAGATACCTTAGAAAACAAAGCCAAAAGAATAAGCTACGTTCTGCTTCCTCCTACAGAAAGAGAAGTTTGGAGTAACTGTTGACTTCTGTGTTGTATAACTAAGAGCAGAATTTGGCCCTAAACCTTGAAACTCAGCATGATGGCTTTAAAAAAGTGCAATTAAAAAGCCCAAATATCTGAAAAATCCATCCTCCTTTCACTGTCCAGTCCTGGGTTCTAGATTCTGTATCATACCAAAACAGTACAGGTTAAGGTAACACAAATCTTTAACTCAAGACTGGGCAAGGTTATGAACAATATTTTCAGGCACATTTTCAAGTATATAGTTGTAATGTATAAATATATTCATAATTTAAGCCATAGTCATAGTACAGTCTGGTAATCATTGGGAATCCTAACCAGTGCTTTCTTTTAAGCTCAATCATAAGGGCAGCAGATTTAACACTTGCTCTCCATTTTTTTTAACATAACATATTTTGTCAAAGCGAGCACCTATTGGGCTTAGAAGATGCTTCCCATTCCCACTCAGTCCTCAGCTGCTCATTTGAGAGGTAACATTTAGGTGTTGGACTGATGATCAGCTATCACCAAATATGCCATTGAACAGCCAACAAACAGAAAGGATCAATACCAAACTAGACTCAATTCGTACAATCCAAATACCAAGAGATTGACAAATTACTCTACCTTTTCCACTTACTATATACTCAAGGAATAGGTTACATGTTGTGAAAAACCAGTATTTGTACATCTTAATTCCCATATTTATGGACCAACAAAGACATTCAGCTTGCACCTCTGTCTCCATAACCACATTCTTCAGGGGCAAGGGAAATTAGTGTCGTGCTATCCTCTATCTTAAATTTATCACCTGACTTTATATCGCAAGGATAGGCAACTTATGGCATGCGTGCCACAGACGGCACACGAGCTGATTTTCAGTGGCACTCACACTGCCTGGGTCCTGGCCACTGGTCCAGAGGCCTCATGCTTTAATTTAATTTTAAATGAAGCTTCTTAAACATTTTAAAACCTTTTTACTTTACATACACCAATAGTTTAGTTATATATTATAGACTTATAGAAAGAGACCTTCTAAAAACGTTAAATTGTATTACTGGCACGCAAAACCTTAAATTAGAGTGAATAAATGAAGACTCGCACACCACTTCTGAAAGGTTGCCGACCCTGTTATGTCGCTATCTAAACCAGGAAGTTAACAAGATCATAACTGTACCACCACCAAATTCTAACTGGTTTTCAACCTTTTTAACCTGTTTTATATCAGTCATAATAGCTCCATAGTACTCCAAATTAAAAAGGAAGTAAAAAATGAGAATGAAATAACCTAGTTCCATTCTAAAAAAGGAGTAGGCTTTTCTGGATAAAAACCTATAGATGTCCAAGTTTGAGTATGAATCGAGTGTTTCAAGAGTAAACCTGGAAAGAAGAGTATGTGTAGAGAAAATACTAACCACCTCTGTAGAAAAGGTTTGATTAATGTGCTCACACAGCTAGGATGACACATAGCTATGCCGGACAGCTATCGTGGACAAATTTAGAACCTCTGTATGAAGTCAGTGTAGACCATGTCTATCATAAATAAAAAAGCAGTTTTCTATTAGAGAGTGTGGATAGAAAAGAAGCAGTGCTCATATCAGAACAAGGCTAAAGGGAACGGTTGTAGGGCATTACCCCCAGATTGCCTTTGGGCCCATCTGCTACCTCAGTTTACCTTTAATCTTGCATCAAACCAGATATCACATGTGGTGATTTTACAGTAGTGCTCTCTTCCAGGTTGGTTTATTATCATAACACAAGACTCAAACATACCCTTAACCAGCCTCAATTATTCTTTTCCGCATATAATGCCTCAAGTTTTTCCAGGTCTTGATCAGAGCAGGCCCATCCTTGTAGTCCCACCCCTCTCCTAGCTGGGACTTCTGCATCCTGCAAGTCCATCAATGGAGGCTTATCCCTGCACAGTTTCCAGTTCCTTGTAATTCTCTTTCCCCAAAAGGCTTCTGCCTTGGAGTTCTGGAAAATTGTCACCTGTCCTCTTCACAGGCCCTCTGCCTGGGCACTAACGAGAGAGAGTCTCTCTCTGAACTTTTGGGGCAGGGGGGGGGGGGGCGTCTCGCTTGAATGACCACAGGCTGCCCTTTTACCTGCCAGCAGGCCCGGTTTAGATGCATGCTTCTGTCACATGACCCTTGTATTTATTCCCATCATACAGGGAGATGGGCTAAACCTGACAAAAGGTGCAGCTGTGCCCCAGTCTTTTAATGGACCAGCTCACCCTGTGACAGGAACATACTGCAGCTTGCTCTGACCTGTGATATTTTTAGTTGCACTTAAATATTAGTCATGTATAGATCTTCAAGCACAATAAAGAGGACAGTTAAATTTTACATAAAATAAAAACTCAGCATCACCACTTCCATTTGAATAGTTCAGATATTAAAAATCCTACTTTGTTGAGTTCTGCTCGGAGAGCATCGTTGGCTTGCTGCAAGTCCTGGTTTATCTGGTCGCACGGCAGATCCCCTGTCAGTAAGTCATGTAGCTGATGAAACACTTCTTAGAAATGTAGAAGACTGGGGGGGGAGGGGTAGGAGAGAGAAACACACTCTAGTTACATGTTTCTTGTCAAGTTACTATAACTATTAACACTGGAAAACGTGGGGGAGGGACTGTAAATTGCCTCTTTAAAAAGTTACTAATTACACTAAAGCGCTCTCTGACAGAAGCAAAAAGAGTTTAAAACCCATTTTTAAGTAAAGCATAAATTCTGTTATGGCCACTAATGGCCATGACTCACTTTGGCCAATCAGAGTAGCCTACTTCATCTGCTACACCAAGACAGGTGGATCAAAAAAATACTAGCAAATAATGGAATGAAGCTTATATATCGATTCAAAAGTAGATCTCCATAACAACATTGAGCATTACAACTAAGCAACCAGACTAATCCCCAATAATCATGATCCTTTGGGGTGCGGGGAATTCCCTTCTTTGCTATGATTACATGTTTAGCTTATTGCTGTCAAAATGTTTTTCATGAGGAAAATGCCTTAGTTATTTTCAATTTGACTTAACACATGACTGGGCAGCAACAGAAGTTTGGTAGAGGGGCATTGACTCCTCCCGCCTCAGGTCTGGGGGAGCAGAACTTCACTAATGCACACCTCCTAAGATCCTTAGGAATCTAGCCCATCTCCTGCAACTATTAGGAGATGCAAAGTAGATATCCATCTGGGTATAATTCGTTTTTGAGGCTTCTTCCAGGCCCCACGGTCCTTATGGTTGGGGCTCTACATGAATTTGAGAGGGGATTTATATGAGGGAATAGGGCTATGAGGGGCACGGGACTTTAGTCCGGGGTGGTGGGGTTGGTAAGGAAAAGAGAGGGCTAAGTGTGCGAGCAGAAAGCAGAGGAAGATAGGGAGAGAAAGCAATAGAGGCTACTCCTGGCAACAAACCTCTCTGCCAAACTTCTCTGGCAGCAGCTGCAGGACTCTCTAACAAATCATAGCAGGTTTGTCAGCTGGAGAAGGTAGTGAAGTGCTAGTGCTTCCTCAGCTTTCTCCTAAGCACCCTCCTATCCTCCAGCAAGACACCTGCTCCATCCCATGTCCTCAAGCTCCCCCACAGCCTGTTCCCACTCTCATTGCCAGCCAGAGACCCATCCTATGAAGTCCCCACCCTCTTGGATCCCAGTGATCCATTTCCCCAAATCTTTATGTCTCCCCACCCCCTTATTATACCCAGCCTCTCTGCCCTCAGACCCTTTCCAAAGGCCCACTCCTACCCTGGCTTGGCCTGCCAGGAGCAGAAGAATGCAGGCGGGGAGGGTCAAACTCAGGAAGAAGTGAGCAAATTATTAGCAAAATGTTCAAACTTTTTTCTGATTTTATTTTTTGTCATCGAACTATAAATTAGAGGTGAACACATTGGTAGCCTGCCTGCCCAGCCTACCTTGAAGAAATACGGATTCACTTCCTCTTACCAAGTTATAACCACCAGACTACTATTATCACCAGCTAGGGAACATGGCTTTAGTCAACTTAATTCGTGGTAGGCCAGTAAATTGTTTCACTAACAAATACAGATCCATTCAAGGAACTGAGAGGGCGTGGGACCAGCAGGGCCCCATGTACCGGCGCATAAGCACAGGGCTCCAGAGGTTGCCAAAGCTGGCCCTGGGGGTACCATTACGGGGAAAAAATTCTGACAGCGTGCATGTGGGCGCACACATCAAATATGGAATCACAGCGTTTTTCTTCTACATGGACAAATACTCAATGAACAACTTGTTCGCTCTGGTAATAGCAGTCTGGAGGCAACTTTAAACTTGTGAAAAAATGGGTCTTGTCTTACCTTTTCCTTTTCTTTTATTTTCTGTTCTAAGGACCGACGATTATTTTCGACAAATTGTCTCTGATGACTCAGTAGGTCGTCCATTTTTTGCTCCAACATTTCACGCTATACAAAGTTTAATCATAAATCACAGTGATGCAAGGGTAATATTTATTATTTGTACTACAATAGCAATCCCGCCCCCGCAATCAGGATTGAAATCCCACTTTAGTAGGCAGTGTTTAAAAAAACAACAACAAAAAACGACATACATACGAGGAAGTCATGGTCTCTGCCCCAAAACTCCTTACAGTGTTCCATGACTTAGTGAACACTCACACAGGTATCCCATACCAAACTGAGAACAGATTACACTTGGCTAGAAGACAAGTGTGTGCAAAGTTTTAATAAGTGTTTAGGCACAGGAGATAAATTCAATGCAACTTTAAATTTACAGAGAATCAGCACATTGATTGATCAGAAAAAAATTACTGAACTATTTTGAACATATTTACTAATATAATCTGCAATTCAATCGGATTTCAAACTCATGTAAAGAAGCTAGACTATAATAAGAAAAGCTCTCAACAGTCACAGCTAGAGGTTATGGTGACAGCTATGCCAGTAACTCAGGTAATTTACAAGTAGCATCACTGTGACATCAGAAGCAGCAACCAATCAATCTTTCCTCTGCACTTTGCTATCAGTCAGTGAAGTGGAGAGGGCCTATTCACAGGTCAAAAGTTCTCATCGTTAACTTACTTGAACATCTGTATACAAACATGGTAATAACCCTGGATTGACTCATTGTCCCTGGCCTCAACCTACTCGCAGCCAAGACCTTCTCTCAATGGGGTCCTCACAGAGGTAGCAAAGAACAGCCATTACCGCATTCTCTGCAGAGGCAAATTCTTAACCCCCATTCATATGATGGTATAATCTTCAGCATCCCGTATATAGGATGTAGGAAGCAGCAGCATTTTCTAACATTCTTAAGTAGGCAGCAGAATGTGCATGCATAGATAAAATCCCTGACAGCAAAGAGTAGGTGACAACCATCACACTTACAGAAGACATATGTGGTGGTGCCTTTCCCCACGGCAACATAACTTCTTTAATCTAAGTGTGTATGGAGGGGCAGAAAGGGGATGGGAAAAGAGTTAAGCTAAAGAGAAATATGAAGAATCGTGGAATCCATGACTTGCATGAGCTACAATGTTCTACCCAATGCACACGGAAATTGTGGAGCTGCAACAATTGGCAGAGGCCAAAACATTCAGCTGGACTAACTTCCCCATGTTAAATAGGGTGAAAAGCCAATGATTTTCAAAGAAGGAGACAGTGGTGCTGTTAAAACGTCTTTTTATGACACTTTCAAATGGCTTTAGGATATATAAAATATCTGTGTTTCTTAGATATTTGTTATCGTTATTCACTCTACCGCAATAACAATACTGCATTGCTGGCTGCCTCATTAGAGAGCTGGCCTGCTATTTGTTCAGTCTATCAGAGCAACTTATCCATAAAGGAAAACTTTTCAAGGTGCAGATCTTCCCCACAGCACACACCCACGTAACTGGTATTAAAAAATTTTTTTAAAAAAATGAAAAGGTAGGGGAAAAAAGGAACCAATCACTAATCCCAAAAGTCATAGAGCAGCAGATGATCCACTAGTTTCCATGGTTCTCCTGCTACGTTGTCCAGTATATCAATGCAGTGGCTGACCCACTAAACCAAACAACCACTTCATGCAGTGGCAAGGAAGCTCCTGCAGAGAAAGGAAGTGCTGTGCAGGCTGCTGAAATCTTGCCCACCCTATCCCATATAGCAAAGTGTAGGCCTCTTCATGGATATGGAAAGATGGGGCCAAATAAGGATTTGCCTCTTAATGAAAGGCTGGGTTTGACTGGCTTTATTTCTTTACTCTTATCAGTGTACACCTGTTTGGCATCTGTTTTAGCTCGCAAAAAAATCCATTTTATATGATTAACACACGTTTGCTCCACTAATGCAAATTATTTCAACGTTTCAATTATATCAGAACTATAGCCACAGAAATTTCTTGGCTTCCTTGCACTGAATACAAGAGGGCCTTTTCCCCCTTGATTCTTCTGCAGCAAAACAGAGAGGTCTTGAAGGACCCAAGATCTTGCATTCTGAGCACTTTAAAACTCTTCAGTAAGGTGTGTGAATTCTTTCCTGTCATGGAAGGGATCCAGAGGTACCACCAGAATTTAGAGGGTCCAAAGGATAGAGAAAAATCTGTTCTGGATCATGCAGGTCTGTGACTCTAAGTGGACAGCACTGTTCTCTTTTCTTGTTTATGTACCAGCCTCACAGACTGCAATACAGTTCTACTAATAGGCTTTATTAACTTCTGCCTGTGCTGGTGCTGCATAAGCAAAAGTACGAGATGTTTTAGCTCATATAAAGCTATTTAAATCTTTTAAGGGCATAGGGAAATGGTGGACTTAAATATACAGTAGAACCTCAGAGTTACAAACTCGGGAATGTACGTTGTTCGTAACTCTGAACAAAACATGATGGTTGTTCTTTCAAAAGTTTACAACTGAACATTGTCTTAACATAGCTTTCCAACTTAACTATGCAGAAGAAAAAATGCTGCTTTCCCTTCATTTTTTAGTAATTTAACACAGTACAGTGCTGTATTTGCCTTTTTTAGCCGGGGGTGGGGTGGGGTAGAAGGGATGTGTCTCTGCTGCTGCCTAATTATGTTCTTCCGGTTCCAAACGAGATTTGTGTGGTTGACTGATCAGTTTGTATCTCTGGTGTTTGTAACTCTAAAGCTCAACTGTAAATTATGGAGCCACCATTAGCAAGCACATACATAGTTAAGCTTTGTTGGAGAACTGTGTAATGAATTGTGTTAGTGAAATGTGTACTAAGTAATGTTAGAGAAATTATTATATACAATTCTGGAAGAAAATAGGAATGTTTGCTTTTTGTATGTAGTTCTGCTGCTTGAGATTGTCAGATTTTGCTGAAACAGTCTGTAAATCAGAAAATTGGTTTTTGTGTCTCATCTATAAAGTTCTTGACCAAGCAGATAGCAGGGTAGAGAAGAGAGCTGTTAGCTTTCAGTAAGTCAGGTACAATCCTCATCCCCCCACCCATCCATCCAATCAGCTAACAAGTTTTTTTTTAATCACAATATTAATAAAATTCACTGCTTGTTCTCTCACCTTATTCTTGGCTTTGATTATTTCAATGACAGAAGACCCCAAACTCTTCATATATTCCATAGTTACTAAAAAGCTCTCAACAGTCACATCTAGAGGTTATGGTGACAGAGCTATGCCAGTTACTCAGGTGATTTACAAATAGCATCATTGTGACATCAGAAGTACCAACCAATCAATCTTTCCTGTGCAATTTGCTCAGTAACTCAGGTGATTCATAAGTAGCATCATTGTGACATCAGAAGTGGCAACCAATCAATCTTTCCTCTGCACTTTGCTATCAGTCAGTGAAGTGGAGAGGGCCTATTCACAGGTCAAAAGTTCTCATTGTTAAATTACTTGAACATTTGTATACAAACATGGTAATAACCCTGGATTGACTCAATGTCCCTGGCCTCAACCTACTCCCAGCCAAGACCTATACACAATGGGGACCTCACAGAGGTAGCAAACAACCGCCATTACCGCATTCTCTGCAGAGGCAAATTCTTAACCCCATTCACATGATGGTATAACCTTCAGCATCCTGTATATAGGATGTAGAAAGCAGCAGAATTTTCTAACAAGCAGCAAAATTGTACAAGTCAGGTACAATCCTCATCCCCACCTGCCTATTCAACCAGCTAACAAGTAAAAACTCAAGGCCACAGAAACAGATGAGTACGAAGAATAAAAATTGCAGTTGTAATATAAGTACAACTGCATGCAGCCAGGGAGTGTGACAGCAAGGAATAGCTGCGATGGGAACTACACAGATATAAGTAAGTTTTAGCAGGATAAGCAAAAAATGTATTAATCTGGGTTAGTTATTGTGATTTATGCAGGCGAATCTTTTAATCAGGGCCGCTCAAAACCCCAGCACGCCACGCACGCTGCCGGGCGGCATTTTCCCAGGAGGGCGGCAGGCGGGTCCGCGACCTTCCGCAGTCATGCCTCGCGGAGGTCCACCGAGCCGCCAGACCAGCAGACCTCCCGCAGGCATGACTGCGGAGGGGGCGCCGTCCCGCTGCTCAGGTGGACCTCCCGCAGGCATGACTGCGGAGGGTCTGCTGGTCCCAAGGCTCGGTAGACCTCCCGCAGGCATGACTGCGGACGGTTCCCTGGTCCCGCTGCTCGGTGGACTTCCCGCAGGCATGCCGCGGAAGCTCCATTGGAGCCGCGACCAGCGCACTCCTCCGCAGGCACGCCCCCGGAGCCGCGGGACCAGCGCCCGCAGCGCCCCTGCGGCATGCCGCCTGCTTGGGGCGGCCGGATTACTAGAGCCGCCCCTGCTTTTAATTAGGGGTTAGAGTAGAATATATATGGATAAAGACACAGATGAGGTAGCTTCTCTACTGAGTCTGCGCAGTTACAGAACAGAGGATTAAAAATAGATGATTGACATAATAGTGGAGAAGAGACAGAGGAAAATAGCCAAGCATAGCAGAGATTTGAGAAGAGTCACCCTGTCCCCAAGAAAGATAACTTGAGCACTTTCTTGTCTTGCCTTATCTTTTTTTGCATGTTTATGTAATTCATACGTGATAGTAGCATTGTCTAAAAACATATATAATAAAGGCTAAAATAAATTGTTTAAGCCTAAATTGAAGTGGATTTGGTTTTCACCCAACAGGTTGACGTTTGCATTTAAAGTGGAACTAAAAATCCTGGTTTCACAGTATAATAAATGAATCTACTTTCCAAGTTCAGCAGAGTTACACTTTAGATTACATTATTTTTTTGCATAAAATAGTTTCTTACTTTGCCAGAGACATTTTTTTTTAAAAAATCACAATATTAATAAAATTCACTGCTTGTTCTCTCACCTTATTCTTGGCTTTGATTATTTCAATGACAGAAGACCCCAAACTCTTCATGTATTCCCTAGTTACTAAAAAGCTCTCAACAGTCTCAACAGAGGTGATGGTGACAGAGCTATACCAGTAACTCAGGTGATTTACAAGTAGCATCATTGTGACATCAGAAGAACCAACCAATCAAACTTTCCTGTGCAATTTGCTCAGTAACTCAGGTGATTCATAAGTAGCATCATTGTGACATCAGAAGTAGCAACCAATCAATCTTTCCTCTGCACTTTGCTATCAGTCAGTGAAGTGGAGAGGGCCTATTCACAGGTCAAAAGTTCTCATTGTTAACTTACTTGAACATCTGTATACAAACATGGTAATAACCCTGGATTGACTCATTGTCCCTGGCCTCAACCTACTCCCAGCCAAGACCTTCTCTCAATGGGGTCCTTACAGAGGCAGCAAAGAACAGCCATTACCGCATTCTCTGCAGAGGCAAATTCTTAACCCCATTCATATTGTTGGTGTCACTATGCCTAAGTAAACCAAAGTTGTGACTACAGGCCTGAGTGAACCAGAGTTCGTCCTTGCTGTGTCCTTTAACCAGCCTAAGATGATATCAGACAGCAAGCAAATGGGTAACTGTCAGCTGTTTCAGCTTGCAGATGCAGGAGTTTGAAGGGGAGGAGGGGAGAGGGGGAGAAAAATCTGTATGCGCTTGTGCTGTGAAGGCCAGAGATAAACATGCGGATGAGAACTTTTCTAACACGCTGAAATGTAATGCCTAATGTAACTGCTGTTGGGAAGGGAGGGGTGAGGGGAAAAACCGAACAAAAGGCTTACACAAACAAGGGGGGTATAAATGCTGGGATCCCGCCATGCGCGCAGGTGTGCAGGATTTGAGAATGGTTTTTCTCCCTGGCACCTTATTTGGGCTCAAATAAACCTGGTTTTTGCTTCTCCACCCTGGTGTGATAATTAGTGCTACGCACACCGGGCAACGAACCTGCTGTTGTTCGCCGGGCTCTTTGAGCCGGCAACAATATGATGGTATAATCTTCAGCATCCTGTATATAGGATGTAGGAAGCAGCAGAATTTTCTAACAAGCAGCAGCATTTTCTAATATTCTTAAGTAGGCAGCAGAATCTGCATGCATAGATAAAATCCCTGACTGCAAAGAGTAGGTGACAACCATCACACTTACAGAAGACATATGTGGTGGTGCCTTTCCCACAGCAACATAACTTCTTTAATCTAAGTGTGTATGGAGGGGCAGAAAGGGGATGGGAAAAGAGTTAAGCTAAAGAGAAATATGAAGAATCGTGGAATCCATGACTTGCATGAGTTATAATGTTCTACCCAATACACACGGAAACTGTGGAGCTGCAGCAATTGGCAGAGGCCAAAACATTCAGCTGGACTAACTTCCCCATGTTCTCAGGCATTCCTGCACCCTCAGAGTTTCTCCACTAATCTCAACTCAGAGTGCCTGCAAAGTTCAGTAGCTCCACCAGAACCTCCAGTTCTCCTGGTAACCACAGAACCTGAGGGACCCCTATCATACTTCTAAGTACTACAATGTTCCCTGCTTCTTAGCTCCCCATTGTTCTCTGCATAACACCGAGCTCTCTGCCAGCTTTCTTTCTTTGCATGGGAAAGATTTCAAAATGTCTTAAAGAAATTATCAAGAAAATCCCCAGGCAGAAACCAAACAAAACAAATCATTAAACTCTGTGAGTAAAGTTGACAGTACATGTAAGTTTGTTCTTTTTAAAATTCGTAATGCTGCAGTTATGAAAAACAAACAAAATGAAGCATTAGAAACCAAGGTAATTCAGAGTTAAGATCAAAATAAAAGACAGCCTAACGTTTGAAAAATAGGCAAGATCAGGGCCGGCCCAGGCACCAGTGTAGCAAGCAGGTGCCTGGGCAGCCAATGAAGAGAGGGGTGGCACGTGCAGTAGTTCGGCGGCACTGGCAGTGGGGCCGCCACTCCTCTTGGAGCGAAGGACCTGCTGCCGAATTGCCGCCATAGAAGAAGCGGCGTAGAGCTGCCACCAATCGCGAATGCGGCTTCTTTTATTATTATTTTTGCTGCTTGGGGCGGCAAAAATGCTAGAGCCGGCCTTGGTTCAGATGCAAGTATGTGACAACTGTCAGTAGGAACACAGCATGTGTCAAAAAGACACTTTGTCCTGACATAAGATAAGCATAAGCCGTGTCTGCAAAAAGCTTGGAGTTCTCCATCCTTCTCTTTGAGGAGATCTTAGTCTGGAATCATCTCTGGACTCTTCCGTGCCCTGTACCTTTTTCACAGAAAGCCTCTTGTCCGACATGCCAGATTTTGAAAGAGGATGTTGCTGATGAGGCCCAGGAAGCGAGGGACCCAGTACTAGCACTCTAAGGAGCAGAGAAGGCATTTACAGGATGGTTATCTGACCCAGGCCCTGAAGCTACTCTCATTGCTTTACCCATTAAGTACATCTGGAGCAGGGCTTCTAGATTTGCAGGTCCTGCAAGTGAAGGACTTGCAAATATGTATTTTGTCTGGGGGAATGTTCCTGGAAAATGCCAAACATTACAGGGTATAGTGCCCGTGTTTGATGGGCAGTATGTAAATCCAGGGGACTTAAAAGAAGCCATCCTGACACCAGAAAGAAATAGCTATTCTGGTTAAAAAACCAAAATGCCAATGAGCAACCACTAGCTATCTCTATCTACACGCTGCACAGATTTAAAAAGAGCCAGGTATTTTGTTAGCACTGCTCACTGCCCATGTTCATCTCAAAGCCAGGAGGCATGAGAGGAACTGAGTGGTGGCTGGCCTGCTCCACCCTTTTATGCCCTCGGTGCAGGATATGAGGATGCTCAAGGTGCATGAGACTCTGAACATGGGTGAGTGGGGTGCATTGCACACCGTCAGCAAACTGTGGAAATGGATAACCACTGAAGGAAAAAAGTTGCAAAGGGACAACAGTGGTCTGTTCATTAAACCAATAATACACTGGCTTTTACAAATTGTCCTGGAGCCAGTACTAAAAGCCCTTGATCAAAACACCAGTTCAGTATGGAGATCTTATCTCGCAAACTCTTATGTGAAGGACTTGAAAACGGCACATTTTCCAGGAAGAAAGATTAGAGGCTAGAGTCACTGAAAAGGCAGAGTTGAGGTTGTTTGAGAGCCTGAATTATACATTTCCAAATTGATAAATGTTGGGTTGCAATTTACGTTTAACTTAACTTTGAATTTCCCGTATTTTTAATACTTGTTATTTTTAATTACTACAAATTTATTGTAAGGCACTCTCATCCTTGACTCGAGTTTACCCAAGTATTGAGCCTGCGATAGTTTAGAATCCAAGTAACTTTCCCCTGAATTTATGGCAGTTTAGGCTGAAAATATTAAACTATATGACAGTGTCCCTTTAAGGTCACAATTGGCCACCAGGTGTCAATCTTCCTCTATGGAATATTATTGGTAGGGGCCTACGGTCCATTTTGGTCAATTTTACGGTCATAGGCTTTAAAACTATAAATGTCATGATTTCAGCTATTTAAATCTGAAATGCCACAGTGTTGTAATTGTAGGGGTCCTGATCCAAAAAGGTATTGTGTGTGTGGGCGGGGGGGTGTCACAAAGTTACTGTGGAGGGGTGGGGGGTTGTGGTGCTGCTACCCTTACCACTGTGCTGCTGGTGTTGACGGCGCCGCCTTTAAGCTGGGAGGCCGGAGAGTGGCAGCTGCTAGCTGGAAGCCCAGCTCTGAAGGCAGCACAGAAGTAAGGACCCTCAATTTGAGAAACACTGGTCTCCCCCATGAAATCTGTATAGAATAGGATAAAAGTACACAAAAGACCAGATTTCATGGTCCGTTTGGACAGAAGCCGTGGCCCCGCGCCTGCTGGGGATAGAGAACTCCAGGGCTGTGGGCGCCGGTGCTCTCTGTCCCCGGTAGGCACGGGGCCGCGGCTTCTCTCCCCTGCTCAGGCACTAGGCACTAGGCAGAGCACATCAATGAACCGCATTGGGGACCACAGACTTAAACTGACCAGCTTGAAACCCCGCTATAGCGCGACCCTGCATTTATCGCCATGGAATTTTTTGGACCCCAAACATCGCGTTATAACGGGGTTTCACTGTACTTACAGTATTAGTACTTTAAAGCAGCCTACACATTCTAATTAGACACTTGATAAGATGCAAATTAGAAAAAAACTATTTAAAAACTGCTTATCAGGTTAAATATGTAGCAATATAAAAACATTTTAAAAATCTATTATCAAATTGGAAAAATTGAAAGGCCTTTAAAAGTCTGGTTGGCACAATTTATATTTATTTTTTGAACTTGGATAGTGGCTGTAGATCAGTTTCACTTTGTTTTTTACTAGCTTCATTTTCTGATTCTTATGCATTGGCACAACACTGCAGTGTTTAGGCCACAAATTTTGCAGAGGTTCTTTGTCAGGGGTTCTCAAACTGGGGGTTGCAACCCCTTAGGGGGTCGTGAGGCTATGATGTGGGGGAGTCTCAAGCTGTCAGCCTTCACCGCAAACCCTGCTTTGCCTCCAGCATTTATAATGGTGTTAAATATATTTTAAAGTGTTTTTAATTTATATGGGGGTGGGGGACTTGCTATGTGAAAGGGGTCACCAGTACCAAAGCTTGAGAATCACTGCTCTTTGTTTATAAGAACTACCTCCACTGGAATTTTCTAAAACATTATTAAAACATTTCTATTTGGTCTTAAGTTTTGAAAAAGCTGCTTCTGAAGAAAAGCTATTAGAAACCTATATTTGGGGCCAAATTTAACCCAATAGTGTTCATTTAACTTATTCAATGCATGTCTCCCTTTTGGAAGGGGACTTTTGTAAATATCATATAGGGTCTTTTTCACATCACTAAAACCACTTATCTAAAAATCAAAACTGTTTTTTTCATGATACACGTGTGTGTGTTTGGGGAGGCTCAGAATCTATAGTTTCTTTTCCACAGACTTCAATGGAATTTTGCACATGAAGAACAGTAGTCATCAATTTCAGATTATTAGCATGTGAAATGAATGATCTGATCATTCTTTTATGAGGACCTATTCCACTGGTACTCTATCTGCGAACAAACAGATGGCAGCCAATGGCAGTTGAGAATTTTCCTTTTTTCGGTCACTGACCCTTCTCCCTGCCCCATCCCCTTCTTCCCCCCCCCCCAACACCCCCCAAAAAACCCCAGACAAACTAACAAACAAACAAACCAACCAACCAACCAACCCTTCAGGCTTCCAAAGCTGAAACTTCATCTTAGGTTTGCAATTAACTTTACAATGTGACCGTGCACATAAACTAAGCCTTGAATGAAAACTCTTCCCTTTTAAACTAACAGTAAGCAAAGGGTGAGTGTTTGAATTGAGATAACTGTCCTGCAGAACAGCATTACCATTTAAAAATTGATCTTTTCAAAGACCACTTGCCAATGATTTTGGCTTAATTGGATTAAAGCAGAAATCTAAGAAAGGAGACCCATCCATTCACTGAAAAAAAAATGGAGGATACAGACACTGTCCCAAACACTTCCAACAAGGTAACAAAATTTACTGACAGAAAATCTGAAGACCAAAGACAGAATGGCAGAGCAGAAGACATGAAATGGCCTTAAGTCACCTGTCACCTTATCTGCTGAAGATAAGGTTCTTCCTATAGTGTTTATTAAATGTTTACAAAGACTTCCAAGTGGGTATCCTGCACAGCTGCACTGACACTAGGGCTACACTACAGCTTAAGTCGACATAAGGTTTGTTGCTCAGTTGTGTGAAATTAGTCACCCACCTGAGCGACATAACTTACACAGAGTTAAGCGTCGGTGTGGACAGCACTGTGTCGACAGGAGACATAGCTGCCACCGCTATGGGCCCGGATGAATTAAGCCAACGGGAGACCTCTAGACCTCTATCCCATCGGCTTAGAGTGGCTACACTAGAGAGCTTAAGCTCAGAAGACTTCTCAGTTGAAGAAGCTCCAGATGCTCATTCTACTATGGTTCTAGTTTAAGCAGGCAAGGATCTCCCTGAAAAATGACTTCTTGATAGAACAGATTACTCTACAGAACCTGCCAAAGAATTTTTTCATACTGGAAAAAATTATAAACCAAGAAAATAATTAATAAACATGTATATAGGGTTTTTTACCCAGAGATCTCCAAAAGTCTTACACGTTGAGTAGGTATTTTACTCCCCTTTTATATATAAAACAGTCTTCAATGAAGTCCTTAAACACAGAGGGTTTTAATTCTCTTTAAAAAAAATAAGATGTTCTTATTTACAAAGTAGATTTAAAGTCATAACTACACTTGCAAGATACCTTGGTTCTGTGTTTTTAACTGCTCGATGACGGAAGAATTACCACCATTTTCAGGGAACTTGTTGTTGAAATCTGTCTTCTTTGATCTTAAGCCACTGTGACTAGGAATTGCCTCCTATCCCCATGGAAAATGGGATGAAGTAAAAACCTCTCTTTAAAGGGTTTCTTGACTGCTGGATGAAGGACAGCTGTGTGTCTTTTCTTGTTGCCACGAGAACACTGATGAAGAAGCCTGATGCCGAGCAATCTTTCTGTGACTCTTAGTACTTTGAGGATGAGAATGATTTATTTTCTATTTAAAAAGAGTGGGGGAAAGCATATCTACCTTTACATAGCTGACAATTCATAAGAGAATTAATTCACTTCTGTATGATGGAAATAAGATAGTGCAATTGGTCAAGCTGTCAGTTGCAATTTTGGATAACAGAGTCCGCGACACAGATCGTCCATCAGCACAAAGTACTATATGATTTACACCAGTCTGCTTTTATACCCCCAGCAGTCAACTGACTGGAATACTTTGCTGATTAACATCACAGGCAGCTGAAGAGGGTTGGGGGAGTACTATCTGCAGTTCAGATATATCTAAGCTGGCCAGCATCTCAATGGCAAGAAGTTTGACCTGTGGTTCCTTATATTTAGTATATCAAGTTTTTGTTTTGTTTTTTAAGAGAGGCATCCTATCAGTTAACATTGAGGTACCTTCCTGCACATTCCTCACGATCAGATCGGTTTTGTCAAGCTAGCTGTTGACAGGCATAATATTCATTTTTGTATTTCGGTCTAGACTTACTGTGCATTAGAACGGATCCTCATTTGTGTTCTGTGGACAAATATAGCTACATTTTAGACTGTGGGCTCTAGTCATCTCCAAATGTGTGGTGATCCCATTAGCAAGAATTCTACATGTAAATCATTCCACACACAAGAGAGAGACACTCATTTATTTGCACTTACTTTTACAAAATCCCTGGACTCAAAAAACATGCTTTGGCTCTAATATCAGATATTTTTCTTTCCCTAAACCTCTGACTGCCAGAAGCCGGGACTGGATGACAGGGGAGGGATCACTCAAGAAATTGCCCTGTTCTGTTCATTCCTCTGAAGCATCTGCCACCATCCAGAAGCCAGGATAATGGGCTAGATGGACCATTGGCCCTACTGGATCAGACCATTCTGTTCTAAAAATACAAAAAAGCTGCTATTGGTACTTACTGAACTTGGTTTTCCAATATGTCTAACATTTGAATGGGGTTTTTGACTAAAGCACTAAGGGCCCCAATACTGCTCCCCAAAATTCACAAGAATGTAATCCCTGACATCAGTAGTGGAGCAGCTTCCCCCCTCCAGTAAAGCAGGGCTTCAAAACAGCCAAGCGAAGCTGATTGAGGAAGCAGCCACAGCTGTGGTTAACCCAATCAGGCCCAGCTGGCCCTGATAAGAGGCCTGTGAGCCAGCACCTGAAGGACTCTCTCTTCAGCCCTGGAGGGAGAGGGGTGAGCTGTCTGCAAGCAAGGTACCCAAGCAGAGCAGAGCTGGGGGAAAGGGCAAAGCTGGGGAGCTCTAGCCTTGCAACTCCCCAGGCTGCGGGTCTTGATGGAGGTCTATGGAGGTACTGGTGCTGCAGAGGGCAGCCCAGGAATAGGCAGAGGCAGCTGGTCCTAACCCCTGGCCAATGATGAGTGGCCATTACAGACCGCGGTCTGCCCCAGTGAGTGGGGCAAGAGGATGACTGGCAGTAGCCACTGAGGCAAGGTGGTTTTAGAGGGTTGGGAGCTCCTGGGAGGGGAGACCCAGAGAGAGTGGGGTATTGCTGGGGCAGAACCCTGAGGAAAAGGGCACCGGGTCTGGGAGGGACATGGGGCCTGAGGCTGGCGAGACATCCGCCGGCAGAGAGCGCCCAAAGGCTGGAAAGAGACGAACAGCAGGAGGTGCCACAGCGGTGAGTCTTCGCCGCTACAGAGCGCTATCAGTCTTTAAAAGTGCTACAAAGGAAGCACCTACTGAAAAACAGTAATGGGAATATTCCTGGATATTTACACTGAGTTTATCGTGTAAATCAACTTCTAAATTTACTAGAAAGTGATTGTACACGTATTTCATTAATTTTGTTTGTAGGTTTTCAGTACACGTTTCCTAAAAAAAGGATGTAAGCATGTTGAAGTAGTATAAATATTCTTAAGGTGGTAAAACAACTGTGCCCAAGTTGAGTAGGTTAGGTTTTTTGTTTGTTTTGCTTTTAAAACAGAAAACATAAGAGATCATTTTCAGATTTTAAATGCAAAACATATACATTCCATATAAATTCTATCCATCGTGATAACTAAGTATTGAGAAATTCTCAGTCGTGTGATTATTTACATGAAAACAATATGTTTAAAAAGTCCTTTTTGTGTATTCTAATTAGTACTAACTTTTCAAAAATGCTGTCAGGAAATTAACCATACCCCCTGCTTACTCTTCTTAAATCTACACTTTAATCTCAATGGTATGAACAATGAGCACATTTAATGTTACCACTTTCCCTGAAAAATCATATGGCTAATTTTGAAGAACTGCACCTTTCTCCATGTCACACATTAAATGAGATTCTAATGCTGAGATACTCTAGCCCCATACTTTAATCTGGATATTTCTCAGCTTTTTTCTTTCTTCAACTTCTTTATTGTATTGTTCTTGGAGTTCTTCAAACTTAAAACCTACAAATTGACAGTGAATATTTGCTAATAATCTGCCTCATTTCATACATAATCTTTCCCTTTCCATTTCTTATGCCTAATATTAGACAAGGGTGATAAAAGCAACAGCCCTCATTAATCTCTAGTGATATATTAAGACAACAACTCAACGGGAGTTCTTCTAAAACCGAACTGTTCAGAGACTGAAAACTGAGATCTGGAACTCAGTGCCACAATGAAATTGCAACCACTAGACTGAGGGACCAATACCAGGGGTACAAATGTATATTGTAATATCTCCTGAATGAAGAATTTTTCCCGTCGCTCCCCTGGCATTAACATTCATTTGTAGCGTGAATTAAAAATCAGGCATTAAGGTTCAAAGGAGCTTCAAAAGAAAAATCAGTGGGAGTTGGACACCTAACTTCTTGCTAATGGGACTCACCACACATTTGAAAATCTCAGCCTAAAGTCACATCTTGCTTCTCTCCACTTTAACTCCTACATAACTGTAGCAGCCACTTTCTCAAGGAACACCATAGCCAGAGTGCTTTGCCTCTTCCAAAAGCATCTGAAATCTCAGCTTTCAAATGAGAACAAGGACTGGGGATCTCCAACTCCAGCTAGGTAGCCAAATGCAAGTTTTTGGCAGTACCTTCTTTTGGTGTCCATGAAATCTGAGTGTTTTTGTTTTATATTGTAGAGTCTGAATTTCACAACCCTAAACTCAAGCAAATTGTGTGATGGTACCTTGTCACTGGTATTAGGCCTAAATAAAATGTAACCAAAAGCCAGTTGTGTCAACCTGAACAAAGTCAGGCTAACACCCTAACAGAGGTTTATGGGTAATTCATAAGTGGAAAGTCCCATGGAGTTACAGGTCTGTCTCTCACAAAGTTAAGCAACCATGAGATAAGAAAGGGACTGTATTCCTAGCATGGTACCAAACGTACTGAGGTAGAAACAATTCGTTTAAAGAACTCATAAGAAGCCAAGTTTCCAAACTTCCAAACTCCCTGTGCAGTACTCCCTGTTTCTGTTCTATGTCTATTCCTAACAATTACATTTTAGATTGATTAGTGATTGTTAAAGTATCATAAATCATGTAAAACATTTAATCTTGTAGAACATAAAAATGAATGTATGGTAACAGTTTCTAGTTTCAAAAGAAGGAGTGACTACTTAACTAGGTAATTGCAATTATGATGATGCGACGGAACTGTCTATATAAACCTAGGTTATTTTGTAAAGAGGTTAGCTGGTTCTCTTTGAGATGAGCTCGCCTCTATTGTCGTGTGCACTCTTCAATAAAGAGCATTATATTTGAACTTTGCTGGTGTTGCCTGTCTCTCGCGGTCAGACAACAAACTTTGCCGTTTGGGGTACCAGAGTCCCCAACACTGGTAAGCATTTCCAACTCTGAGCACTTACTACTAAATCCCTCAAGCCCCCGATTCACCAGCCGGCAAAACTGAATTTCAATTATTTTGAATGAAAATTTTACCTGAATATTTTGTTATAGAACATAATTAGTTAGGATGTATGTGTGTTCATGGGCGCCAACTTATATGGGCTCTTGGAGCTAAAGCCCCAGGAATATTCATAATCAGGGGCTCTGCTCCACCAATATTTGGAGCTAGATTTTTTCCCCCTCCCCGTAGCTTCCCTGCCTGAATGTAAAGAGAGCGCACAGCGCGTCTCTCTCTCCTTTGCTGCTGCTGCCGTAGCCTAAGGGCTGCAGCATTAGCATAAGAGGAATGCTAACTGCTGCTGAAGCACTCAGGAGGGGGAGGGGAGGTGAGGGGGCCTCCCCTCCCCTCTCCTCTCCTCTCCTGCCCCTACCTGGAGGAGACACAAACGGGCCAGGAGACACACATCACTCACCTTAGCAGCTGTTGGGGCTTCCGTGAGTGTTTGACCCTATGATTTTTTATTATGTTTGAGTGTTTGACCCTATGATTCCCCCCCTGCCCCAGCCCCAGTCCCAGCCCCTACTCCTACCCCCAGTGAGGCACAGCAGGCTGCACAGGGGAGGCAGGAAGCCACATGTGAAGGCAATGCCCCCTCCCCCAGCACCCACCAACCCACCCGCCACAGGAGGGATGGGAGACGGAGGCTTCCTAGACCTGAGCAGCTAGGGCTTAGGTGAATTTTATGACACCCTGCTCCCCCGTCCCATAGCCAGCCACCACCCTGCCTACCCCACTTCTGCCCCATGCTGGGCAAGGGGCAGCCCCATCCACAGTGAAGTTATGGTGAGGGGCAGCAACATGGAAGGCCACCTATGCCCCCCCCCCGCCCAGTACCCATCATAGGGGAGGGGAGTGAGCTTTCTGGACCTGAGAGGGGCCCTAGGAGCATGTGCAGAGTGTGTGTGCCGTGGGGGGCAGGAGGGGTCCCTCCCCTGGAGCTTGCTGCTGCCAGTGGTGGTGATGGGGAGTCCTCTCTGGCCCTAGCCCTGGGGCAGCCTGTCTGCACCCCAAGTTCCTCATCCTCAGCCCTGCCTCACCCCAAAGCCTGCACCCCAGCACCGAGCACGCTCCTGCACTGTGAACCCTCATCCCCAGCCCCACCCCAGAACCTCACCTGAGGGGAAACACATGCAACTTAAATTTGGTGGTCAGTTTGGAGTATCATTGTATTTAGCACAATATTTGATTATTTTACACCCTTCAAAGTATGTAACTGGTCATATACAGGTGTTTTCTCTGAATACTGTCTGTGTGCCTCAGTTTCCCCAATGCATTTCTTAAGGCTCTAGATGGTGGGATAAGGGGGTGTGATTGTTGTAAAGCCCTAGAGGGCCAGTGTGATGCCGTCTTCACAGAGAATGGCTGCAACCCTGCCTCCAGGCAACTGATGGCCTGGGCCACTCTCCTGCAAGGTGCCAACTGAAGGTGTTGGAGAACAAAGAGATCAGGTGGCCTCCTAATGCCTGCAAAAGAGATAAAGGCCAGAGGAGGGAGTGTCAGTGCCTGTGCAGACTTCCGGGAAGCGCATGGTGTGGAAGGGGATGCTGGGATGCTTTGGAACAACTCCATACAAAGCCAGTCAGGACTCTGGGGGAGCCTCTCTTAGCATACTGTCTCCAGGGCAAGAAGCTTACACCTTCCTGGGTCTGACCTCAGAGCATTCAGCATGCCCTTCCACACCATGCACTTTCCGCAGCGAGTCTGCCCAGGCAGGTCCTGGGGCAACCAGAGGTCCCTGCACCCCAACTCCGCAGTCAGATGTGACTCTCAGCCAGACAGTAAAACAGAAGGTTTATTAGATGACAGGGATACAGTCTAAAACAGAGCTTGTAGGTCCAGAAAACAGGACCTCAGTCAGGTCCATCTTGGGGGTGGGGAGCCCAGACCCAAGTTCTGGGCCTCTCCCGATTTCCCAGCCAGCTCCAAACTGACACTCCCTCATCTGGCCTCTGTGTCTCTTCCGGACAAGGAGGCTACCTGATCTCTTTGTCCCCAACACCGTCAGTTGGCACTTTGCAGGGGAAACTGAGGCACCCACACAGTATTCAGAGAAAACATTAAGAACATTCCCACTTCACACAACAGGTGCAACAAAATATAATATCAGATATTGAAGCAGGCAAGTGCTGCTTCTGACTTTCCACTTTTAATTGACCCTTGTAATCTTGTGGTGCTGACGCATTGTAGCTTCATTTTATATCAGCTTACAGGGTGGGGGGGGGACCACCATTTTGGGCTCCACCAAAAATTATACGAACCTGCCGCCTATGCGTGTGTTACGACCATATTAGTATCTGCATTTGTACCTCCCCTGAATCAAGACAAAGCATAGTCTTGGACTCACAAAGTATGCTCACTTCAATTCCTACATAGTCACTCATGGGAATTAATTTTCAAATACTGCAAAATTATAGACATTAACAGATTATAAGCCAAACACATGGTCAGCTGTTTTCTTCATTCACCTTTTGTTTTCTTTTATGCTTTCAGGAATGACCTGTACTTTCACAAGAATTTACATTTTATTCAATTGCATACTAGGGGGGAGGGGGAGTGATCATTGTGATTTTGATTTGGTGTTAAAAGAGCAGAAAATTCTTCTGTGGGGTCCTCCTGAGTGATAAGTCTCCTGTAATCAATGTTTGCTGACTTCTCTCAAGTTCAGATTTGTTCCTGCTTAAAAGAGAATTAGAAGTACAAGGAATTAGTTACAGAAACAAATAGGGCCAATCCGACATTTTTAAGAGCCCCAGTGCACATCGAATGGCAATTTTGGTTGCTCAAGGAATATAAAATTAGGCATAATAAAGATATATCACTAAAAATGTGATTCTAGATGACAATACCACACCTTCAAATAAATATTGGAATCTGTACTTTCACTTCTAGTGATATTGGGTTGTTGTTTAAATTCTTTCTTCTATCAAAGAGACAATTAGCTTATATTTTATATATACACTCAAGGTTTAATATTTCAGAAAACTCATAACTTAAAGAATTATACACAAAGGACACAGAGATGAAGAGCAATTACAACCATTATCCCCTCTTAAAATCAGTCACAGCTCTGATAAGGCTCCCTCTGCTGGACATTCACAAGACTGCTGCCTTTGGGTCCCAATATGCTTGATTTGTGCTCTTAAGCTTCCCTTGGCCTGAATAGGCTGCAGCAACTGCCTTTTCCCTTGGATTTGCTGGTACACTTCCAGGCCCAGGCTCCTAGTTCCACTTCCCAGTTACAGGACCACACAACCTAATTGTCTTAAGCCCCCAGGCCAGCACTGACCCTGCAGACTTAAACACACCCTTTTCCCAGAGCTTCTACATTGTGAGCGCTCCAGGTACACAGTTCACCTCTTCAGTGATAGGTAGTAGTTGAACACAGACACACAGACTTTACAAGGGTTCCCAAAAAACACTCTGTTAGCAAGCACAAGAAGTATACAGATCTGAACAAAAAATAATAAAACCTCTACACAATTCCCTGCCTCAATTTCGTCACCACTCTTAGAGCATTCTTTGGTCTTAGGTCAGAGTCCTCTAGTTCAGGATTCTTCCTCTCTCTGCCCTCATGCACATGGTTTCTCCCCTGAATCATGGAGTATCTGCAGTCTTTTCTGTCCTTGCCTCCTCCCCAGGATTCGTCAGAAACCCTCTTTTCTTATCTCCCTTCTTTGTCAGGTGACTCCCAATCAGCCTCATCAGCTAATGAAAGTACCTGACCACAGATTCTGCTGCTTAGTTACCATCACTCCTAGAATTTAAGTATCAGAGGGGTAGCCGTGTTATCTGGATCTAAACGCAGCAACGAGTCTTGTGGCACCTTATAGACCTACAGACGTTTTGGAGCATGAGCTTTCGTGGGGGCATCCGACGAAGTGGATATTCACCCAGGAAAGCTCATGCTCCAAAACGTCTGTTAGTCTATAAGGTGCCACAAGACTCTTTGCTGCTTTTCCTAGAATTTAGATGGTGAAAAGCTAGTTTAGCCTGGATAGTAGCCCTTGCTTTGTCCCAGGGTGCTCCATTTAAATGATCATCAAAGTTTCACAGCCTATCATTGATAGCCCCAGGCCCTCACCACTTGGAATTTTAGTCCAAGATGGAGGTAAAAAAACAGAAGCTAAAAGACCCACATTCAAAATAGAGTTTGCAATCTGACACAGGGTCCCCGATATCAAACCATTTGTAAACTGTACATAGGCAGATTCTCCAAATGTTCATAATTAAATTGTTTTATTAATATTCCATTTTATGAAGCTACTGCTATATGTACAACAATCCCCCAAAGAGTCATATAACCTCCAAACTCTTTCACTTTATCACGCTCATTAATATAATATAGAGTGTTAGGTGAAGACTTTCAAGCCTGTCTCTCTAAAAAGTTGCACGAGAAAGTGGCAGTGGTAAAAATTCTGTTGTCATGGTGACACTGCCAAAACTATTTTGGTCAAGTGCATTTTACACTCTGCCACTTCTGCTGGCATGTCGTCTGCATAGCGTTGAGTTGTATTGGCAAAAATGTGCTGCACTCTGGCAAGACATTCTAGTGCTATATTCCCAAAGACTCAGCATTCAAAGAGTCAACTGAGGATAACTGGAAAATAAATGCAGAGGCTATTCATGGAACAACCACATTTGATGGAGTGGCAGTTTTGAGCCTGTCTAGTGGGTGGTGGGACAATCAGTGGTTCTAGAACTTTTTAGATGCAGAAGTTCATTCCTAGAGTTGCATGGTCAGCTCGGCCCACTCCCCCAGCACAGGAACAGCAAGGTGAGAGCTGCCCTTACAGTGGGGAAACAAGTGGTGATTGCCCTATGGAATCTTACACCACCAGTTTGCTACCAATTAGTGGGGTAATCAATTTGGTGTTACAAAAAAAATCAATGGTAAGGACAGTTATCACTGAGGTATGCAACACAATAAAGCACACCCTGCTGTACGGGGTAGTTAGGCTAGATCGTTGTGCAAAAAAAAAAAAGTGGATTCAATAAGCTGGGTTTCTCTAAATGTGCTGGGGTAATAGGTGGGGAATATCCCCATTCTGTGCCCACCCTTCCCAGGTTCTGAGCATATTAAAAAAAGGTACCTTCAAAATGTATGCAGGCCTTGGTAGATCATAAGGGACACGCTACTGACAAACACTGGCTGGTTCAGAGAAATTCAGGACAACCACGGCTTTAGAAACACTGTGCTTTTTGACATATTGAAAGCAGACACCCCACTCCATCCAACTGGAATTAATGACATTTCTGTGCCAATCATAATTTATGGAAACTGCCCACCCTTAATTCTCTGGCTTAAGAAACCACATACTATCAAGCTAGACAGAAACAAGGAAAGATCTGACTCTTATCTGTGCAGCTGAAGAAGGAATGTGAAGTGGGCAGAGGTGGAAGGCGACAGGATAGGTGGAGGGGTCTCATGCCAAAGCTCCATATCAACAAGTAAAACATGCTCAGTTCTTATGCACTGCACAGCGTGCAGCACTCTCTGAGAGACCCTCTTGCCAGGGTGGATGAGTGAGGTGGACGGGCTGGATCTAAAATAGGCTAGCTAACAGTTGCATTGCTAACGCGGTTCAGGTAAAGGAAGTTTTAAAAGCTTACTTCAACAGTAGGTAATAGCCTAACCCTGTTTCTATGAAGCTATTAATAGAACAGGTGTGGAATTTGTGACATTCATGACTTTTCAGGCATTTGTTGTTGAAGTGTGGAAGATAACTGATGGTCATAGAAACGCTGTCACAGTACAGGTGGTGTATTTCTAGACTCAATAAAGGCTAGCACTTCTGTAATACACATGCATTGACTTTGTTTAGAGGTATAGATGCCTTTCTGGTTATATTACTTTCTAGCACTGCAATACCAAAAAGTCACAATAAAGTTGCACCAACTTTCAAGTATGTACTTTATTACCACCACGGCATGCTAGACATACCAAAAAAAAAAAAAGATAACTGATAATTGACTTTACTAGCTATATAACTTGACTAGGTACAAGTACAACATGCAGACTGGATGTCAGCGCATCACAGATGACTGTACATGTAATCAAAGTTCTTTGTTCCCTGACATGTTGTCCATGAGAGTAGAGTACAGCGGGAACTGGCACAAGGGGATGAGGTGTCTATGATCCCTGCCAACACCCCATATTTATCCATGCTTTGGAGTGGGTGAACTAATGCAGTGAGATTCTTAATCAATAATTGATCAACAATTCATTTGAGCAGCTGGATCAGCAGCAGCAGCAGCATTTCTTTTGCATCTTTGTCCTCCTCTACTCCTTCAGCAGCTGTTCACACCGCTGCCTTATTGCCCTTGCATTTCACTTTTAGACCTGCAGAATCTCACAGAGCATGTCCTTCTCTGTGTGCGTCCTCTTGGCTCTGACAGTGACCAGACAGTTGTGCAGGTGTTACGGAGAATCTTGAGGAGAGCCCCACTCTCAAAGTTAGTGATAAACACAGAACTGTTAGGTGGAGAGGAAGGAGGCAGCCTTCCCTGACATAACTGTTGCAGCTACTCAGATTTTCCCACCCTGTACAGCATAACTATGTGGATTGCCTCCAAATTACTATACCATAACGAGTGCTAGACCTTACATGGAGAGTAGATCAGGGTTTCTTAACCCAATGCCTTGGGGAGGAGGTGGGCTTCTTTCTGATATAGAAAAAGGATAGTATTTCATAAAGACAACTGCACTTGTTTCAGGAAGTCATGCTCCTTGATGATCCCAAAGTGGCAAAGAAAGAGCTGTTTAAGAGGCCTTAGTCTGGCCATGGCAGTATGCAGCCATGCTGCTTTCTGCAAGAATCCCCCTCAGAGGTCCTGGCAAAGGGGCATGGGGATGTGCCATATCACACTGGGCTGAGCAAAGCGTATCTTCAACATAATGTTTGGGCAAGTCTTACATACTACTCACTGAAAATAAGTTCTGTGAAATTGTGCCCACAAACCAGAAAGCTTTGTGTGTAAAAATTAACAGGCTGCTCTGTCTGTACCTCAAAATACTGCAAGATACTAACGGATGGAGCACCAACTGACGTGTGTTTACTTGCTTCTGTTCTCAGCCTCTGCTATTGATGCAGTAAAATCATGTTTTCAAGAGAAGTTTTTAGTACACTGATTATAATGTGGGCACTGGATCTGGATTTGGGTCCAGCGCCTGATAGAAACTAGCTGAGGGGCAGATCAATTTGGGAGGGTTGAGAATGTAAGAACCCAAACCAGAGTGTCTTTTACGGACGACTGACAAGGTGGGGAATGTGGAGTAATGGCTGACTGTTTGCAGCCATAGTCGGAGGGTATGTGGTGGATATATGGGAAACACCACCTCACTGTCTGGCAGGAACTGACAACGTAAGCACACACATATGCATTTGCCAAAAGTTAGGGCCTATCAGCAGACAATAGTTTATTTAAAGGGATATAAATCACTTTCACCTACCATAATCTCCCGTTACCCAAGGAGGAAACATATTGGTGCATGTCACGGGTAGGTATGAAACAGCTCCTGGCTGGCACCTGCCTTGCTGTAGCCCTCCTTATTGTCTCCTTCCTGGTCAGGGCCAGATACCTCTTGCTCATCCATTGCTCCAGGGAGGGATTTCTTTCTCCTCACCAGGACACGCAGAGTATCCACAGAGATAAAGGGAGGAGGTAAGATCCCGAATATAGCACCCAGCTCACTATGAGAGAGGTCATGCAGGTGGCTCCAAACTTTCTCTTTTCTTCGCCTTCTGCCACCACTGCCTCAGCTCCTTTCCCTTTGTGTGGCAGTGAAACTCCTCTCTGAAGAGGCTGAGTTTTGCCACAGCCTTCAGCAAATTGCTGTAAATAGTCTTGTTCATTCAGAGGGCTCTGGCTGTGCCTGCACATGCTCCTTCCCCCACAGTACAAGGAAACTGAGCACCCCTCTCTTGGAATAGACAGCAGCATGAGACAGTGCTAGGTATCTACATTCAGTGAAAATGTAGCAGGGAACAGGAACAGATGTTGCTGTGAAGAAACATGCTGGCATATAAAAGTGAAGTAAGGACAGCTTCCAGGTCGCTGCACCCTGGACAGTGAAGTTCAAGAGTGCTACGAGCAGGGGCGGCTCTAGGTATTTTACCGCCCCAAGCACGGCAGGCAGGCTGCCTTAGGCGGCTTGCATGCGGGAGGTCCCCGGTCCCGTGGATTCGGATTCGCACGCCTGCGGGAGGTCCGCCGAAGCCGTGGGACCAGCAGACCCTCCACAGGCATGCTGCTGAAGGCAACCTACCTGCCGCCCTCGCGACGACTGGCAGAGCACCCCCCGTGGCTTGCCGCCCCAGGCACGCACTTGGTGTGCTGGAGCCTGGAGCCGTCCCTGGCTACCAGACAGTCCCTCTGGAAGGGAAAGTTGCATTGTGGGATTGCAGCTGGGGGATTGCTTATACTGGTACTGGTACATGTGCATCCATGAGAACTCTACTGGCAGCAACTCTGAAAAGAGAACTAATTAATGCTGTAAAAAGCAGAAGGCTTTGTTGGACTAGAGAACATTAAATGTGGACATACACCAAGCTCTGCTATAAAAAAAATGAAAGTTGTCTTGGCAAAATGTAAGTGTAAGCAAGGGCCTTACATAAAAGGCCTTATCTTGAGAGGCAAAGAGTCTGTATGTTTTTCAATCCTGTTAAGCTAACAGGTTTGAAACACAACTTTTTCTCAATCTGTTTGTGTGAGTAAGGAATGTGTGCATCAGGAAAAGATAAGGTGTGAAGGCCATTGTTAACCAGATGGTCAAGAAAGGAGAAGCGAAGACACTTTGAGATTTGTTGATGCCAAAGAACCATCAAAGCATAGCCATGATTGAGGAAGGGCCAATTGACAACCCTGAGGTGAAGGCTGGCAGCCCTAAAGACAACTGGTTAAATGGGAACCAGGACAGGATGACCCTCTCGGAGGTGTATTGGAATGTTTACATCAAAAGATACACCAAATAAGAAGTAACCCGGTCACAAACTGACACAGCAAAATCCATAGACTTCAAGAAAAAAAACCCTCTGAGAATAGGGTGCTTGGCCATGAGACTTTGGGGGTTCATCTTGCCACACTCCCGGAGCATCAGAATAAGTACAACAATGTGAGACTCAGGAACCTTGTTTTAGGCACCCAGGTTTGAAAATTTTGGCCACAAACTCAAACGTCTATTTAAATATGGAGTATAGTTAAAGTAAGATAAAGTGGACAAAGACAGTAATTTGAGAGTCATTTACATGTCTAAGCAAAATAATACTTACACAGGATAACAGCCACACTTAAGTTAAAGGAGAACAGTAAGGTCTCACCTTTTAAGTTTCCGATCTAGTCTTTCAATTTGTTTCTTGCTTGAAGTTAGTTGTCCTGCTTAATAATTAACTTGTGATTCTTTTACTTGAAGATCATGTAAAATTTTCTGCTCGTTTTCTCAAGATTATCACACAATTCCATCAAGCTCTGGTTTTCTTTTTAGTGTTGCTACTTCATTTTTTCATTTTCAACCTAATTTTGATTAATCAATTATATATAAAAAATACCTTATTTTAAGATTTTGATCAAGCCTGGGAATACACATCTTTCTTCAGAGTGAAGAGTGGAGAGCACTTATAAAAGAAACAATTTCTGCTTGATAAAGTGGTGGTTGAGTATTTTTATTCACTACATTTCAAAGCCCTGACAGCACTGGAAATTTCAGTTACACGCAAAGCTATTTTGCTATTCTACCAGTGTTCGTATCAAGGCTTCCCTGTGTAACATTTAAAATCAAAATACATAGTCCCCACAAGTCATTTAGTTTCCACCTAGGTATTAATATTAAAATGATTTCTCTAATCAGTGGTCCCACACCTGTTCTTGGAAGACTTTATTGGCTATAAAAAGCATCTATCCAGACCAGTAAAGTGCTTACAGCCCTTGCACATCATTAGAAGAGCTAAACTTAAAAGCCATACGACTCTGATCATCATCTTGCTCCTCTCCCTTCAAATCTGTCAGTGTTAGCAACCAGTATTTCCTGAATGACTAGTGTTAGAGATCAATGCTCAAATTGCGTTTCCTCAAGATAGCAGCTGGAACAGCCATGTCTGATTTGAAGTAGGGATGCAAGATAGTAATCAGAATAATGCAATTTCAAGATCCTCTCTCTCATGATCGGTGTTGCGTTATGTAGCATTGGAAAACAGATTTGATATCCCCAGCCTTTGCAAGGTATACGTAGGGGGGGCTCTAGAAATTTGGCCACCCCAAGCAGTCATGCCTGCGGGAGGTGCTGGTCCCGCAGCTGGTAGACCTCCCGCAGGCATGACTGCGGAGGGTTCGCTGGTCCCGCTGCCCAGTGGAGCATCCGCAGGCATGCCTGCGGAGGTCCACCGTGCCGTGTAACCAGCGAACCGTCCGCAGTCATGCCTGCAGGAGGTCCACCCGAGCCGCGGAACCAGCGAACCGTCCGCAGTCATGCCTGCGGGAGGTCTACCCGAGCCGTGGGACCAGCGGACCCTCCACAGTCATGCCTGCGGGAGGTCCGCTGGACCCGCCTGCCGCCCTGCCAGCAAAATACCGCCCCACGCGCGCGCTTGGGTCTGGAGCCAGCCCTGGGTATACGGCATACATTCCTATCCCTGACAGTTTGAGATATTGGACTTGGAATCGTACCAAAAAAGTACTACCAGAGCAAGAGGCCAGTGACAGTTTAAGACTGAATACACAGCAAGGCCTGGATAGTGGGCTAGTGTAATTTTCCTTCACTACTTTACACAGGTGTCAATCACTGCTCACAGAGTGAGTATTAGCATCAAAAAACCGTTAGCGAGTAGTTTACATTTTACTGGCATGTCAATTGTTTGATGGCAGCAATGACGTTATGTAGATATTAATCTTATCAGCTATAAACCTAAGTGTTATGGCTTTTCTGTGACTAAAGCCCTGATTAAATTGGAGGCTCTGTACTGAAGAGTTAGTCCTTTTAGCTCAAGCGATAAACCGTCTGTGCTACAATGACGACGGTTTGGGGTTCAAATTATGCTGATGATGCATAAGTGGGGAATTATTACTGTTGTACAGACTATTTTTAAATGTTTAAGTCAAAATTTCTCTAAAAGATCTGCTCTAGGAATTATTTCTGGGAGGGTCTGTGACTTATGTTACATAAAAAATCAGAACGGATGATCACAGTGGTCCCTTCTGGCCTAAGAATCTATGAAAATAAAAGCAGCAATTTTTAATAGGCCATTACAACAGAGCGTACTCCAGTATTTTAAAACCACCACGTTCATATAGACAAGTTGGTGTAAATTCTGAATGAGCCTGTTGTTTGGTACAAAAAAGTTGAGCCAATCCTTCACAAAGTACCAATGAGTATCTGACATGAGAAACTGGGCGCAAGCTATCAACATGACAATTTCGGTATGTTTATAAAAAATATATTTTATATGAAGTGATGAGTGTTCACAGATATCCATTTGTAGAAATAATTTGTTTTACAAAGCACCTTATACAATCAATTTATCAAAACGATTTACATAAAGGTATTTTTTAAATTTTTTACTTTTTCCACTGTGTCTCATAAGATTAACCTTTGCACAGCATTCTAGATGCATTTTATAGGTGACTGTTTGCTATTACCGTAGCACCTAGGAGCCCTGGTCATGGACCAGCACCCCACTGTGTTAGGCGCTGTACAAATAGAATAAAAAGACTATCCCTACCCCAAAGAGCTTACAATTTAGGCACAAGACAAGGACAAGGGGGAGTACAAGGAAACAATGAGACAACGTTGGTCACTAGGATAGGCAGCTTGTGTACTGAGACCACTGCTTAACTGTTAAGTTTTTTGTAGGCACCACAGCAAAGGAGAGTTGTAAGGAGGGCTTTGAAAGAAGATGAGGGGACTTTGCAGATGGTTAGGGGGGGCTCTTCCCAAGCATATCTTGACAGTCAGCATGGGAGAAAACACAAAGGTACTTGTTTAAAAATTTAACAAATGGATGTGTTATGGGCCAATCAGAGGCGGGAGTTGACATTTCAATAGTGAATGAAAAAAAGGATGCCTGGGTTGGGGTAGGCCATGAAGGAGCTTTTGCAAAGCTGCCTCCAGCGATTCAAGCTGAAACTGTCTTTTCTGTCATTCTTTTTTAAGCTTGTCTAGTTGACTTTCAAGCTCTGGAATCTTCTGAAGGGCCCTTGTGGAAAGGCCTTCTTTCCATTCTTCCACAACCCAGCTCATTTTATATCTGCTTTTTTCCTTAATATAAAGTGTATATCACTGAACCTGAAACACAAGGAGAACATTACTACAACTGATTTTTAAAAGGCTTAGGATTCAAAATTTTGATTTTTATTAGTTGAATGCATTAAAGACTATGGATTTAAAAATTACTCCTCACTTTCATAATAATTCAGACAGGGCTAGAAAGAATTTTACTCTGTTACAATGTTGGATCACATTCCAGCCTCTGGAACCATGGTTAGCAATTTCTAGCTGGAGCATAACTTCTAATTTGACATTGTGATTCCTTAGGCTGTGTCTATCTACACCAGAGACCTTACAGCAGCACGTTGTACGCTGCAGCGCAATCCACATCGGCAGTTTTGTTAGCAAAACATATGTTGGTCAGGGGGTGTTTTCCCTCACACCCCTGACCAACAGAAGTTTTACTGACAAAAGTGCTAGTGTAGACATAGGCAAGTGACTTCCATCTCCTACAGGGATAATTTTTACCCTACTGGTCCCACACTTGAGATGCATTTCAGAAAGATGCCTCCTACTATGTTATTTTTATGATCACTCAAAAACAATTTGTTAAAGATCTTTCCATTGATGTGTTGCTATGCATGCAAAACATTAACACGTGTTCTCTCTGAACGCCTCGCTTTCTCTGCTGAGAAAAATTATACCTTCATTTTAGGTGTCTGCTGAGCTTTTCTCTTTACAAGTTTTACAGTTTTCAGAAAGCAAAATAGCTGAGTTTGTAAGCACTGTTTATGCCAGCATGGGCAAGCACTCAAATGTAAACATGAATTCAACTACTACCCATATTGACGCAACTGTAGGATGACCTGTTTCTTCAAGCAGAACTATATTTAGATGTCATGGCAAATAAAGTAATCAGATGTTTGAGATTATTCAGAGAGAAAAAGTGTATTAGTTATGAAACACTGCAAATAATTGCCAGGAAATCAGATATAGATTTTTCTTTGTTGAGAAGCTATTGTGCTACCAAATGAAAATGAGCGCTTAGGTCTGGCATACACTAAAAAGTTAGGCTGATGTAAGCTGTCTTGTGTCGACCTAATTGTGCATGTGTTTACACTTAAATGTCTCTCCCACTGATGTAAGCACCCCATTACAGCAACACAGTAACACCACCTCCCCAAGCAGCGTTGAACCCAGGTCAATGCTGCACAAGTATAGGTGCTGCATTACCTTTGTCAGTCCTAACCAGTGGTTTCCCCAGGAATTGAAATTAGGGGGGGTGTTCGAATTTACAGGGGGGGTGTCAGGACCAATGAGATATATAAAAAAGATATGAATAAAGTAAATGTTTTGTTAGGATTATGCAAATTTAACATAAGAATAATGCAAGTTACACCAAAACACATAACAGGTCTAGATTTCTAAAAAACCATACATTTAAAAAAAAGTATTTAATTTAAATTGACTTTTGAAAAGTAAACCATCATGGGGTAAGAGGAAAGTCCTCTCATGGACCAGTAACTGGTTAAAAGATGGGAAACAAAGGGTAGGAATAAATTATCAGTTTTCAGAATGGAGAGAGATAAAAAGTGGTATCCCTGAGGGGTCGGTACTGGGACCAGTGCTGTTCAACATATTCATAAATGATCTGGAAAAATGGGTAAACAGTGAGGTGGCAAAATTTGCAGATGATACAAAATTATTCAAGATAGGTAAGTCCCAGGCAGACTGCGAAGAATTACAAAGGGATCTCATGAAACTGGGTGACTGGGCAACAAAAATGGCAGATGAAATTTAATGTTGATAAATGCAAAGTAATGTACATTGGAAAACAATCTCAACTATACATACAAAATGAAGGAGTCTGAATTTGCTGTTAACACTCAAGAAAGATCTTGCAGTCATTGTGGATAGTTCTCTGAAAACATCCACTCAGGGTACGTCTACACTACGGGACTATTCCGAATTTGCATAAACCGGTTTTGTAAAACAGATTTTATAAAATCGAGTGTGCGTGGCCACACTAAACACATTAAATCGGTGGTGTGCATCCACGGTCCGAGGCTAGCGTCGATTTCTGGAGCATTGCACTGTGGGTAGCTACTCCGTAGCTATCCCATAGTTCCCGCAGCCTCCCCCGCCTCCCCTCCCCCGCCCCTTTGAATTTCCGGGTTGAGAAATTCATTGTCGCGGGTGGTTCTGGGTAAATGTCGTCAGTCACTCCTTCCGCTGGGAAAGCAACGGCAGACAAGCATTTCATGCCTTTTTTCCCTGGATTGCCCTGGCAGATGCCATAGCATGGCAATCATGGAGCCTGTGTAGCCTTTTGTGACTGTCACCGTATGTGGACTAGATGCCGCTCACAGAGGCGATTCAGCAGCGCTACACAGCAGCATGCTTTTGCTTTTGCATGATAGCAGGGATGGTTATCAGCCATATTGCACCATCTACCATACCATAAATTGGTAATAAGATGATTGTGGCTACCAGTCCTTTTGCACTGTTCCATTTGCTGCTGTCATAAGTGCCCCTGGCTGCTCTTAGCCAGGGGCGCAAAGTTAAAATTGGGAATGACTCCTGAGTCAATCCCTCCTTTTGGTATCTAAAAATAGAATCAGTCCTGCCTAGAATATGGGCAAGTCCCTAGAATATGGGCAAGTCCCTAGTCTTGCCTAGAATATGGGCAAGTGTACTAGAGAACCACTGTATCAGAGAACCAGAGAGCACAGCTGCTCTGTGTCAGATCCTGCAGAAATTATGAGCTGTATTCTATTCACAGGGGGTGCTCCTGCAACAACCCCACCTGTTGATTCCGTTCTTCCCTCAGCCTTCCTGGGCTACCATAGCATTGTCCCCACTTGTGTGATGAAGTAATAAAGAATGCAGAAATAAGACACAGTGATTTGTTAGTGAGATATGAGTGGAAGGCAGCCTCCAGCTGCTATGATAGTCCAGACAGGACAGTAAGGAGTGTGTAGGAGAGGAGCCCAGCATCCCTCTGCTAGTTCAGGGCACTTGAATCTTTTCTTTACACATGAAGGGTGGGGCTGATGGAGCTCAGCCCCTGTTTCTATGACAATGATGGTTATCAGCCATACTGCACCATCTACCATGAAAATTAGGACCAGGCACCCTTGATCGACCTAACAGATGCTGGTCATCATGGTTACCAGTCCTTTTGCACTGCCCCTTTGCCAATAGGCTGATGATGAGGACGGGTACCAGTCTTATTGCACCATCAGCCACCCATGGCGGGCGAAGCAAGGATGTTGGTGTTGAGTGCTGCAGCATCGGGTCTATCTGCAGCATTCAGTAAAGATAGGGTGACATGTTAGAGTCAAGAGAGGATTGTTTTCCCTTTCACTTCTGGGGTGGGTAGGGGGGTGTGTAAATTGCCGAGCTATGCCCTGACCCACCGCGGACACTGTGTTTGACCCTAGAAGCATTTGGAGCTCAGCCAAGAATGCAAATACTTTTCGGAGACTGCAGGAACTGTGGGATAGCTTGAGTCCTCCAGTCCATGAGCGTCCATTTGATTCTTGGGCTTTCCGTTACGTTTGTCACGCAGCAGTGCGCTGAGCCCCTGCTATGGCGTCTGTCTGGAGATTTTTTTAAAAATGATTTTGAATTTCGTCTTCTGTAACGGAGCGCTGATAGAACAGATTTGCCTGCCCTTACAGCGATCACATCCGCATGGTCCATGCGGGAGCTCTTTCTTTATTTTGATTTTTAACTGCATCGCCACCCGTGCTGATCGGAGCTCCACGCTGGGCAAACAGGAAATATTCAAAAGTTCGCGGGGCTTTTCCTGTCTACCTGGCCACTGCATCCGAGCTCAGACTGCTGTCCAGAGCGGTCAGTGGTGCACTGTGGGATAGCTCCCGGAGGCCAATACCGTCGATCAGCGTCCACACTAACCATAATCCGATATGTTAATACCGATGCTAGCGTTACTCCTCTCGTTAATGAGGAGTACAGAAACCGGTTTAAAGAGCCATTAAAATCGATATATGGTGCCTCCTAGTGTGGACGGTTGTGGCGTTAAATCGGTTTTACGCTCGTAAAACCGATTTAAACGCCTAGTGTAGACCAGGCCTCAGTGTGCAGCTGCAGTCAGTGATACCCAACATTCTGTTTGCTTTTTTAAAAAGAACAGGAGCACTTGTGGCACCTTAGAGACTAACAAATTTATTTGAGCATAAGCTTTCGTAGGCTACAGTCCACTTCATCGGATGTAGCCCACGAAAGCTTATGTTCTTTTTGCAGTACAGACTAACATGTCTGCTACTCTGAAACCTTTGCATTTTAAAGAAAGGGATAGATAATAAGACAGAAAATATCATATTGCCTCTATATAAATCCATGGCACATGTACACCTTGAATACTGTGTGCAGATCTGGTTACCCCATCCCAAAAAAGACATACTGGAAATGCACAAAGTACAGAGATGGGCAACTAAAATGATTAGGAGCATGAAATAGGAGAAGAAATTAAAATGACTGGGAATATTCAGCTTAGAAAAGAGATGACTAAGGGGGGATATGCTAAAGGTCTATAAAATCTTGACTGATGTGAAGAAAGTGAACAAAGTAAATGTTTTGTTAGGATAATGCAAATTTAACATGAGGAAAATGCAAGTGACACCAAAACACATAACAGATCTAGATTTCTAAAAAAATATATAATTTTTAAAAAATGTATTTAATTTAAATTGACTTTTGAAAAGTAAGCCATCATAGGGTAAGAGGGAAGATCCTCTCATGGATCAGTAACTGGTTAAAAGATGGGAAACAAAGGGTAGGAATAAATTATCAGTTTTCAGAATGGAAAGAGATAAAAGTGGTATCCTTGAGGGGTCAGTACTGGGACCAGTCCTATTCAACATATTCATCTGGAAAAATGGGTAAACAGTGAGGTGGCAAAATTTGCAGATGATACAAAACTATTCAAGATAATTAAGTCCCAGGCAGACTGCGAAGAGCTACAAAGGGATCTCACACAACTGGGTGACTGGGCAATAAAATGGCAAATTAAATTCAGTGTTGATAAATGCAAAGTAATGCACATTGGAAAGCAATCTCAACTATACATACAAAATGATGGCATCTGAATTAGCTGTTAACACTCAAGGAAGAGATCTTGGAGTCATTGTGGATAGTTCTCTGAAAACATCCACTCCATGTGCAGCAACAGTCACAAAAGCAAACAATGTTGGGAATCATTAAGAAAGGGATAGATAATAAGACAGAAAATATCATATTGCCTCTATATAAATCCATGGTACGTGCACACCTTGAATAGTGTGTGTACATCTGGTCACTCATCCTAAAAATATATATATTGGAATTGGAAAAGGTACAGAGATGGGCAACTAAAATGATGAGGGGTATGAAACAGGAGGAGAGATTAAAGTGACTGGGAATTTTCAGCTTAGAAAAGAGATGACTAATGGGGATATGATAGAGGTCTACAAAATCTTGACTGGTGCGAAGAAAGTGAATAAGGAAATTTTATTTAATTCTTCACATAACACAAGAACTAGCAGTCACCCAATGAAATTAATAGGCAGCAGATTTTAAAAAAACAAAAGAAAGTATTTCTTCACACAATATAAAGTCAACCCAGGGAACTCTTTGCCAGGGGATGCTGTGAAGACCAAAACTATAACAGGATTTTAAAAAGAACTAGATAAATTCCTGGAGAACAGGTCCATCTGTGGCTATTAGCCAGGATGAGAGGGATGCAACGCCATGCTCTGAGTGTCCCTAGCCTGTTTGCCAGAAGCTGGGAATGGGCAACAGGGGATGGATCACTTGATGATTCCCTGTTCTATTCATTCCCTCTGAAGCACCTGGCCTTGACCACTGTTGTAAGACAGGTACTGGGCTAGATGGACCATGGGTCTGACCCAGTCTGACCATTCTTATGTAAAAATTAATTATAATAAAAATGTTTAGTACAGAAACTCCCCAACATAATGACCTCCCAAGATAGCAACAATGTGAGATAACAACCTTGGCAAATACTGCATTTTAAAAATCTTGGCCTACTGGGAAACATACTTATATAAGTTTCCATTCCCAGTCACAAATCTAGCATTCTGGAGCAAAGTGACTAAAATATAGTCCAACAAACAAATGTTTATTTAACATGCCACTCACTTTTCCCTCCACCGCACTCCACTCATCGGTGTTGTCCTTGGTCAGTGGAGACTCAGAGTTCAGAGGTGCTTTCACGTGAGTTCACCTTCCAGGTGGGGGACAAAAAGGCACAGTTTGCTCTGGCCACGGCTGTTCATTGTGCCACCGTTCACTCCACCACTCTGTTGCCAATGGCCCTGCACAGTCACCTTCTGCTGTCACCTACCACTGTGACCGCTGCGAGTTGGTCTCTTGAGGTTCCACCAGCTCTCAGTGATTTCAGCTGAGCCCTCAGTGCGGGAACCTCGCTGCTAGTGCAGTCTGGGCTGTCTCTTACACAAAAACACTGTACCCACAGGAACACTGTCCCCACAACAGGACTAAGCACTTAGACCTGATTGTCAGTAAGAACATAAGAACGGCCGTACCGGGTCAGACCAAAGGTCCATCTAGCCCAGTATCTGTCTACCGACAGTGGCCAATGCCAGGTGCCCCAGAGGGAGTGAACCTAACAGGCAATGATCAAGTGATCTCTCTCCTGCCATCCATCTCCACCCTCTGACAAACAGAGACTAGGGACACCATTCCTGACGCTGACTGCTCTAGTCACAACTGCAAACTCCATTGTCCAGGGACCACTGAGACCAGAACGCCCCCTTCCCCGTTCAAGTTCCACACATTTTTGAAATGCCTTTTTCTTGACTGTCTCCCTAGCATTTCTCCATTCCAGTGTGCAACTGCCCAGCCAAACATGATGGCCAGATGTGCTCCAGCTTGGAGTAAACTGGAGATAGTGGATCTCCTGGGCCTCTGGAAAGAAGAGGCTGTGTAAGCACAGCTACGGAGCAGCCACAGAAACGTGGACACCTCTAAGCAGATTGCATGGGGGATGCAGGAGAAGAGGGGTGACAGGGACTAGCAGCAGGGCCATGTGAAAGCAAAGAAACTGCATCAGGCATATCAGAAGGCCAGAGAGGCCAACAGTCAATCTGCCATGACAACCACACTCCCCATTGTGGATAACTCAGGGGAGCCCAAGCCACAGGCCCCTGGTGTGACCAATGAGGACAAGGAGGTGGAGGGGAAGTGAAGGATATAGAACATGCCACCGGGGGATCCAGCTATGCCCATGAACCAGGACCGGTTTGAGATTCCACCGCAGCCCAGTCAGTCCCAGCAGTTGAGCACAGGCAAGCCCGATGCAGGGTAAGGAACCTTAGGTAATTGTTTGTTTTTCCTATTACAATGGTGTACTTACGGTGCTCCCAATTTAACAGGTGTGATAGACCCAGGCCAGTTGGGTACAGCAGAATAGCAGAAGGCAGATATACTGGCCACTGGATTAACAGTTTTCTGTTCCCTGACTGACCAGAGCAGGGGCTGCTCCAGGCTAATGAGAACACCTGACTCTAATTAAGGCCCTGCTGATACTATCAAAAGAGCTCTCTCCAGTCCAGCAGGGGAGTCAGGGAACCAGAGGAGAGGAAGTGCGGCTGAAGGGCTGGTTACTGAAGACACCCTAAAACATCGTTAAAGGAGCCCTAAGGTAAGGGTGAAGAAGGGAGAAGCAGGAGAGCTGTGGGGAAGTGGCCCAGGGAAATGTAGCAACTCTGGCAGTGAAAGGTTGGCTGCCAACAACTGCTACCATTAGGGTCCCTGGGCTGGAACCCGGAGTAGAGGGCGGGGCCAGGTTCCCCCCAACCCACCACTACAGGAACAGCTCCTGGAAGGGGAAGTCAGGTCCCTGTCAGGACAGGAGGCTGAACAGAGACTGTGGGAGTTCTCTTACCAACCTCCTTGCAGCCTATGATGAAAAGGGCTCAGTAGACTGTAACCCTGGCCCTAGAGAGAGAAGGGCTACGTGGAGGGTCACAGTGAGCCACTGAGGCTAGCATAAACCGCCTAGAAGCGCAGGACCCACAGGAGCAAGGTCAGAGCTCTGCCACACAGGGCACAGCTATCGACTTTTCATTAATTCACTTATATTAGAAGAGGAAGCGGTACAACCAAGAGGTAGCATTATCTGCTTTTCATTCCCCTTGCAGAATTAGGCAAGAGGGGCGAGGTGGAGCAGTTTGTTTATGTACACAGGGATGGCTCCTGAGACAGCGCAATGAAAGTTTTAATCCTCTGCTGAAGGTTTGGGATGGAAGCCTTATTTCTTCCTCCACAATAGGATGCTTTCCCATGCCAATCAGCAATAACTATGGCAGGCATCATAGATTCATAGACTCATAGATTCATAGACACTAGGACTGGAAGGGACCTCGAGAGGTCATCGAGTCCAGTCCCCTGCCCTCATGGCAGGACCAAATACTGTCTAGACCATCCCGGACAGACATTTATCTAACCTACTCTTAAATATCTCTAGAGATGGAGATTCCACAACCTCCCTGGGCAATTTATTCCAGTGTTTAACTACCCTGACAGTTAGGAACTTTTTCCTAATGTCCAACCTAAATCTCTCTTGCTGAAGTTTAAGCCCATTGCTTCTTGTTCTATCATTAGAGGCTAAGGTGAACAAGTTTTCTCCCTCCTCCTGATGACACCCTTTTAGATACCTGAAAACTGCTATCATGTCCCTCTCAGTCTTCTCTTTTCCAAACTAAACAAACCCAGTTCTTTCAGCCTTCCTTCACAGGTCATGTTCTCAAGACCTTTAATCATTCTTGTTGCTCTTCTCTGGACCCTCTCCAATTTCTCCACATCTTTCTTGAAATGCGGTGCCCAGAACTGGACACAATACTCCAGTTGAGGCCTAACCAGCGCAGAGTAGAGCGGAAGAATGACTTCTCGTGTCTTGCTCACAACACACCTGTTAATGCATCCCAGAATCACGTTTGCTTTTTTTGCAACAGCATCACACTGTTGACTCATATGTAGCTTGTGGTCCACTATAAAAGACGGTTACTCACCTTTGTAACTGTTGTTCTTCGAAATGTGTTGCTCATATCCATTCCAATTAGGTATGCGTGCACCGCATGCACGCTCGTCGGAAGATTTTTACCCTAGCAACACTCGATTGGTCAGCTGGGTCGCCCCCTAGAGTGGCGCCACCATGGCGCCGAATATATACCCCTGCCGACCCAACGGCCCTTCTTCTTTCCAGCTACTCCGATAGAGGGGAAGGAGGGCGGGTTTGGAATGGATATGAGCAACACATCTCGAACAACAGTTAAAAAGGTGAGTAACCTTCTTTTCTTCTTTGAGTGCTTGCTCATATCAATTCCAATTAGGTGATGCCCAAGCCTTACCTAGGCGGTGGGGTCGGAGTGAGATGTTGCAGAATGCAAAACTGCTGAGCCAAAAGCTGCATCATCTCTGGACTGTTGGACCAGTGCATAATATGAGGCAAAGGTGTGGACCGAGGACCAAGTAGCTGCATGACAGATCTCCTGGATGAGTACGTGAGCCAGGAAGGCAGCAGAAGGAGCCTGAGCCCTGGTGGAATGTGCAGCAAGGTGGCTCGATGGAACATGGGCCAAGTCATAGTAGGTACGGACGCATGACGTCACCCAAGATGAAATCCTCTGGGAAGAGACAGGTAGGCCCTTCGTCCGGTCTGCCATTGCGACAAAGAGTTGGGGCATTTTACAAAAGGGCTTTGTCCGCTCAATATAAAATGCGAGCGCCCTACGAATGTCTAGGGAGTGCAATTGTTGCTCCCTTCGTGATGAGTGTGGCTTCAGAAAGAAGACCGGAAGGAAGATCTCCTGGTTGATATGAAAGGCTGATACCACCTTAGGGAGGAAGGCCGGATGTGGCCGCAACTGCACCTTGTCCTTGTGAAACACAGTATACGGTGGGTCCACCATGAGAGTCCAAAGCTCGGGGACTCGTCTGGCCGATGTAATGGCTACGAGGAAAACTGTCCTCCAGGACAGGTATAGCAGCAAGCAGGTTGCCAGCGGCTCGAATGGGGCAGTCATAAGTCTGGTTGGGGCGGGGCGGCGAACATGGGGGTATAAGTGCTCCAAGCCCTTGAGGAACCTAGAAACCATAGGGTGCGAGAATACGGAGCGGCCACTCTCCCCTGGGTGGAAGGCAGAGATGGCTGCCAAGTGCACCCTCAATGATGATACCACCAGGCCCTGCTGTTTGAGAGGCCAGAGGTAGTCCAAGATGGAATGGATCCGGACCTCGGTGGGAGTAAGATTGTGCGTTTCGCACCAGCAGGAGAAACGCTTCCACTTGGCCAGATATGTTAACCAAGTGGAAGGTTTCCTACTACCCAGGAGTACTTGTTGTACCGAGGCAGAGCAACGTAACTCGGATCGGTTTAACTACCCGGCAGCCATTCTGTGAGTGCAGGGATTGCAGGTCTGGTTGGTGAAGTCTGCCGTGATCCTACGTTATGAGGTCTGGGCGAAGAGGCAGGGGAATCGGGTTGGCTATCGACAGGTCTAGCAACATGGTGTACCAGTGCTGCCTGGCCATGCTGGAGCGATCATGATCAGGTGCGCTCTGTCCCTGCGGAGATTTAGCAGGACCCTGTGAACCAGCCGGAACGGTGGAAAAGCGTACAGCAGATGGCTCGTCCACGGCATCAGAAAAGCGTCCGAGATCGAGCCCGGGGAGAGGCCTTGGAATGAGCAGAACGTCTGGCGCTTCCTGTTCTCGTGAGGAGCGAAGAGGTCTATGGGGGGGAAAGCCCCACTTCCGGAAAACAGAATGGATAATGTCCGGACGAATTGACCGCTCGTGAGACAGGAAGGATCTGCTGAGGCAATCCGCCAGAGTGTTCTGAACCCCTGGGAGAAAGGACACTACCAGGTCTATCGATTGGGCTATGCAGAAGTCCCAGAACTGGATGGCTTCCTGACAAAGAGGGGAGGACCGTGCTCCTCCCTGCTTGTTTATGTAATACATGGTCGTTGTGTTGTCTGTGAACACTGAGACACAACGGCCCTGTAGGTGCTGCTGAAACGCCTGGCATGCAAGGCGGACTGCTCTCAGCTCTCGGACATTGATGTGCAAGGCCAGCTCTTGAGCTGACCAAAGGCCTTGAGTGCGAAGCTGACCAAGGTGAGCACCCCAGCCGAGAGATGAGGCGTCCGTCATCAGGGACACCGAGGGCTGAGGCAGATGGAACGGCATCACTGCACACACCAGGGAGGGCAACGACCACCAGTAGAGAGCCTAGGATGCTCAGGGGGGGCGGGGGGGATCGTGATGATCATGTCTATGCTGTCTCTGCCCGGGCGGTTTACCGAGGTGAGCCACGATTGGAGGGGACGGAGGCATAGCCTGGCATGTTTGGTCACAAACGTTCAGGCGGCCATGTGACCCAGGAGACCGAGGCAAGTGTGAGCCGAAGTTGTCGGGAAGTTCCGTAGACCTTGTATAATTGTTACCATCGCCTGAAACCGAGGCTGAGGTAAGCAGGCTCTGGTGAGATTGGAGTCCAGGATGGCCCCAATGAATCCTATTCTCTGTGTGGGAATCAGAGTGGATTTCTCTATATTGATCATCAGGCCTAGACGCAGGAATAGGTCCTTGACGATGCCCACATGATGGGTGACTTGGGCCTCGGAGATCCCTCGAATGAGCCAATTGTCTAGATACGGAAAAACGTGTATCCGGCGGCGGAGGGAGGCGGCGACTACGGCCATGCACTTTGTGAATACTCTTGGGGCTGTAGAGAGGCCAAATGAAAGGACCGTAAACTGGAAATGTTGATGGTTGGCCACAAACCGGAGGTACCTTCTGTGTGGAGGATAAATGGCAATGTGAAAATATGCGTCCTTCATATCGAGGGCGGCATTCCAGTCTCCGGGATCCAAGGATGGGATGATGGTCCCCAGGGATACCATGAGGAACTTGAGCTTTATCATGAACTTGTTGAGTTCTCGCAGGTCTAGGATAGGTGTGAGACCTCCCTTCGCCTTGGGGATTAGGAAATAGCGGGAGTAGAATCCCTTGCCCCTTTCGTCCTTTGGTACCTCCTCTATAGCTCCTATGGCAAGGAGCATCCGCACCTCTTGCGAGAGGAATTGCTCGTGAGAGGGATCCCTGAAGAGGGATGAGGATGGAGGGTGGCGGGGTTGGGGGGGTGAAATAAACTGGAGGCGGTACCCAAGTTCCACCATGCATAGGACCCAACGATCCGAGGTTAGATGGGACCACACAGGGAGGAAAAAGGAGAGGCAGGTGTAAAAGGGAGGAAACGGATCCTGGGTAATAACTGGTATGCCGTCCTCGGGCGTGCCTTCAAAAGTTTGGCTTTGGCCCCGCTGGTGGTTTGGTGGGACCCTGATTTTGGCCCCCTTGGGGTCCTGACTGTCGCCTATGACCGCCTCGGCCACGCCTTCTGCCAAAGTCCTGTCTTTGTCTAGGTGCAGGGTAAGGGCAGTGAGGCTGGGGACGGAAAGGCCTGTGCTGAGTCACCGGCGTGTGCATGCAGAGAGCGCATAATGACCCTGCTGTAGCTCCGGCAGGAGGCCTGACACCTGAAGCCATGAAATGCGTCTCATGGCAACACCCGAGGCCAGAATCCCGGCTGTGGAGTCGGCTGCATCCAACGAGGCCTGGAGGAAGTTCTCGCCACTTTCTTCCCCTCCTCCAAGAGGCGGCAAACTCTTGACAGGAGTCTTGAGGGACTAACTCCGTAAATTTACCCACTGCTGCCCAGGTGTTATAATTGTAGCGGCTAAGCAGGGCTTGTTGGTTTGCCACCCGGAGTTGTAGGGCCCCTGCCGTGTACACCTTATGGCCCAGTAAGTCCATACGCCTAGCCTCCTTTGATTTTGGAGCGGCGCTTGCTGGCCATGGCGTTCCCTCTCATTGACAGACTGCACTACGAGGAGGAGGATGCACATACAAGTACTCGTAGCCCTTAGAGGGCACCGTGTACTTGCGCTCAACTCCCTGGCAGCAGGCGGGATAGAGGCTGGAGACTGCCAGATGGTATCAGCACTGGCCTGGATCGTCCGGATAAACGGTAAAGCCACTCTTGTGGGTGCGTCAGCCGACAGGATATCTACTACCGGGTCCTCTATTTCCAGGACTTCCTCCACCTGGAGGTTCATATTGAGTGCCACCCATCTCAGGAGGTCCTGATGGTCCCTTAGGTCGATTGGAGAAGGGCCCGAGGAGGATGTTCCTGCCACCGCCTCATCTGGAGAGGAGGAAGAGGAAAGGCCGGGGACAAGCGGGTCCTGTGTGGGCTCTTGTTCTTGGATGACCTCCTGCTCCAGGTGGATCTGGGAGTCTGGTGGCTGAACTGGAGCTTCCTCCATACCGGTCGGAGGGGGATGGCTAACAGTAGCCTCTGGCACTCGGTGCTCCGATGGGACAGAGCGAGACGAAACTACCCGGTACACCTTGGGCCTGGTGGTACGCCCAAGGTATCCAGAATGACCACTGATGGGGGCCTTGGTCTTGGGCCTGGGTCTCCTGGAAGACTCGTGGGCACATCGGAATCACGGTCCTGAGCATAGGAACTGTCCGCATGAGACGACCCCGATGTGTGTCGAGATGGCCATGGAGGGGCTGAAAAGCCCTGGGCAGAGTCTCCCTCTCTGACCGATCTTGCTCTACTCGGCACCGGGGATTGGTACCGGGAGCCATACTGGTACCGGGAACGAGATCGGGACCTGCAACCGGAACGGTGCCGGGAGGTCGACCGAGATCTCGAGGCTCGACGACAGGAGCGGCTGCGAGAGTCACGGTGCCTGGAGCAGTGCCGGGAGCTGGATCGGTGCCGAGAGTACCGGGCCGGCGAACGGGACGCTGATTGGTGCTGCGAGTGCGACCGGTACCGAGAAGGAGAACGGTGCCGGGACTGTGAGCAGCGTCCGAGAACGTCTGCGGGACCGCGATCGTGAACGGTGCCACTCTGCTGTGCCGACAGAGGATGGTCTGATCTGCCTCCATCAGGAGCTGCTTGAGACGAAAGCCCTGCTCCTTTTTTGTCCTCGGCTTAAAGGCCTTGCAAATACGGCACTTATCTGCGAGGTGAGATTCCCCGAGGCACTTAAGACTGGAGTCGTGGGGATCTCCTGTTGGCATTGGCTTGGGATCCCCAAACCCCTCTGAACTATATACACTATGTTATGAACTAATAAAATTAACTACAACTATAGAAATTTGAACTATATACACAAGTATTAACGAGATAACTACGAGTAGCTAGGGAAGTGGAGATCAGCTAAGCCGTGCTTCACTGTTCCAATGACCGACACGAGCGGTAAGAAGGAACTGAAGGGCCGTTGGGTCAGCAAGTGTATATATTTGGCACCATGGCGGCGCCACTCTAGAGGGCGACCCAGCCGACCCCCCGAGGGTTGCTAGGGTAAAAATCTTCCAATGAGCGTGCACGCGCGCGCGCACCTAATGGGAATCAGTATGAGCAAGCACTCGAAGAAGAACCCCTAGATCCCTTTCTGCTGTACTCCTTCCTAGACAGTCTCTTCCCATTCTGTATGTGTGAAACTGATTGTTCCTTCCTAAGTGGAGCACTTTGCATTTGTCTTTATTAATCTTCATCCGGTTTACCTCAGACCATTTCTCCAATTTGTCCAGATCATTTTGAATTATGACCCTGTCCTCCAAAGCAGTTGCAATCCCTCCCACTTTGGTATCATCTGCAAACTTAATAAGCATACTTTCTATGCCTACATCTAAGTCGTTGATGAAGATATTGAACAGAGCCGGTCCCAAAACAGACCCCTGCGGAACCCCACTTGTTATACCTTTCCAGCAGGATTGGGAACCATTAACAACTACTCTCTGAATACAGTTATCCAGCCAGTTATGCACCCACCTTATAGTGGCCCCAGTACCCAGGCTAGCAACACGCGGACAGCTTCACAACGCCAGCAGCAGCTGTGCTCTCTCTACCTTTGTTACCTCAGGAGTGAGATATCACCTATAAATCACCACCACCTGTAGAAAACGGTGCCAGTATCCAATAGCATCGCCATAAACTCAGTTTCACGCAACCGAGCAATTCCCTCACCCCTAGCAGGCTATCCTCACCAGGGCTGTTGCTCTGAGTGGCGCTGTGCACAAGCACTCTGAAGAAGAGTCAGTAAGTCCGTCTTGTTTAAACCTTTAGGGAGCAAGGGAAGGGAGTTCTGAATTTTAACTTGCACTTTCAATGTGACTACAGTGAAACCTCAGCGTTATGGACAGCCTCCATTCCCAAGGTGCTCGTAACTCCAAAATGTTTGTAACGCTGAACAAAACGTTATGGTTGTTCTTTCAAAAGTTTACAGCTGAATATTGACTTAATACAGCTTTGAAACTTTACTATGTGGAAAAAAAAATGCTGCTTTCCATTTTGGGGGGGGGGAGTTTATGTACGCTTAAGTAGTTTATGTTTATCACAGTGCTGTATTGTATTTGCCATTTTTTGTGGTCTCTGCTGCTGCTGGATTGTGTACTTCCGGTTGCTTGGTCAGTTCATAACTCTGGTGTTCATAACTCTGAGGTTCTGATGTATATCAACCATGGTAACTGTCTGTGTTAGCTGAATCCGCTGCTGTTGCAGCACCCATAGAACACCTGAGTTACCTATTTGTTACTGTACAGCCTGACAACTAATAGGATCGGTGACTGTGTAATATTTATAGATGTACACCAAGCACCACACAATTCCCAACGGGCCCCAGAACAGCAGGACCAGGTAGAGCACAGTATTACTATGGCTCACTGTGATCTTTCAAAGCCTCCTGTACAGCTCTGGGGCCAGAAGCAGGGCCAGGGGCAGAGGCTGGGGACGGGAGAGGAGCCACAGCCGAGCTGCAGTGGGGGCCGGCAGCCGAGCCCAAAGGACCCATACCCCTGAGGTGAGAAGCCACTCCAAGAAACAAGCAACAGAGAGAAGGGAAGGGAGATAGCGGGGAGGGCCTGGGCTCGCCTCCCGGCCAGAAGCTCACACAGGCCAGATGGGACGTGGGCAAACTATGGCCCACGGGATCGTCCTGTCAATCCTCCTCCCCCCGCCCAGCTGTCTACCCTCTCTGGCCCCCTGGAGTATTCACATAGACTAATCAGAACTGAAGAAGAAATGCTATGTAAAAATAGTATTAAGAATCAGACACACTCAGAACAGCCAGGTTATTTTCTTCAGTAATTTACTATCTGTTCAAAGGTGCCATCTTGATAGCAGTGGGGACGAAGTCTTCCATTTACCCTAACATGTGCATAGCATTAGCTGCCCACGACTTTTAGGCCAAACATACCTGAGCTGTGTTCTGGAAGGACTCTCTCTAGCTATGAGTGACAGTTCAGCACCAAGACACTTCACAACAAGAGCTTGCTCTAAAGTAAAAAAGTATTTTAGGGTGCAGGGAGAAAGGAATAGCTTCAATAAGTTTAAAAGGTCACCATTTTTTAGTCAACCCAACTTGACTAAAAAATAAAATTCCCAAACTATAAAAACTTTCCATGTTTTACCAATTTAACTTAAAAAAATAACACACTCTGAAAACAACTTTGGTAAATCAGACCTCCGCCTTAAAGATTTGCAGTAAAACAAGTGTCTCATAGACTTTAAAGCCAAAAGGGACCATCATGATCATCTAGTCTGACCTCCAGTACATCACAGGTCACAAAATATCACCCATCCGCTCCTCCCATAAACCCATAACCTTTGGCTGAGTTACTGAATGAAGTCATGATTTAAAGACTTCTTGTTACAGAGCATCCATCATGTATTCTAGTTTGAATCAGCAGATGAACCAGGCCCCATGCTGCAGAGGAAGGAAAAAAAAAACCCAGGGGCTCTGCCAATCTGATACAGGGGAAAATTCCTTTCCAAGCCCAAATATAGTGATTGGTTAGGCCCTGAGCATGTGGACAAGACTTACCAGTTAGACCGGGGGTGGGCAAACTACGGCCCATGGGACCATCCTGTCCAATCCCTGCTCCCCCCCGCTGTCTCCCCTCCCCCGCAGCCACGTCCCTAGCGCTCCGGCCCGCTGCTCCTGTCGGGGAGCATTGCAGCAGCGTGACTGGCTGTGGCGAGCGGGGGGGCATGGGATTAGATAAGGGGCAGGGGGTCAGTCAGGGAACAGGGAGCAGGGGGAGTTGGATTGGGCGGAGATTCCAGGGAAAATGGGGGGCAGTTGGGGCAGGGGTGTGGATGTGGGTCAGGGCAGTCAGAGGACAGGGAGTGGTTGGATAGGGCGTGGGAGTCCCGGGGGGCTTGTCAGGGGCAGGAGTGTGGATAGGGGGCAGGGGAAAGGAAGTAGGGGTTAGATGGGGATGGAGTCCTGGGGGCAGTTAGGGTGGGGAGGTCACTAGAGGGGAGGTCGGGGACAAGGAGCGGGGTGGGGGTGGATGGGTCGGGGATTCTGAGGGCAGTAGACAGGGGTGGGATGTGGGAGGAGTGGATGGGGCAGGGGCCATGCTATTTGGGAGGCATAGCCTTCCCTACCCGACCCTCCATACAATTTTGAACCCCAATGTGGCCCTTGGGCCAAAAAGTTTGCCCACCCCTGAGCTAGACACCTGGGAAAGAATTCTCTCTAGTAACTCATAGCCCTCCCCATCTAGTGCTGTTGGAGATATTTGCTAATAGCCGTTGCGGAGGGGCCATATGCCATTGTAGGCAATCGCATCATCCCATCTCCTCCATGAATTCAGCAAGCTCAGTCTTGAAACAAATTAGGATTTTGTCCCCCACTACTCCCCTTGGGAAAGATGTTCCAAAACTTCACTCATCTGATGTAAAGCCCTATGTGGGACTATTTTTTTAAACCCACTCCCATCCTGCCCTGCAATATCTTCTCCCACCTACTCCTGCATTGTTTCTTTTATATTTATCCCACTCCCATTCGCAAACAAAGTAGATTCTGCAAATCCCACAAGAGGGACAGATTCCCTGGGCTACCAAAAAACCCAACAACCACCACCCACCACAGTTGGTTAATATGTTATATACATAAATAGAATTCAGACACAATTTTACCACCCAAAGAATAAAACAAATCTTGCTTTAACCATGTAAAAAAAACATTTTAACTCCTCTTATAACAGACATTAATCTCTTTCAGTCCCTACGGGATCCCAGTCCCACTGCAGGGCTCTACTATGATGGTTATAAACCTTCATCTAATTTCAAGCCTAAACTTATTGATGGCCAGTTTATACTCATTTGTTCTTGTGCCAATATTGCCCTTAACTTAAATAACAGCTCTTCTCCCAGGTGTTTATCCCTGTCATTTATTAATAGAGAGCAATCGGATCTCCTCGGCCTTCATTTGGTTCGGTTACACAAGCCAAGCTCCTTAAGTCTCTTCTTGTAAGGTAGCTTCTCCAGGCCTCTGGTCATCCTAGTAACTCTTCTCTGCACCTGTGCCACTTTGATTTCATCTTTCTTAAACATGGGAGACCAAAACCGCACACAGGATTCCAGATGTGGTCTCATCTGTGCCTTGTAGAACAGTACTAACACTTCCCTAACTCTACTGGAAATACCTCTCCTGATGCAGCGCAGAATTGCATTAGCCTTTTTTACAGCTGCATCATATTGACAGCACAGAGTCACCACTGTCTTTCTCCTCTTCTCTTGGTTCCAACTGATACGTCCCCAATTTTGAACAAAAATTCTAGCTGTTAGTCCCTAAGTGCATGACCTTACACTTTCTACTATTACATTTCACCCCATGTCTATTACTCCAATTTGCAAAGTCATCCAGATTTTCTTGTATGACATTCCAGTCCCCTCTGTATTGGCAATACATCCCAATTTTGTGTCATCCACAAATTTTACTAGCTCATTCCCACTTTTTGTGCCAAGGTCATTAACGAAAATGTTAAATAAGATTGGTTCCAAGAATGATTCCTGAGGAACTCAACTAGTAACCTCCTCCAGCCTGACAGTTCACCTTTCAATATGACCAGTTGTAGTCTCCCTTTTACCCGGTTCCTTACCCACTTTTCGATTCTTGTATTAATCCCCATCTTCTCATATTTAACTATAAGAACCTAAGAACAGCCGTACTGGGTCAGACTAAAGGTCCATCTAGCCCAGTATCCTGTCTACCGACAGTGACCAATGCCAGGTGCCCCAGAGGGAGTGAACCTAACAGGTAGTGATCAAGTGCTCTCTCTCCTGCCATCCATCTCCACCCTCTGACAAACAGAGACTAGGGACACCATTCCTTACCCATCCTAGCTAATAGCCATTAATGGACTTAACCTCCATGAATTCATCCAGTTCTCTTTTAAACGCTGTTATAGTCCTAGCCTTCACAACCTCCACAGGTAAGGAGTTCCACAAGTTGACAGTGCACTGGGTGAAGAACTTCCTTTTATTTGTTTTAAACTTGCTGCCTATTAATTTCATTTGGTGACCCCTAGTTCTTGTATTATGGGAATAAGTAAATAATTTTTCCTTGTCTACTTTCTCAACATCACTCATGATTTTATATACCTCTATCATATCCTCCCTTAGTCTCCTCGTTTCCAAGCTGAAAAGTCCTAGCCTCTTTAATCTCTCCTCATATGGGACTGTATCAGGGTGGACCCCTGCTCTGGCCCTGAAGGGGTTAAAAACAGCCCTGGGAAGGGGCCAAGGCTCAAGAAAACAGCCTTTAGGCTGTGCTGATTGGGGAAGTGGCTGCAGCTGGGGGCCACGCCCCAAACTGAGCAACAGGGCCTTATAAGAAGGCCAGGGAAGCCAGAAGCCAAGACAGTCTCTCTCTGCCTTCAGAGAGAGAAGGGCCTGGCTGCAGGGAGCTAGAGATTGGATACCTGAGTGAAGCAGGGCTGGGGAAAGGCTGAGGAGCTGGGAACTCCAGCCTGGAAAGCCCCGGGCTGCGGCCTAGCAGAGGGCTAACAGGTACTAGGGGTTGCAGAGGGCAGCCCAGAGGTAGGCCAAGGCAGCAGGTCCAAACCCAACCTTGCCAGTGATGAGTAGGCTGATACTGCAGTCTGCCCCAGGACGTGGGGCTAGACAATGACTGACAGTAGCCATCTACTGAGGCAAGGTGGGGATAGAGGGTGGGGGTTCCCTGAGGAGGGGAGACCCAGAGAGAAAGGGGTTACTGCTCGGGGGCAGCACCCCATGTAAAGGGCACCGGGTCCAGGGAGGGACATGGGGGCCAAAGGACAGGCGGATCACCAGCCTGCAGAGGGCGCTCCAGCGCTGGAATAGAGCTAATTCCCGGAGTCACCAGCAGGAGGCGCCGCGGGGGTGAGTGCGGCCCGTTCACAGGACCCATTCCAAACCCCTAATCCTTTTAGTTGCCCTTCTCTGAACCTTTTCTAGTACCAGTATATCTTTTGTGAGGTGAGGAGACCACATCTGTACGCAGTAGTCAAGAAGTGGGCGTACCATCGATTTATATAAGGGCAATAATATATTCTCAGTCTGATTCTCTATCTCCTTTTCTATGATTCCTAACATCCTGTTTGCTTTTTTTAACCACCTCTGCACACTGCGTGGACATCTTCAGAGAACTATCCACGATGACTCCAAGATCTTTTTCCAGAGAAACTAATCATTTCTCCTGTGGAACTGGATCAAATGCCTTACTGAAATCCAGGTAGATTACGTCTAACGCATTTCCTTTGTCTAGAAAATCAGTTATCTTCTCAGCGATCTACTTTTTGTAAAAACATGTATTTTATCCTAATTGCCTTTTTTACCTCTATGTCCTTAACTACTTTCAAAATTTGTTCTAAGACCTTGCATACAACTGAGGCCAAACTAACGGGCCTGTACTTTCCCAGATCACGTTTTTTTTCCCCCTTTCTAAAAGAGAAGTATTAAATTTGCAATTCTCCAGTCATAAGGTACAGCCCCTGAGTTCACGGTGCCATTTGAAACACCTGAGGATATGATGAGCCAGATCATCAGGTGCTGTAAGCTGACTTCAGAGTGACGCTGATTTATACCAGCTGAGGATTTAACCTTTTGAGGTTGAGTTAAAAAAAAACCCTCTTTTCCCCCCCCCCAAATACAACAAAACAAGATTTGTAATGGAGATAGCTAGCTAATATTATTTTGCTGTATTTAAAACAAACTGTGGAAATAAATGTCCAGATAAGAGAGAATTGTTTGCCAAAGTAATGATAAATCTCAACTTTCTTAAGGTAATGGTTGGCCATGCTCTGCTTTCCCAATATTGACAAAGCAAGTAAGGCTCAACCAATACACCCATTCCTTTGTGAACTATTAAATTATACATATTGCTAATCAATAGTCATTTAATTGGCACAGGAGCATTCAATTTAAAAGTTGTCTATAATGCACACTGAACATAAAAAAATTAGCAATGACTTGTCAGCTGAAGCCTCATTTAAAAGCTATTGCCAACCTTTCTGTCTTAAGTTAGCCATCTTGCTACATTTGCAGCTCAAAGGCTAATACGGTGGTGTCCCAATTATCACAGAAGTATTGCTATAGAAGAATTCATTCTTCTAAAACATAGGAACAAGTTACTTTTTTGCATGAATGACCTGAATTACTTCATCGAGCTCCGATGCATTCACACAGGAACCCTCAGATACAAACGTCTGCTTCTGAATCACAATGGTGGCTCTTTGAGAAGTTTCATGTGGCTGCTCCAGGGTTTGAAGACAGTATTATTAAATATACAACAACCACCAGAAAAATTGTCAAGACTGTCTTCCATTTCATAACATTAATAGCCGAATCACATTCCTCTCGTGACAAGAGCACTGTGGGTTTTGTAGAAAATGATAGCCGTGGTTTGGAGTTCTGAGTGGCAGATTTGGGATCCAGCAAGTCAGGTGAATAAAACAGAAAAGAATGTTAACCTCCACAGTGTTGGATAGAGGTGTATTTAGCTGTACATCCTTCTTGCCAGAAGGTTACAGAGATCCTACTAATTCAAAATAGAGTTCATAGATAGTTGTGTTATAAATGCATTTCACTTGTAATATAACATGGTGTACTACAGAATGACTGGTTTCAGTTACTGCTAGGACTATTAACATGCTATTTATATGTACACACATGCATGCACACACTTGCATTGTTTACTAATTATATATCTCCTCTATAAATACTCTGCAAGTGTAGTTCTAACATGCAATGTTTTCCCTATTCTTGTGTTCCTTTAAATCAGTATAAAAAGGTATTTTTCTGTAGAGCGTCCTCACATCTTGAACAATCTTAGGCATTGCTAATATGCTTCTCAGACTACATTTTAGTTCAGCATTAAAAAAGTATCAGGAAAACAGGACTCTTTCCTTAAATCTTACATACCCTCAACTCTGCATTCAGACACTCAGAATATTTGCAGTTCACTTTCAAATTCCCCACACAGGTAACTATAAAAATGATTCATTCTTAATCCTAACAGTTTGAAAGTGTTGGCTAAACCCTTTTAGGAAATACCAGGAACACATGCGCATGCGTGTTGGAAAAGTCAATCATTTTGTTATAGGATATTTGATTTTTTTACTGCTACAAGAAACCCGCTGGGACAGTAATGAGCACCTGCGTGTGTTATCAAGTAGCCCCATAACGCATGTGATTACAAGTAACTACACTAGTAATTATATAAGAATAATCCACATCAAGTACACTTCAAGGTCCCCTGAGGGAAGATAACAACAATACAATATGTAAAATTATTAATGTATTTTGAATGGCTGCAACACCACTTTCAACTGTTGTGGGGAAGGCCTACTTCTAAATGTAGATTCAAACAAGTCTCTTGCCCAGCTCTCTGGAAGCTGGACATGCCCCGAGAATGGAGGGAGTGTCATTTTCCACAGGGATAGGATCTTCTCTCGAGTACCGGCTGGAGGTTAACCTACAGGGTTAGAGAGTTCACATTTGAAAAGAATCATGCAATACAGGTCAGAAGAAAGGCAGACCTAGGAAATTAATACACTAGACCTGAACTCGGGGGCATGGGTTAGAGGATGAAAAGGCAGCCCCCAAATGAAAAAGCTCGGCTCGTGTCTCGGTGCACAGCTGTGATATAGTTACTGTTCAGCTACTAGAAAACTAGAATGTGGTTCTAACTGACCGGGATCACCAGACCAACGTGCAAATACCCTTCGAGTGTAGTGGGCATGGAACACACTATGAGGCTAGTGATGTGCCCCTGGACAAAAAAAATCGGTGTGTGTGGCTAAGTTTGGGAAGGACACCTGATTTAATAACTGCTCCTTCCAGCTGCGCTCTCTCCTCGGGATGACGTGATTTGTGATGGGGGGGGCTATCACATTTTCCTTTCAGTCAGAGCTCCCCTTGCCAGTCGGAATTTTTCCTATTATATTATCACAACCTTCTGTCTCCAAACCCAAAACTGGGAGCACCTCAAGCTACACCAAGCCTCATGCTGTAGACTAGGAAACTGCTCCTCTTTCTGCCTGGCTTCGACACTTGCAGACAGACACACGCATCCTAGCACCATGAAGGGCAGACCTGCCCCCCCCCCCCAGTTGTCCTGCTACACTCCCCCTGCAGCCCACTGAATGCAGCTAGCAAAGGAGAACAGGATGGCTGCGAGGCGTGCTAAACTGATCCACCCAGTGGATGCTCCAGCCAGAATGAGCCCTGGCCCCTTTCCTCTACCCCTCTCCCCAGCAGCCAGCTCGCAAAGATGCCCTGGGTTTAAAGCGCTTGCAAAAGGCATCCTTGCAGAGCGGGGTTTGGCTGGAGAAATGGTCCGGGTGGGAGCCCGGAGCCCAGCCTCACCCTCCTGGACAGGGGGAGCTACACCCACCTTAGACAAAGGAGAAGTGATAGAAACAAAAGCCAGGCGGGTGTTTACTGGCACAATGGCGTCTGTCTGAATGCTGCATGCTCCCTTGCTTTCCCAATGCCTCCTCGCAGGAGGGACCCAGGGCTGCTCAGTCCCCCTCTTTGCCCCCTTCTTTCCTGCGCCTCTGTCCCGGATTTTGCAGGCTCGGGATGGGGTTCTGTGGTCCAAAACACTCACTATTCCCTCCCTTCTTGCTGCCTGTATAATTTGCCTTATACACAGGGACACAAATACAGAGAAGTGTTTTTCCAATTTTAAAAACTTTATTGTAATCCGGTATATAAATAAAAGGTTAGCTTTTTGTTCAAAGCCATTTTTAACAACAACTATTTACAGATAATGTCATTTTTCTGATAAAGAACTGAACTATGCACTTTTTTGCACTCGTATTCTTCTTCCTCATCAGTGAGGATTTCATGATTTGTTCCTTCTGGAATGCAGGGCATATGTACCCACCTCTTGCAAGAATCACACTGGACCTTTGATAAGTAACAATTGAGAAAATGAAATCAGAGAAGTTGTAACGTTACAAATACTTTCCATTCGCTCATGCTATTCCATCCACGTCAGCATTACCTAAGATATGCCTATCACAGGGGTGGGCAAACTTTTTGGCCTGAAGGCCACATCGGGGTTCCGAAACTGTATGGAGGGCTGCGTTGGGGAGGCACAGCCTTCCCTAACAGCCTGGGCCCTGTCCCCATCTGCCCCTTTCCGCCCCCTGACTGCCCCCCTCAGAACTCTGACCCATCCAACCTCCCCTGCTCCATGGCCTCTGCGCACCTCCTCCCCGGACTCCCCCCCCCCCCCACCCGGCCGGGAACCCGACCTCTGATCTTACCCCCCACACCCCCGCGCCCTTTCCTGACTCCTATCCACATCCCGCCCCGACATGCCCGCCCAACCTGGGACTCCCACACCTATTCAACCACCCACTGCTGCTCCCTGTCTGCCCACCGGGACCCTCTGCCACTTATTCAACCCCCCCGCTCCACATCCCCTTTCCATACCACACAGAGCACCAGGACTGGCAGCAGCACTGAATGGCTGGAGCCAGCCATCCCACCGTGCAATCCCGCTGCCTAGAGTGCTGGCGGCACGGCGAGTTGAGGCTGCGGGAGAGGAGGGACAGAACGGGAGGGGCCTCCACGGCCAGGAGCTCAAGGGCCGGGCAGGACGGCCCGCAGTTTGCTCACCTCTGGCCTATCACCATGATGGAATGTTTACTGTTGTGGAATTTTTACAAGAATCCTGATTCTTAAGCAGCTTATGGCATATGTTTCTGATACAATCCTATGTTTCTTACCATCGTGCAATCCTCACTTTCCTTTTCACAACTGACAAGGTTGCAGTATATGCAGTAGTCCTCCACGCTTTCTGAAAAAAAAAAAATCAATATAGCGCAATGAAATGCTGATCATGTCACGACCAACACTCTAAATGCAAATCCCGAGTTAGTAATTACTGGCGCTATTTTAATCCAGTCACTGGTTGCAACATTTTTTTCTTTTTTGTGAGTCTTATTTTTTCAAAGTTTTACTTTACTGCACCTGAATATAAAAATATCCAATTTTATTTAACTGGTCTATCAATAGCAACCATTCACCCCAATCTAATTTTTTGGTACTTGAAGATATTATTGATGAATAGCCACAATTACAGAACCAGACCCGTGAGTTACCCCACTTTAGGGGTATTAAGATAACGGTCTGTTCCGTAACATAATTCCACTTTTTCGGTTACCTTCACATGTGCCTAATGAGTCTATAGTACATGGGAGAAAGTTATTACCTGACTCTTTCACTAGAACAATTGCTACTTGTCTTCTAAACTCAGCATTATCAATTCAATAGAAACATCACAAGAGGCTGTCTTTCTGCATAAATACGTTTCTGCAAACTAATAACACTTCTATTTAGAAAAATATCACAATTCTCAGAGGTGAAAGTGGGCTGAGCCAGCATGCTGGTAAGAACTGGCCACCGGTTCCGGCCCGTACACGGACGACGTTACAGTGCTGCTGTGGCAGTGCTTTATGCTTTCAGGTCCCTGTCCCCGTTACCTCTCCTCACATCTGTGGCCCTGCCATAGGGTCTGACAGCGCTGCTGGATGATACCGGCAGGGCCACCAACAGTGGGGGAGGAAAAGGGGCAGTTGCCTGAGGTCAGTGATTCAAAAGGGCCTGGGGCTCCTTCCCACCACAACAGCAGCTGTCAGGAAGGGCTGGCTGAGGGAATCTGGCCCCCCAGCCCACATCTTCCACCCAAGACCCATCCCTTCTGAGGGCCCAGAGCATACCCCACACGCCATGGCAAGGACGCTGGTGCAGTGGACACCAGTAATCTTCCACATTTACTTTCACCCCTGATAATTTCACATACATAAATGATAATGGCAATTTTGTATTCAAAACCTTTAAGATAAGTGGTCTGCAGTTGTGGCCATCACTTTTTGTTTATTATGCTGAAGAATTTTATTCTTCCAATCAGATGGGGAGTTGCTCGTTAATCGTTTGATGAAGTATCTGAAACTTTGAGAGAGTACATTAGTGGACTGTATAAATGAGCTTTTCTTTCCCTTTTTTTTTAAAAATAAAAAAACAGTTTCTGTACAGAGATAGAAATCCTTTCTATCGCTATTTACTTAATGATTGCCATGACTTATTGCGCATTAGATATCTATCTATCAGTGGTCCCCAACGCGGTGCCCGCGGGCACGGGGGCATCTAAATGCGCCCGCATTCTGGCTGGTGGTCGAGCATCTGCCAAAATGCCTCCAAATTTCGGTGGCGACGCCTCTGGATGACATCGCTTGTTGGCGGCAAGCAGCGTCATCAAGAGGCGTCGCCCGCCGAAATTCAAAGGCATTTTGGCGGATGCTCGAGCACCATCACGGTCCTTCATTTGGCACTCGCCAGACGAAAAGGTTGGGGACCACTGGTATATATATTAACATACTTACACACACACACACGCTTTCATATTACTGTCACACTCTTATACAATGTATCACCTGCTTTGCTGTGCCCCATGTTGATAACACCTTCACACTCATGCAACATGCTACCGTTTCGGGTCCACATTCTGTGAAGTAGTTACACAAATCCACTCAAAGTACATTAGTAAGCACATGCTGTTTCAATTTTTCTTTGTAGCTAACAGGAAGATTTTAGTCTCATTGTGTAAATATTTTCACATTAACAGTTCATATACACTGTAAAAGTAAGTATCTTAAAAATCACCTCAATTCCTTAGACATGTTCTTTCATATCTCATCTCATCACACAAGGGGTCAATTGTTAATAATTATTTTGTTTGCATCAATGCTATCTGTAAGTTTAAATATACATTACAAGTTATATTGGCAAAGTGATAAATTCTGCTATTTTATAATGACTTCTCAAAAAAACAATCCATTAACATATTCTCATTTGTGATGTCTAACACACAGGAGAAAAGCATATTGTGGATTCATTGATCAAATCATTACAAACTGCATTCTTTCAAGTAACATTAACAACAGAATTTCACAGTATCATTTTATTTTTAAAAGCTCAGTTCTTGGAATGTCAAGAGTTATATTTACATTCCACTTTCCTTTGCATGCACTGAACTCACTGAAAACCCGCAATATGGGAAATGAGACCACTGCTACCCAGCTGTGTTACAAATCTCTTATATAATACCACATTTAGTGACCATAATCCTGAAGTACAATAGAAAACATCTTACATAAGAACCCAATGATCTGGTGTGTGATAAGGAAGCAAATAATATATCATATTGAAGAAATCCACTCTGTATTCATTTAAAAAAAAAAAAGAAAAAGAAAAGAGAACAATTACAGTTTCCAGTGAAGCAAACTATGAAATGTAGCTTATACGGTATTTCCCAATTTCATTACATGGCTTACTACTACAGTACTCATTCCACATCAAACATAGCATTGTATTTGCTGTTTCGCACTGTGTTTCACTGACTGAAAGAAAATGTGCTTTGCTCATGCTGTGTATGAAAGCTTGTTAGCATTTACTTTCATTTGTGCTGTTCTGCCTGAGAGAATGGCCCTAGAAACTACTGCTGAGATGGGTTGTACCTGCTGACAGTCAACCAAGTTATTAATGCATTAATCATTCTGGCACATAAAGAATAGAATGACAGGTTTCAGAGTGGTGTGCCAAGTTGACTGTAATTTAAGGCTTCCTGTGCCAGTAATACATTTTAACATTTGTAGAAGGTCTCTCTCTATGTCTATATTATATAAATAAACGATTGTATTTCAAGTAAATAATGTTTTTAAAATATTTAGGAAGCTGCATTTAAAATAAAATTAAAATGCAGCTCTTATCAATGTAGCGTGATCCTTGCCTGGGATCCTGGTCTGGGGTTCCAGCCACCAGCACTGCTCAGCCCACTGCCAGTCTGGAGTTCCATTCACTCAGCCTGCAGCGAGCTGAGCGGGGCCGGCAGGGGGCTGAGTGGCTCAGTCCACTGCCGGTCTGGGGTGCCGGCAGCACTCAGTCCGCTGCCAGTCTGGGGTTCCAGCTGCCAGCCCGCTCAGCCTCCTGGCGGCCTGGGGTCCTGCCCACCGGCCCGCTCAGCCCACTGCCAGCTGAGTGAGTGGAACCCCAGACAAGGATCCCAGGCCCTGCTCAGCCCGCTGCGGTCTGGGCTTAGCGGCTCAGTCTGCTGCTGGTCTGAGGTCCTGGCCTCTGGTACCACTCAGTCCGCTGCCAGCCTGGGGTTCCATTCACCCAGACTGGCAGCACGCTGGCGCGTCCGGGGCTGGGACCCCAGACCGGCAGCAGGCTGAGCACTCAGCCGCTGTCGGTCTGGGGTTCTGGCCGCCAGCTCCTGCCAGCAGGGATCCCAGCCGCTGCCACCACTCAACCCGCTACACCAGCCTGGGGTTCTGCTCACCCAGGCCGGCGTGAGGCTGGCGGGGCCAGCGGCTGGGACCCCGACTGGCAAGGGCGGCAACCAGAACCCCAGACCGAAAGCAGGCTGAGACACTCAGACCCCTGCCAGCCTCGCTCAGCCTGCTGCCACTCTGGCGTTCCAGCTGCCGGCTCCTGCCAGCGGGGTCTCAGCTGCTGGCCTGCTCAGCCGCTGCCAGCCTGGAGTTCCTTGGGGTCCCCAGGCCAGCAGTAGGTGCTGAGTGGAGCCGGCAGTCAAGACCCGACTGGCAGCGGGCAACAGCCGGAACCCGGGGTGGCAGTGGGTTGAGCGCTCAGCCCGCCGCGCGTGTCATCAAAAATTGGCTCGCGTGTCACCTTTTGCATGCGTGCTGTAGGTTGCCGACCCGGTATAGAGCACAGCTGCTGCTGGCGTTCTGAAGCTGCCAGCGTGTTGCTAGCCTGGGTACTGCAATGATGCCTGCCAAAGTTATCACGGTCTGGTATGGGAAAGCATCCTACTACGGAAGAAGAAATAAGGCTTCCATCCCAAACCTTTGGCAGAGGATTAAAACTTTCACTGAGATACTCTTCAGTAGACAAAGCAGGCAGCTGCCAAACGACATTAGAAGGAGCATTGCACAACTTTATATGAGCATGTTCCTAAATGATCAACAATGTTAACCGGGATGACTTTAAGTGAGGAGTTACTGTACATGTTAAGGTAACACAAATCTTTAACTCAAGACTGGGCAAGAATTAGCATAAGGCCCCAAATCTTACTACAGTTCATTCTTCCATTTTGTCCTTTTCCAGATTTTCCTCTTGAGATCTGTGTCTCAGACATGAGCAAAAACAGCAGATGCATGATAGACTTACTCCCACAGGGCTACCGATGTGTAAGTTCTCAAAGGGCCTCTAGAAAGGCATTTGTGACAGGTGGGATCACAGAAACCCTCTGGGAGCTGCCACCTGATGTGCCCAGACTACTTCTACCCCTGCTTTCCCTGCCAACTCAGGACTCCAGCACCCTGTCTTGCTGAGCCAGACACTCCTGTCTGCTCCAACACAGACCCAGGGTCTGAATTACTTGCCCCAAAACTGCAGGTTTACCTGAAAGAGGCTAACAGAAGTGTTCCTGTCTTTAATACTCAGATGCCCAACTCCCAATGGGGTCTAAACCCAAATAAATCCATTTTACCCTATAAAAAGCTTAAAATGCACAAATCTATATCTAATCAAACTGAATATAGATAAGATCCCCACCAGTTCCAGAATGCTCCCTTTTACAGACTAATCTCCTTTTAGCCTGGGTCCAGCAATCACTCACACCCCCTGCAATCACTGTCCTTTGTTCCAATTTCTTTCAGGTATCCTGGGGTGGGGGTGGGGATGGAGAGACTCTCTCTTCAGCCAGCTGAAGACAAAATGGAGGGGTCTCCCAGGGGTTCTCCTATGCAAAGTCCAGCTCCAAGATGGAGTTTTGGAGTCACCTGGGCAAGTCACATGTCCATGCATGACTCAGTTTTTACAGGGAGCATCCACTGTTTACATAGTACCTTGAACTTCCTCAAGTAGACTTCTAATGAGGATTGGAGTATTCCAAGATCCATTGTCCTTTCAGTGTTTCTTGATTAGGTACTTAATTTCAACACTCCTTTCTCCAGGAACTGACCAAATGCTCTACTAAGGTTATTTAGAAATCAAGCCAGTACACAGCCAACATTCATAACTTTGAATACAAAAATGATACATGCATATAAATAGGTTTAATACATTCAGTAGATCATAACCTTTACGGTGATGTGTTACATGGCCTATGTAGCAGAAAACACATTTTAAGCATATTTCCATAAAGCCTTATGGGAGGTACTCAAAGCAAGCTGTTGAGAAATTTTCAGAAAACAAACAGTGTAAGAACCCCATTGCTTGTTTTTAATTAATGCAATCCCTGGTTCTTCGCCACATTACACCCCATTCTTGACCATCGCTTTTTAATCATTCATTTACCTGGCGACATCTTTTCCGCTCACCTTGGTACGCCATGATCGCTTTCCACCTCTAAGGAGGTGAACAATGAGAGGCCGTCACACTCATCGGGGTGCCTAACAAGGGTTTTGGGGTCGGATTCCAACGTCTCCATCAACGGTTGAGTCAAAGGGTCCTCCTTGGAACTGTCACTGAGGTAGCGCTTTCTCCACACAAGTCCAAAGGTGCTAGGGGTTAAAACAAAGTCTGAAGTTCTCATGGGGGTGGTAACAGAGTCCACGTTTCCTCTTAGTAGCCTTTCCACAATTTCTAAAACACGTGTCCTTGGTAAGATGGCCTCCTCTGCCCGGAGCTGGGACTTATGGGGTAATGGTGCTGCTCTCTGATTGGCAGAGGGCATTGGGAGGAGTTCTTAGAGGGGTCACACGACCCACTTCCTGACAGGTCACTCCGCCCTGGAACTCACCCTGACTGGTCAAATTTCCTCTCAGGGCAGTACTATCAGGGAAAACCCAACCTCATTGGTACTGGGCACTGGGAGCAGTCCTTAGAGGGTCACGTGACACACACCTTGCTTCCGGTCATCTGTACCCCAGAAGTAATACCCCCTGGGGCGGGACTTCTGGAGACAGGTGGGAGGAGTGTAAGGGGTCAAGAGGCAGGGTTAGGGTTTGATTCATGGTACGGCCCATATACTACTAGGTTTACTGTATCATACGGTTTGTCTTGTTCATTTTGACCAGGTAGTTTGTGTGCTCAAGGAACATCTGCCTTTGGGGAGAATCTCAACACACACAGAGTTCTCAGCAACAGCTTTTGTGAGTTGATTATTTATGAAAAGAGGAGATCTTGAACTAGATTCCATGGGTTCAATAGCTGTTTCTGCTTGGCACTGTTGAGTATCATCTACCTGCAATACAAACAAAAAAATTCTCATGCTTTACTGGTATGGGAGAACCTTGCTAATTACCAGCAGGAAGTGCAAGACCCATTCCAAGCGACTGAATAATATGAATTAGCAGACACATGCGAAAAGCAAGAATCTTCAGTGTTTATAGTTATCACTTTGAAATACAACAGCGCTATGCAGAATGCTTTACAGCAACTACCTACTCCTCACCACGTTCAAGTTTAGAATGGGCATTATCATCCATGCTTTACAAATGCAAGTCACATAATTTAACAAGGTATAGGCAAAGCTAAGGAGTAGTACACAGTAATTCCTTGTCTGGTCTCTTCTTGCTCAATCACTAATCTGCAGAACTGTATTTTGAGATATGTAATTTAAGTTTAATTACTGATATTTCATAATGAATTTGTACATGTCCTATAGTTTATTCTGTAAATATGATAACACTTGAAAAAGTTGTTTAGTCCTGAAGTATTTACATTGGCCTGCAGAGGATATCCTGTCAGGCGTATTATGAAATATTCAGGAGAATGTCATGTCATTCTAAATGTTTAACGTAATCTTCACAATATGTTTGTTTGATGGTCAACACTAGCTTTGTAAAACTGTTGAAAAATTTCACAATATTTATACCTTTAGGGTTCTCTCAAATTCCAGCCCCCACCGCTATTACAATCTTCCTTGTCTCCCCTGCACTCCCCACCAAATTCTGACATGATTTTAGCATCAGTTAGCTAAAATTTCAGTAGTTATAAATGTGTGCTTAACAACAATTGAAATCCCAAATGCCAAAACTTCTGATAGTCTAGGTAATTGGTCTCAATTCTCATCCCACTTACACTGATGTGGGTCCTGTGTGAGAGATGAGCATCAGGGCTTATCCTTCTAGCGCCAATACTTATCAAAATAAAAGCTGTTAAAATTTTGATGTCGAGTGGAAAAAGGGAAGACAGTCCTTACACTTCTGTCATTGTAATAGTAGCTTGAGAAATAGAAGGCTAAATCTAAAACTAAATGATTTTTACCACTGAAAGCAGAGAATGTGGAAGCATTCCTTGTTAGACCCAAGAGTTGTGGGGATAGTGTGCCACCTCTCTAATTGCTCCTTCACTCTAACAGTGTTTTTCTAGCAATGGGCAAAAGCTCAGATTGCAGACATGCAGTGACCAGTGTCTGGTTGAGGCTATCACAATACAAGCATTAAGACAAAGTTCAGTACCAGAACGTCTAAAGAAAGAAATCAATTTTCATTCCAGTGGCCTCAATAATAAAAAGCAAAGGAAAAAAAATAGATCAAGTTTGCATAAGAACTGAGAAGACTTCAGGGTCTGGCCCTAAAAATGAAAACTCTGGGAACAGAATCTCTTTTTATAAACAATTTGTTCAAGTCTGATTGTTATTTAAAGAATGCTTTTGTGTGTTGTCCAAAAGTCAACAAAATTTATCTAGACTAATGTTCAAAACTACAACCTGATATTAGGATTCTGGATTTCAGAATTTTTGGCTATTTTGCTTTTGTCATCAAATACTACAAAACAGCACAGATGGGAAGACATCACACAGACCAAAAACCAAAACCACGAGAAATTACATACATCTACAACAAAAGATATTAGCCCCCCATAGCCTTAATTGTATACTAGGGCTTTTTTTTTTTTTTTTTTTAAGCACATGGGGCTAAACTCAGCTCTGGCAAGCAGTTGAGCTAAATGGACTCATGCAATCTATACGAGGGCTGAATTTGGCCAATGATGTTAAAGTTTTTACAATGCTTCCAAGTCACACCTATGACAACACGATTATTTAGATAGCGTGCGCGCCTACTCCCCCAATGTGGACAGTTCTCCCCTAAAGTAACAATTACCTTTTTTGACCACCTCTGGGAGTCCGTCTGGCTCATTGTCCTGGGTCAGTGAATGTACGTAGATGGCAACCTCATCAGCACCTGACCAAAGGAAAGAGCCATTACCTGTACAAATGACTAAGGAAACTCTGGAAAGATGTGTTTAGAATGCAATGATCTCATTCATTCATTCGTTAATTAAGTACATAAGACGTGTGCTTGTGCAACTACAGTCAAGTATAGCAGAGCTTCAGAAACTATACTGATTTATGAGGATCTGGCCCCTCATCTGAATCAAATGTAATAATGGATGTTTTGAAAACATGTGTTAGTCTGTTAGTCTATAAGGTGCCACAGGATTCTTTGTTGCTTGAAAACATGTGTTCTAAATAAATGCATTAAGGTTAGAAACAGGATCATGATTAAGGCTATGTTTTAGTCATGGGTATTTTTAGTAAAAGTCATGGACAGGTCACGGGCTATAAACAAAAAGTCACGGCCTCGTGATCCCTCCATGACTTTTACTAAAAATACCTGGGACTAAATCTTACCGACTGGGAGAGGGGACGCTCCTGAAGACTGCTGGGGAGTGGAGAGAGAGCAGAGCAACGCTGGTGCTGGGGGGAAAGAGGTGGCTCAGGGCCCCACCACCACTAGTCCCAGACTGCTGCTGCAGGCCAGCGTCAGGGACCATGCCTGGGACTGCCAGAGCAACGGCCAGCGCGGCTGGCTCCTGAGCTTCCTCAGCTGCTGGGATCCTGGGATCAGCTGCACCAGCACTGCAAAATTCACAGAGGTCACAGAAACTGTGACTTCCATGAATGATTTGCAGCCTTACAGTCACATTCTAGTATAGCATTTCCTTCTTCAACTACCCCATGTGCATTGGGGGGGCAAAATAAATGGATGGTGGATATCTGGCAGCCTTATAAAACGCACTTCAGGATAATGTAAATATCAAGCACAGTGCTCCATCAGCTGGGCATGGGTGAGTACTGTAACTCAGTGCCTGCTTGCCATAATACCGGCTCCACACTGTGCTACATGAGTGCTTTTGATGTGTTTATTTCTGAGCGAGAGCATAGAACTACAGTCCCTCATTCACAGTAAATGGAAGTAGAAAAGACTGTAGGCTAGAAAATGCAGAGGGAATTGATAAGAAAAAATTCACCTAGATGGACAGGTTTAAAAACTTTTCCCCTCTGCTTGGCAGTAAACACCCAACCTATGCGTGTTACAAATAAAACTTCATATAGTCATCACCAGAATTTCTCTTTGCAGCGGCACGTGGAATTGTTCACACGCCTATCTAAATTATTAGCAAGAACAGTGCTGTCATATAAAGAATCACTTCATTAATAATTTAAATGGAAATTCTGCATACATCAGAACTGATATGCTCTCCCAAGTCGAGTGTGACATAATGAGGTAGAAGAAGCAGTTTAAAGACAATAGGGGCATGTCTGCCTGGGAAGTTTCAGAAGATATTAATTAATGTGTTCATTAAAGCAGCGTTACTACATGCAGTGTAGACACTGCCCTGTTATGTTTAATATCACATCAGTCAGTTACGGTTAACCTTAGGGGCAGAGTGAAAAGACATGTTTAAACACGGTCTCATTTTGAAGTACAGACCCTGACAAGTAAGGTGTTGTCTCCTTTGCACCATAAGTGAAACTTTACCAGAACAATGAATGAAAGTTCCTGATTGAATTCTGCCTGGATACCAAAAATGTATCAGTCAGGCTAAAAAAGTGTTTTTAATTTATTAATGGGTGCACTCAGAGACTTGCTATGTGAAAGGGGTCAACAGCACAACAGTTTGAGAATCACTGGGCTAAAGGATAATCTCTGCTGAACTACACTTTCCTTTTGATATCCAGGCTGTCAAACTGTAGGCAGCTCAGGTACAGATGAAATAAGGGCCCATGCTTCAGGAGATCTGTTTTTCTGCTGGTATAGTGGAGATTCCTTAGCTATCAATCAATCATGTCCAAAAATTCCCAGGACTTCTGGCTAGTGACGAACTAGAAGGATGAGTTCAGCTCTTTCCTCTTCCCTTTATGCAAACTGTCTTGTAAAGCAGCGGATTCTTCTCGACATCTGACATTATTTCCATGGCCTCTGAGAGAAGTTCTGACCTCTGGTTACTCACTTATGTTGAAAGGGACATAAACATTCATACTTCAGAGCACAAGCCAACCTCTAACAGGAGATAGGAAGAAATTTCCCTTGTGGGTTAGTTATTCCATAACTGCCCTCTACAGGTTTCTTCAACCTTCCTCTGAAGCAACTGCTACTGGCCACCGTCAGATGACATACAGGAGACTCAATGGACCACTGGTTTGAACCCATCTGTCCATTCCTATGTTTTTGTTCCAACACTACTGAATTCCATAAAAGTAAACTAAAAGGAAGGGTACCCTGACATACTGAAAAACTGTAGAGCACAAGGTGTGCGGTTCAGAAAGCTGGGCGCTCTTTTTTCTGAGTGACCCACCATAACCCTGGGGGCATCTTGTCTTCCAGGTATGCTCTTCACCAAGTAAGGTGTGTTCCTGTAGCAATCATACAAGGGCCAAAGTGAAAACTGGGTTGGCTTAAAGTATGTTCCTTGTACTTACCTGCCCCAAAGAGACATTTGGACAGGATCTGAGAATGACGTGTCCACAAATGGAATTTCTGGAGACACATTGTGAAATCCCACTCAGAGGACAGTACCAATGCATGGCATCAGCAAACATGGTCACTGGGGAAGACTAGCTACGGAGTGACTGCTGCCAGGATACAATTGATGAGATGAAGTTTTGGGTCTTTGTAAATCTTTACCAGAGTGGTAAATTTAGAGTCAAAGCCATGCCTATTTTAACCTGGTTGAACAATGTCCTGCATTGGATTCAGAATATTCTGATTTTGAACTCCAGGGGGGTTGGAATCCTTTCTAGCAGCCGGCAAGTTGGGAATGGATCTGTTTCGCTGGTCAGGGCACAAACAGTGATGTTGTCTGTAAATGGACAGAGTTGTGTAACTTGAGACCTCAGCCTTGCTGTGATACTACCAGCCATTTAAACCTCTCAACACAGAGGGTAGGTCAAAACAGAAGAGTCTTGTATAGGAATTGTAAACTCTTCACACACAAATGCTCATTTTGTCTTTGTGATGCTGAAGATTTAATTGTTTGGGAAGAAAAAGGTTTAGGTCTTCCATGTGAGCTTCTGCTTCATACTTTCCCCTCTGCTAGGCAAACATTCCCTTCATGAATACCTTTGGTGTTGGCAGTGACCAATGGATTACTATGCCGGCTTTGACAAGGAGGGTTCAGGCTTCTGTTGTCTCAGCTACTAATTTCACTGGTTTCCCAAATAGCCTTGCACTTGTGAAAGTGGATGCACGGGGTATGGATGATTTTTTTCACGTTCATGAGTGTAAACAGTTTCCTTATAGCCAGAGAGTAAGAATGCTTTGCTACAAATCATATCAAGACCGAGGAAAAATTGCCATGAAAGAATATCTTACACACCTCTTCAAGGATTTGACAAGAATGTAACCCTGAGAACTCTCACGCTCAAATTGAGGATCATACCCTAGAGACGATGGCCCACTTGCTTGCCACCAACTAGATTTTCCTTACTAAGTAAAAGAAATGGTCACAGTTGGAGTTTTGAAATTTGCAGTAGTGTCCTCACTCTTTTAGTCAATGGAATCTTTTGGAAGGAACTCCTTCTGGAGGCATGGCCATGTCTCTCTCTGGTAGGACTACTGCTGCACTTAGGTTCCCCAAACTTACACATTTTCCTTATCTTTTTATATAACATTTTAGTTTAACATCTAGATTTAACCGGGAATGAATGGAATTCTTATGTGCCTCTGTTCTGGGCACACACTGTCTAAAGTGCTCTTTAATCCTTCAATGCTGTGCAAACCTAAGGAGAGGGGGAGTGTAGGATCCGCCGTTAGGGAGGGCTCTTCGTCCTCCGGGGCAGCTGGGTACCAGGCCACCTCACCACACAGGGGTGACACCACCGGCTCAGGACTCAGGCCCTCCAGCAAGGGCAGAGCAAGCAGTTCAGTCTATAAAGCCCAGGCCCTGGATCAGGGTGGGGCAACAAACACTGGTGCAGGGCTCAGGCCCTCAGGTAGGGCTGAGCAAGCAGTTCAGTCTATAAAGCCCAGGGTCAGGGTGTCGGGGCGAGGGGGAGACTGCCACCCGTGAGTGGGGTGGCAGGGGGGACGCAGGCCCACCCACTCCTCTGCGTCCCAGCCCGGGGCCCTAACAGTGGTAGGCAGGCTGCTGCTGTGTCAGTGGGGATCCTGGCCGCAACACACTGACATTGGCTCTGGGTCTGCTGCAGTCAGACTAGGGTCTGCTGCCCCCGGGCCACTTCCAAACTCCCCCTCGGGGCCTACCTGGATCCTGGGGTCATCCTCCACCGGGTCCAGGTGCATGGGTTCGTCTCGGACGGGGCTGGGTGGCAGGTCCGGCAACTCCTCCGGAACGGCGGTCCAGGGGAGCTCCGGCAGCTCCTCGGGGTAGCGAGCACGGGGGAGGGTAGAAGCCTCCTGGCGCCAAGCTCCCGGAAGGACGTCCGCTCGCTCTGGTCGCTGACCTCCCACTGAGCTCGGAAGGCCCGCCTTTATACTTCCGGGTCGGCGCTTGACCCTTTGCGGGGTAGGCTCAGAGCTCTTTAGCTCCCCCCAGTCCAGCCTCTTCCTCCTCCGGGGCGGCTGGGTACCTGATAAACAGACAGGCACAATTCCCACTCCATTGTGACCTAAATTTTGGGTCCCATTCCCTGGTTGAAAGAGGCTTCCAGGCTGAAAAACAGAGATGAACAAATTACATTACTCTGCCACCTGAGAATGGGCTTCACAGAAGTAACACGTCTCTCTGCACACCCAGATATACTCGTGGGGAGAGAAGGGAGGCAGTGCGTCTAATACAGAGCACTCCAGCAGACCCGTATATAGGAGAAAACCACAGCATGGCCTCATGGATTGGAGAGTGCAAAATACTGATTAAAATGGGAGCAGGACTGGGTCCATACATTTAATTTTGAAATCTCATTAAGTAAGGTTAGACTTCTACAGGGATAAGCGGGAGCAGTCTCCTTCTTTACAATGGCTATTTAGCAGAATTACCTGTTCTCTTAAACCTCAATCTGCAAATTGCATTTTCCCAACCAAATAGACAAATGTAGGGAAAAGTCAAATTACGGCTCGGCAGGTAACATTTCATCACGTTTAAGCTTAATGGAGTCCATATACAAGCTAAAGGATAATAGTTTGAGGTATATTTGTTTGCTTGGGATTTTAAAACACAGGAGCACATTGTAGTATTTAATGTGCTGATCATATAGTTCTCTTTGGGACATATTTATTCCTCATTTTAAATTGCTTTAAAACCATATAATTTTATGAGTTAGTACTATATATTTGTATAAAGAAGTTCCATCTCAGTTTGGAAAGAGAATTGCGTGTATTAGCTGAAAGTTAATTTAACTATATCACACAATGGGAACTTTTTTTTCTTGGGTATTCTTCAAATCACCATTGATAATGAGGTTTAAAGAACCTCCACATTGAAGTTATAGTTTGTAACAGGATTTAAATAGGTAGAAATGTGTATCTCACTTTTCATCTCTTCCGCATAATTCTGGGTCTCCTTCAGAAACTGTTTAGCTGTTTTCAGTTCTTCTTGCAGCTGATGGATTTCTTGAGATTTTTGATCAGACTGGCAGCGAAGAAGGTTTTTTTCCTCCATTTCCTACAACAAAACATTAGTTACAAAACAGTTGATTAAGTCAATAGAGAGTAGTGTGATGTGGTATACTACCCATCTGAGTGCCATGAAGACTCTGGAAAGTTGAACCTTGGTTTCTAAACACATACATGAGTTAGGAACACAAACGGCACTCTTGGCAGTCCTCAGAGGGCAGACAATCCTTTTGGGACGTCTCCCAGCTGGCACAGATCACAGCAGTACCTAGGTGGCTCAGGATATGGAACCAGGGAGCTGCAACCAGTTCTCTGGTGCCTGCCCATAGCAGATCTTGACACAGGATAGAATCCAGCCCACAAAAACTGAGCGTCAGTGAAGTTAAGTGATTTGCCCATAGCCACAGAGGGGAGTCAGTATCAGAACACGGGAGAACTTTCCAGTTCTAGCTGCTGTTCTCAGACCATCCATCCCTCAGTGTGGATGAGTCAAATATATGAAGTTGCTCTTGGGAGCAAGATAGCATTAGATGTGAAGTCTTATTAGTCAGTAATACCTGGGGGCTCGGGATAGTACATTTTCTAAGCATCTTTTTTTCCAAAAAAGTTAAGAAAAGTTAAAATACCCCATACAACTATGTCCTACCTGGGAACTGAAATAAAAGTTATTTCTAAGAAACTAACTCCTTCCACCCATCTGTTCCTGCATTGCTGGGTAACAGATGGCATGGCACTGGTGGGACTCTACTGGAAGCAAGCCATCATTTCTTCATCTACTTACTACGAGCAGATGGGCACCAGTGCACAGAGGCCAAATTCAAGAAAAGGGAGGGTCTGGATGGAAAACAAATTAAAACCTTGCCGACACAGCAAGTCTGTATTTTCAGCTATTTAAACAAGTCACCCAAAGAACATAACTAGAAGCATCAACGGTTTTAGTTATTTTCCTTTTGTCTCACAACCTCCTAGTCCAAAATATCCAACTGCTATACCAGAACAAACACACACACACACACACACTCTCTGCTATCAATCATTCTAAAAGACACAGGTGTCAAGAGACAACATTTACAGACAATGCTGATGTGTAACAAATGTTTCAAAGCTGTATGAATTATCAGCTTCCTGTGTTCTAAATATCAACAAAATTCAAGGGGTTCAAACGGCTGAAACGCCCACCCCTCTTGCTGTGACTCAGCACAAGTGGCTCTGATTAAGAAGCATTCAACAAAAAGCTGGAACCAACAACCCAACATAGCTGCAAAAAAAAAATAAAAAAAATCCCATGCTCTGATGCTGAACGTTCACAAAACCATTTACAAGAAATGCATTCTCCTACCTTAATCTGGTAAGGCTACAGCCCATCATTTGTATTTACAATTTGGCCTCAACCACATAGGCCATCATTAACTCTTGCTCGAATCATCGCAATCCAACGTATTTAGACTTGAATGCTTCTGCCCTGCAAAATCTGCAAGAGTTACAGAACACAGCAGCACACCTCCTCAGTAATACAGGTTCACTTGAGTACATCAGTCCTATGTTTCACTCACTCCGCTCATTCCTCAACAGAACACTGAATCAAATCTCGGTCTTTATTTTCAAAGCTGTAAAGGAAATGGGCCCAATATACCATCTTACTCTCTCAGACTTCAGTAGCTGTGTTCCTCAGGAACAACTGTCTACACATCAGAAGTAAAACTAGCAGATGCAGCAGACAGGGCTTTTTCAGGAGCTGGCCCAATACTATGAAATTCACTCCAGCAAAAACTGAGAATGACAACTAACATCACCATTTTTCGTATTTAACCCCCTCCCCCCGCCCCCGCCAACACACACACACTCTTTGCCCTCTGGGACAGTGATTTTCAACCTCTTTGCCATTTGCAGACCCTAGAAAATTTCAAATGGAAGTGCAGACCTCTTTGGAAATCTTAGACATGGTCTGTGGACCCCCACAGGCCACGGCTTGAAAACCACTGTTCCGTTGTAACAACAACCTTTCGAGAACCCCTTAGACAGGGGTCTGTGCACCACAGGTTGAAAACCACTGCTCTGGGGATATGGGAGAAATAGGAACCTCAAATAACCTCAAATAAAAGATGCTAGTCACCTTAATTATTCTTAATTATTCTGGAAAGCATTCAGATACAACAGCAATTGGCACAATAGAAGAACTTAAAAAAAACCCAATCGCTGATGTTGCTTCTATGACTATTCTGAGTTCTCTTCCCTTTCATTTTCCTTCTAACGCCAAATTAAAGGAAAAATCTTTTAATCTACAATCAAGGTTTTTTAAAAATCAAAAGTTACAGCCAGATGCTTTTTGTGTAAATTGGAATAACTTTACTGATTTCAATGGAGCTATGCTGATATATGCCAGAGCAGGATCTGGCTTCATAGTTAGAATTTTGTTGATAATGCTAGTCTATAGTGCTTGAAAAAGTTAAAATGTACAAATCATTTGGGGGATTTTCCCACTCCTCCATGAAATCTTAGAATTAAGCAAAACACACTTATACTTAGGAAGCAGCTAATGTTTCTAGAAGTTCCAAATCAACTCAAACAGATATTTAATATATTTTATTTTTTAAGACTAAACAAAGAGTCTACATAATTAGATTAGACAAATAATTCCATATGAACTGTAACCCTATCTGAGATATGCTGGTGCAAAATCATTTTTAAACCCTGACCATACAACCAATTTTTGGCCTGGAGTCAGTCCATATGGAATCAATTGCAAAAACTGCAAGATCGGGGCCTTATTTTGTATCACAGCTATAGGTCTTGTGACAGGGTCGGGCCAGAGGGCTACAGGAGAGTGAGCCTATTGGGATCCAGGAAGTGGGAGCCCACTGCTAAAAGATCACCCCAGCCTTAAGGGGATCCACAGGACCTGGAAAGCAAGTGGTTTCAGGAGACAACTAATGAAATAACAAGGACAGGCGTGCTGTCAAAGGGTCAGTCGAAGGGAACCTGATGGGGACACCGAGCAGAGAACCCCAGACAGCTCCCTCTGCTCCTCGAAGGCATCACGGGAGTCAGTGAACGCCACCCAGAGGAACTCTGCCCAGATGCGTGAATGGATGGAGGACCGGAAAGAGGCCCCACAGTTACAGGAGACTCCATTGGCCAACCTCCTCTCCCTGGTTTTATAGACAGCCATTTCAGCCAGGGCCAGGAGGAGGTTGACCAAGAGGTCCCATGACTTTGTGGGGCCACCAATAGCCAGTGCATAAATAAGGAGGTGAGGGGAAAAGTGCAGCCAAAGACGCAATTGGATATCTGTGAGGAGCCAGAATAGAGGCTGCAGCTTGGCGTACTCCAGGTAAGCGTGCACCAGAGTCTCCCTCACGCCGAGGAAAGGGCAGGTGTCAGGACAGGGGTGAACTGCGCCAATTACATGCTCGTGCTCACATCCCTAAAGGAGCCACCAACTGACATCCCGGCGAGCTTTGGGAGCAGGGTGGAGTATAGACTGGCCCACGGGGCTCCCCACCCTCTAGAGGAGGCAGGAAGTCCCTCCACTTTGTGTCAGGGTGGGGCGAAGGTGAGGAAGTGCAAGGTGTGGAGCACGAGCACATACAGATGTTTCCTTGGCACAGTCTGGAAACAAACTGGCGTCAAGTCGTGCAGCCGGCTTACAGTGAAGGGGCAGGGAAACCGGTTGGGTCCACACGCAGGGGCCCGCTACAGGAGAGCGAGAGAAGGCAGAAATATTAGCCCCAGATTAAGCAGGTCCTTTTCCCCTGGGTAAGATAACAGGGCAGTTCCAGAAAAATCAGGAATTTGCTGGAACCAATTAAGGCAGGTAGGCTAATTATGACACCTGGAGCCAATTAAGAAGATCCTAGAATCAATTAAGATAGGCAGGCTAATCAGGGCACCTGGTTTAAAAGGACCTCACTTCAGTCAGTGAAGGTGCGCAAGGCGCTAAGAGTGAGAGGGCCTGCGGCTGGAGGACTGAGGAGTACAAACGCTATCTGGCATCAGGAGGAAGGTCCTGTAGTGAGGATAAAGAAGATGTTGGGAGGAGGCTATGGGGAAGTAGCCCAGGGAGTTGTACCTGTCACACGGGTGTTACGTGTAACACTGTAGACAGCTGCGATCCACAGGGCCCTGGGCTGAAACCCAGAGTAGAGGGCGGGCCTGGGTTCCCCCCATTCTCCTCCCCCCTATTGGATATAAAGAGGAGTTGACTTGGACTGTGGGTCCCACCAGAGGGGAAGGTCCCTGGCCTGTCCCCCTGACCCACTAGGTAGGTCAGCAGAGACTGTGGGGATTGTTCTCCTTCCTTTTCCTCATGCTGGCCAGTGATGGGGTTAGCTGAGTGAATGGCAGGTTTGAGCCACAAAACTGGCCAAACTGAAGGCTGCCCTGAATCTCTGAGGTAAGCAAATCCGCCAATAAGTGCAGGACCCACCAAGGCAGAGGAGGAACTTTGTCACAGTCTTTTAAGATGGTCCAAAAGAGGACAGCCAGAATAAGACAGTATCGAAACACAACTTCTGGTGGAAATACACTATTCTCAACACAGAGCTTGCAGAGTTCCCCTGGGAGTCAGTAAGGCATAAATGGCACCAGTTCTTACTGATTTCCAGTTTAAATTATTAATTATTCCAGTTCCTTTGACTGGTTTGCTAGTAAAGCCTGTTTTGCTCTGCACAGCTTCTGTGTTAAGCTCACTGGAGTCCTTTTTCCAAACGGTGTTTCACTGCTATTGCCTATGAGGAAAACACATCACATTTTATTTGTAGTCATATTTAATCTATTTTAAAAAATTAAAAATTCCTGATGTCCCCGTAAACGATGAGCTCCAAAGATAGTTAGAAAACAAAGCAAAAAGAATAAGCCATGTTCTGCTTCCTCCTACAGAAAGAGAAGTTTGGAGTAACTGTTGACTTCTGTGTTGTATAACTAAGAGCAGAATTTGGCCCTAAACCTTGAAACTCAGCACGATGGCTTCAAAAAAAAGTACAATTAAAAATAGCTCAGATATCTGAAAAATCCATCCTCCTTTCACTCTCTAATCCTGGGTTCTAGATTCTGTATCATACCAAAAACAGTACAGGTTAAGGTAACACAAATCTTTAACTCAAGACTGGGCAAGGTTATGAACAATATTTTCAGGCACATTTTCAAGTATATAGTTGTAATGTATAAATATAGTCATAATTTAAGCAATAGTTATAGTACAGTCTGGTAATCATTGGGAATCCTAACCAGTGCTTTCTTTTAAGCTCAATCATAAGGGCAGCAGATTCAACACTTGCTCTCCATTTTTTTTTAACATAACATATTTTGTCAAAGCGAGCACCTATTGGGATTAGAAGATCCTTCCCCATTCCCACTCAGTCCTCAACTGTTCACTTGAGAGGTAACATTTAGGTGTTGGACTGATGATCTGCTATCACCAAATATGCCATTGAACAGCCAACAAACAGAAAGCATCAATACCAAACTGGACTCAATTCTGTACAATTGAAATACCAAGAAATTGACAAATTACCTTTTCCACTTACCATATATTCAAGGAATAGGTTACATGTTCGGAAAAACCAGTATTAGTACACCTTATTTCCCCGTTTTTATGGACCAACAAAGACATTCAGCTTGCACCTCTGTCTCCATAACCACATTCTTCGGGGGTAAGGGAAATTAGTGTCGTGCTATCCTCAATCTTAAATTGATCACCTGACTTTATATCGCTATGTAAACCAGGAAGTTAACAAGAGCATAACTGTAACACCATCAAATTCTAACTGGTTTTCAACCTTTTTAATCCGTTTTATATCCGTCATAATAGCTCTATAGTACTCCAAATTAAAAAGGAAGTAAATTTATTACCAACGTCAAGAGAGAAAAAAATGAGAATGACCTAGTTCCAGTCTAGAAAGGAGTAGGCTTTTCTGGATAAAAACCTATAGACGTCCAAGTTTCAGTATGAATCAAGTGTTTCAAGAGTAAACCTGGAAAGAAGAGTATGTGTAGAGAAAATACTAACCACCTCTGTAGAAAAGGTTTGATTAACGTGCTCACACAGCTAGGATGACACATAGCTATGGCGGACAGCTATCGTGGACAAATTTACAACCTCTGTATTAAGTCAGTGTAGACCATGTCTATCATAAATAAAAAAGCAGTTTTCTATTAGAGAGTGGGGGTAGAAAAGAAGCAGTGCTCGTATCAGAACAAGGCTAAAGGGAACGGTTGTAGGGCATTACCCCCAGACTGCCTTTGGGCCCATCTGCTACCTCAGTTTACCTTCACTCTTGCATCAAACCAGATATCACATGTGGCGATTTTACAGTAGTGCTCTCTTCCAGGTTGGTTTATTATCATAACACAAGTTTTTCCAGGTCTTGATCAGAGCATGCCCATCCTTGTAGTCCAACCCCTCTCCTAGCTGGGACTTCTGCATCCTGCAGGCCCATCAATGGAGGCTTATCCTGCACCGCTTCCAGTTCCTTGTAAATCTCTACCCCCAAAGGCTTCTGCCTCGGAGTTCTAGAAAATTGCCACCTGTCCTCTTCACAGGCCCTCTGCCTGGGCACTAAGGAGAGAGAGTCTCTCTCTGGCCTCTCTCACACATTTTGTGTCTCTCTCTCTTTAATGACCACAGGCTGCCCTTTTACCTGTCAGCAGGCCCGGTTTAGATGCATGCTTCTGTCACATGACCCTTGTATTTATTCCCATCATACAGGGAGATGGGCTAAACCTGACAAAAGGTGCTGCTGTGCCCCAGTCTTTTAATGGACCAGCTCACCCTGTGACAGGAACATACCACAGCTTGCTCTGACCTGTGATATGTTTAGTTGCACTTAAATATTAGTCACATATAGATCTTCACACTAGTGCTAGTGCTTCCCCTCTGCTTTCTCCTAAGCACCCTCCTATCCTCCAGCAAGACACTTGCTCCATCCCATGTCCTCAAGTACACTGGGGTGGCCTTTGGGTGGATGGCCAGGGACCAAATGACAGGCCTACTGCTGAAGCCTCTGGGATGAGGAGGGCTCACTCTCAGACCCCGTGGAAGATTCTTCCCTAGGAAGAGACTAGAGTGGAGCTGAGGTGGCCTCATGCTGGTAGCCATGGCTTGTTGGGGATCACCCTTACACCAGGGAGCAGCACCACGGGGAAAGTGACCCGTGTCTCAGAGCTGGAGATGCGCTTCACGGTACCGAGGACTGCTGCCGGGAAGGTGGAGGCCAGCGACATGATGATGGGGAGCGTCAGGCTGGGGAGCGGTGCCACATCGAAATCCCAGAAGGTAGCCTCATCACAGATTTCCCTTTAGAGAAACCGCCTTTGAAAGGTCTCCCAAAGATGGGCCTAGGTCCCCATGCATGGGTGGCACAGGGAGAGACATCAAGTCTCTTGCTGCTCGCAATGCCTCCAATGTTGAAGGTGCCATGAAATGTCGTGGGCCCTGACGGCTCCCAAGAGTAGGTGCTAACTACTAACACTACAGTAACGAGATACAAGAAAAAACTCAGAGTCCAAAGTTAAAGAAACCACTATCGGACTTGTGAAAACAAGGAGCGTTCCAATAACCGTAACTGGTGCAAAGAAGGAACTGAGCGGGCTTGGGGCCAGCAGGGCCCAATGTACCGGCGCATAAGCACAGGGCTCCAGAGGTTGCCAAAGCCGGCCCTAGGGGTACCATTAGGGGAAAAAAATACTGACAGCGTGCACGTGGGCACGCACACATCAAATATGGAATCGACATGAGCAAGCACTCAAAAAAGAAGAATCCAGTCTTGCGTGCCTGAAGCACATATGCACCTAGAGTGGGATCTACACGGACAAATACTCAATGAATAACTTGTTCACTCTGGTAATAGTGGTCTGGAGGCAACTTTAAACTTGTGAAAAAAAATGGGTCTTGTCTTACCTTTTCCTTCTCTTTTATTTTCTATTCTAAGGAGTGACGATTGCGTTCTACAATTCGTCTTTGATGATTCAGTAGTTTCCCCATTTTTTGCACCACCATTTCATGCTATAAAGAAGTTTAATCATAAATCACAGTGATGCAAGGGGAATATTTATTATTTCTACTACAATAGCAATCCCACCCCTGCAATCAGGATTGAAAGCCCACTTTAGTAGGCACTTAAAAAAAATGAAATACATACGAGGAAGTCATGGTCTCTGCCCCAAAACTGCTTACAGTCTTCCATGACGGAGTGAACGCCCACAACACAGGCATTCCATACCAAACTGATAACAGATTACACTTGGCTATAATACAAGTGTGTGCTAAGTTTCCATAAGTAAGCAGCAAAAACTAAAAAAAACTAGAAGTGTTTAGGCACAGGATAAATTCAATGCAACTTTCAATTTACAATGAATCAGCACATTGATTCAACAGAAAACAATTACTGAACTATTTTGAACAGCAAGAACAGAACAATTTTCATTGTTTGAAGTAGGTTAGACTGAAATTTTAAACTGAAAGTCAATATGCTAAGAATTTCCTTTTAGAGGAAATTCTCCTATTAGAAGTGTTTCAGTTTATCTGTCATTTTATTAAAATAATATACTGCTTGTAATTTTGGTGGTTGATAGAGAACTAGAGTACACTGAAACTCCATTTAATAAATTCCCAGTGTAATTTCTATTGTGAAAACAATCTGCTGATAAAAGTCTGAAAGTTGCCCAAAGCACACTACTATACATTTTCTCAGAACACAATACTACCGGGTGTAATACTACTGCTCCTTTGCCTCTTACAGTTTCATTGTGTTCACGTTTTATTTTCTGAAATCTTTTCTTTAAGACAGGTAACTATTCTTAAAGGTAATAAAAAGGAACCGCTGATAAGATTTAAATCATCTTTGTGGTTGGATGCTTTTAAACCAAAAGATAATTTACTTGAATATAATTTTAAAGGGATGTGAAAAATGCTACTGGCATATGTGGAGATATATTTCATTTTAAATGTATGCTTTATTGAAGTGAGGTCCTGCTTACACATTAATAAATTAGTGAGAATATTATTGGAATAGAACATTGTGACAAGAGCATCTCCTGTTGCTTCAGCTTCGATGTATTTATGGAATGTAAATATGGTGAAAAGCCAATGATTTTCACAGAAGGAGACAGTGGTGCTGTTAAAATGTCTTTTTATGACACTTTCAAATGGCTTTAGTATATATAAGATATCTGTGTTTCTTAGATATTTGTTATCGTTGTTCAGTCTACCACAATAACAATATGGCATTGCTGGCTGCCTCATTAGGGAGCTGGCATACTCTTTGTTCAGTCTATCAGAGCAACTTCTGCACCTTGAAAACTTTTTCTTTGTGGATATCTTCCCCACAGCACACACCCATGTAACTGGTTAAAAAAAAAAGGGGGGGGGAGAAAGGAACTGATCACTAATCCCAAAAGGCACAGGACAGCAGATGATCCCACTAGTTTCCATGGTTCTCCTGCTATGCTGTCCAGTATATCAATGCAGTGGGAGATCTACTAAACCAAACCACTTCATGCAGTGGCAAGGAAGCTCCTGCAGAGAAAGGAAGTGCTGTGCAGGCTGCTGAAATCTTGCCCACCCTATCCCATATAGCAAAGTGTAGGTCCCATTACAGGTATGGGAAGGTAGGGGCCAACTAAGGATTTGCCTCTATGGGCTGGTCTACACTGGGGAGAAGGGGAAATTGATCTAAGATACACAACTTCAGCTACGCTATTCACATAGCTGAGCTCGAAGTATCTTAGTTCGACTTACCTAGCTGTCCTCACGGCTGCAAATCGCCCGCCACGGCTCCCCTGTCAACTCCGCTTACTGCTTCTGCTGAGGTGGAGGCGGTGCCCGACTCCTCGCCCCGCCCCACACTCACCGGAGCGCCCGGGGCTGCCGGGTCCCCGCTCCCTTCCCCAGCGCTCAGGTTCGAACAACCGGCGCCGCACGGTCAGTCACACCCACCCACCCCCAGGATAGCGCTGATTGGCCATTAGCGCAGCCACTCACGAACCAGCAGCCACCATGGCCCAATGAGCTGTTTATTAGGGAGGTTCGGCAGCAACACGTCACCCAGTGTGGCCAATGGGAAGGTAGATCGCTCAGCGAGCCAGGGCTGCGTTCTGTGGGGCGGGGGAAAGGCAGCGTGGAAATGTTCTGGTGCCGGATAGTGAGCGGCGCGTCTGTTCTAACTGTGCACATCTGCCCCCCTCCCCCACCCACCAGGGCTGACCCTGCAGCTGGGCTCCTACTTACCTCAGTGGGACTCTTGCCTAGAGATCAGCTGCCTGGCATGGTGCCTACAAAGCCCGCTGGTCTTGGCTAGACAGGCGAGAAGCTGCGCCTGTTCCTTTCCTTACGCCTTTCTTTCCTTCCTCTAATGCCTAGTTCAAGGCATCCCCACAATACAAGTTGCTCAGAAAGCTCTGCCAGCTCTTCACCCTACTTCACCTCAGGGCAGTGCCCGGCCGAGGGGAGTGAGGCACTTGCCTCAGGTGCAGAAACTGGCGGAGAAAGAAAAAAAAAGCCGCTGGCCCGGAGATATTTATAACCCAGGTGATCCCCTCCTGGCCCCACCTGCTGCCCCCACGCCTCCCATGAGTGCCCCCGGCCCCAACTTCCTCCCACCCCCTCCTTCTGGACAGAGCAGCTCCATGCTGCCTCCCTGCAACAATTGCTGCCGCAGGGTCCTAGCGCCCCCATTTCCTGACCCTGAGCCTGCCCTTCCACCTCAGACTTTTTCATTTTCCAACGAGACCCTCCAGCAGCACAGAGCCCCTCTCCCTCCGCCCGCAGTCACTGCTCCTGCCCCATGCTGGGCAAGAAGGTAGCCCCATCCCTCGCCCTCAGTGAGGTTACAGTCAGGGGCAACAGCAGGGGCAGAGCCGCATGCAGCACCTCCTGGCACCCACCACAGGGGAAGTGAGGAGATTCCTGGACCTGAGAGGGTCCCTAGGAGCCAATGCAGTGACAGTGGTGGAGGTGAATGTGCTGCTGGGGGCAGGAAGGGGCTCCTCCCCCAGAGCTTGCTGCTGCCAGCAGGGAAAGGGCTGGGGGAAGTCCTCCTCTCTGGCCCCTGTCCCGGAGCAGCCTGCCTGCACCCCAAACTCAGCCCCAGCCCTGCCCCACCCCAGAGCCCACACCCCCAGTCAGAGCTTTCACCCTCCACTGCACCCTCTGCCCCCACCACAAACCCTTCATCTACAGTCCCAACCAGAGCCCTCAACCCCCTGCATGCTGCCCCTCTCCCCAGCCCTGAGCCCTTCCCATTCCCAGCCCCAGTCAGGCCCTCACCCCTACACTCGCCTGAGCCTCCCATTCCCCAGACCTCCCATTCCCAGCCCCAGACAGAGCCCTCACCCTGAGCCCCTCCCACACTCCAAACCTCTCACCTTCAGCCACAGTCCTCACCCCTGCACCCCTTCCATCCCCAAACTCCCGCCGAGAACCTGCACCCCCTCCCTCCATGCCCCTCCCACCCCCAAACTCTCTTCCAGAGCCTGCACCCCATTCCCCTGCCCCAGCCTAGGGCCTGCACCCCAGACTGCCTCCCTCACCCAAACTCCCTCCCAGAGCCGTGGGCAGAGTTTGGGCAGAGCGGGTTCTGGGCACCACCAAAATTTCTACAAACCTGCCACCCTTGATCCTGGCTGCAAACCTGAACTCCCAGCATTCTCAGGACACATGCTGATCCCTAGTGGCCACTGCTGATATCCAGCACCTCCCTCCTCTCTTAACCTGTGAGTCCCTCTCTGCATTGGAACTAGACTGGAACCAAAGACCATCTTGGAAGCAACATTACCAGCCCAAGCAGTCAAAAATCATGAGTTGACCCCCCCAAAATCACAGGTTTTACTGCCGCCACTTCATTCATTCTTGGCGGCAGGCCCTTCCCTCCGAGAGGACTGAGGACCTGCCGCCGGTGCTGCAGAAGAGCCAGCCCTGGGGAGGCGCAATTTTATATTCTTGCCTGGGGCTCAAAAATACCTAGTAACGGTTCTGCATCAGGGGTCTCAAACTCAAATGACCATGAGGACTAGTACATTGTCCTGAGGACTGCATTTACTGACACACACACCCCCCATGCCTCCTGTGGCCCCACCCCATTCCAACCCCTTCCCCAAAATCCCCCAACTCTGCCCCTCCCTGTCCCCAGGGGTGCAGGAGGGTGAGGGTGTGACAGGGGCTGAGGGCAGGGTGTGGGGTGAAGGAGGATGCGGGGTGCAGGGTGAAGCAGGGGCTCAGGGAAGGGGGTCAGGACAGAGGATGCAGGGTGCGGCACGGGTCTCAGGGCAGGGGGTCGGGGTGCAGCAGGGGTTTCAGGGCAGGGGATCGGGCCAGGAGGGGTGCGGGGTGTGGCAGGAGGTCGGGGTGCAGCAGGGGGGTCAGGGCAGGGGGTTGGGGTGCAGGAGGGGTGTGGAGTGCAGCAGGGGGTCGGGCCAGGAAGGGTGTGGGGTGCGGCAGGGGGTCGGGATGCAGGAGGGGTGCGGCAGGGGGTTGCAGGGTGTGGCAGGGGTTTCAGGGAAGGGGGTCAGGCCAGGAGGGGTTCGGACAGACTGCGATCTAGAAACACATGCCATTGTGCCAGTACTCACTTCTTATTTACAGACCCGGCGCCCTCTCCTCGCTTCACAGGCAGGCATTTTTTCAGGGCTTGGGGAGGTGTTGTTTGACTAAATGGAAAAAGAGAGAGAAGAAAGGCCCAGACCCAGGATGGGTTTGCTGCTGCTGTGCTCAGATTCCGCGCGGAGCGGAGCCTGGCGTTCTCCCTGTCCCTGGAGAGGTGTGTACGATCGTGTGTGTGTGTGATCACCCTGTAAGAGAGAGATCGCTCTGTGTGTGTGTGATTGCCGTGTGTGCGATCAGCCTGTCTCTTGTGTGTGATCATGACCTTGGCTGCGTGTGTAAAATCACCCTATCTGTGTGAGATCAGTGTGTGTGTGTGTGTGTGTGTGTGTGTGTGTGAGAGAGAGAGATCACCATCTGTGTATAATCATCCTGTGTGAGATCTCTGTCTGTGTGTGTGAGAGATCACCGTGTGTGTGTAACCCCGTGAGATCGCCATGTGTGGGATCACTGGGTGTCTGTTATCACGCTGTGTGTGTGATTCGCCCAGGCACCAGGTGTGTGTATCAGCCTCTTTCGGTGTGTGGCTGCAAGTCCCTGAAGTGTCTCTGTCACAATCTCAGTGTGTTTCTCTTTTGGTCTGTGTGTGTGTGTGTGTGTGTGTATCTGCGTCCCGCTCTCGGTCAGTGTGGGCGGGGGCCTGTCTTCTCTCGGCCCCTCTGTCTTTCTCTCATGTGCATCTCAGCCCCAGTGCCTGCTTCTCACACGGTGTCTGTGCCCCCTGCTCTGTCACTTTGTCTCAGGCACTGGGCATGGGGTGCCTGACTCTGGGTGCAACTGTGTGTGTGTCCTTGCTCTCCCTCTCTGTGTGTGTGTGGGCACCCCTCCTCTCCTCATTCTCTTTCCCCCCCCCCCCCCAGCCCGCTGGCGCTCCCCCCCTCCATCCTGCTCCGCCTCTCTCTGGCAGGGATGAAGCGGGGAGAAGGAGGTTAAGGGAAGAGGTCCGCCTAGGAAAGATAAATCCCAAACTGGTGGGCGCTGACTTGGGAGCCCCCGGGGGAGCGCAATGGGGTGGAGGAAAAGCCAACAGCCACCCCCACCACCGAGACACAAGACCTGCTCCTGGTCTTCGCCACGGCCCCTAGGGGATCTTCCTCCCACAGCTTCCCCAAGGGAACTTTTGAAGGGGATGAAATATCACTGTAGCGAGCAGAGAGCCCTCAGGCCAGGCTTGGGAAAGTTTGAGTGTAGTGAGCTCCCACATCCCGGGGACCCCGTCTATTTCTTCCTCCTCCACAGCTCTGCGTTGTAGTCTCCGAGTCGGTACTTTGCTGGGAGGAGTTTATCACCTGGGATCAGAGAGTCACCGCTTGGTACCTCTCCCATACCATGAACAAGCTTCAGCTTGCTTCCCCTTTAAATCGGCACTATAAAGGAGAGACTCCGCTTCCACTGAGCTTTTAGCCCTTGAGACGCACGAGATTATTGTTATGTTTGTCACAGACTGATCTGAGGTCTCCTGGTTATCTGTCACCTGTGACATTACCCTTGGGTCCCTTTCACAAGTGGTTAATTGGTGGATTCCCATGCAGTTTAAAATGTATGGCTACAGTACCATCCATCTGCGACCCTTCCTCCCCTGGCCAAAAAAAACAAAAAAAAGAACAAATACAAATATTCAAGAAGCAGGAATAATAAATTGGTTTGGGTCACAAACATTTGAAGCCAAAGACTGTCTCCTTAAAACTGCAGAAGTACGGCATTCCTCCCATAGTTCATAGGCCATAATCCTCCTTGAATCAGAAACACTGTCCCTGAACTGACTTATTTTAATGCCTCTCCCTATTAAAGTGACATCATACAATTGGACAACTGGATACATTGCTGAGTTCCCCAGAACTCTGATTGCAGCAGTATCCATCATGCCAGTCTTCTCTAGGGCATTTGTGTCTCTACAAGACTCAGTGTATAACTGTAAATCTCATCTGCTGTTTCAGTCTGAGCTTTGCAGCTCACTGGCCACCACTGTGGCCTAGCAAAACAGTTGTTGAGTAATAAGAGACATTGGGCCAAATCCTAAAATCCAGTTGCAAGTTGTGCTTAAATCACACAGTACCGTTTCCTTGCCTTAAGAGCCCAATCCTGAAACAATACAAAACAGGAAGTAACTTCATTCATGCAAGTATTTTACTCAGACTTGTCACCTCGTAAACTGACTCATTAGCTTAAACAATTGCAGGATTGGGCTCTAATACTACTGAGGAAAGCAAGGGTTTGCAGGGTCAGGTCCCCTTTTAGTAGAGAATCCAGAGAGCCTGGGGGGTCACTGCTTATTTACATGACCCAGCTCTCTTCCTTTAGCGCGTGGAACATTTCATACATAAAACAGCACCATCTTTTCCCCACTCCCCTAAGCCTGTACAAATGCTTTCTGTTCTTCTCATGTGGCAAATAATCATTTCATAGGATTCCTTCCAATCCCTGTGGGATAAAGAGCATGAACACTTTCTTCCACACAGTGCTGAGACAGTAAGGAATAATATGGAAAATAGTACCACATGCCTTTCTTTAGTTATCTAACTATTTTGAATGGGATTCTTTTTCCTGAGTCCTTACAAAGTGCTCAAATGGGGCCAGATCCACTGCCCATAATTTTAAATCGGTGGGAGCCTTCCAACGACTTCAGTGGGTTTGGATCAGGCCCTAAATCAATACGTTTTGTGAAACAGGTAGAACCTATTTTGATTACCCAAGAAACTCCACTCCAGGAATGACTGTATTGTACCCACAAATCTGATACCTGAGAAGCAGTCTCTAGGAAATTAATATCAATCTGTCAACTGCATACACTTTTTAGCTATCACTTTCCACCTGAGGCAATCGCTGGTAACATTCTTGATTGATGTCTATTGCTTTCTTAGAAAGGAGTCTAGCTGTGCCGTGGCACCCACTTTCTCTGCACTCAGCGCTAATGCTACCAGATGTGGCATTTTTATGAGAGGCTTTTTATGTAACCCTTCTGCCCCTCTGAGTTGGCAGCAACAAGGAGTTCAGTATCCAGGGGTTCCGTTTCAATAACACAATGCAAAACCGGCTCGAGCCCCACCCAGTGACCTGGGACAATTACCTACCACCCCCCCGGGCGCCTCTAGGAGGCAATACTTCCCCACTCGCAAGCACAGAGTCCGAGTGTAGCAAAATCCTTTTAATAAAGGAGGGAAACAATGCGGCATCATGTTGGAGAGACACCACAAACAGGACTATACACAAACCATAAGCAAAAAAAAAACCCACCTCCAAGTACATTTGGCACTGTCCTCTCCCCCTTAGGGTCTTAAGTCCAATCACCCCAAAGTCCAACAATCCAAGAGTCTCTGTCTCTGGTCAGTGCCACCCCAGAGTTCAAAAGTTTATCTGCAGAGTTTTAACCCCCCCAGCCTGGGTGGAAATGGGGGGGGCACACACAGGGTGTTAAGGGACACCTTACGTGGGCCAGGGCCGACTGCCCCACTTCTCCGTGGAGTTCTGCTGCAGCCTTCACCACGACTGGCTCCACTCCATCAGCTGTGCCGCTCCTCCAGCCAACCCGTGAACCGCATCAGCCATCCACGCGAACTGCTCCACACTGCTCACTGTTCCATGGGCTGCACCAACGTGCTGCAGACTGCTCCGCTCTGCCAGCTGCTTAGCGATCAATCTTCAGGCTCCCCCACTCAGTGATCTCAGCTCAGTAAGCTTAGCTCTTTTAGTGATTTCAGCTTGTAGTAGAGGAGCCCCAGTGCCACCTTGGGCCAACGTGAATTCAGGTCAGCAGCCTCCAGATGGACTCCTAAAGGATTCAAAATTAGCTCTGCTCTTTAACAGTGGAGAGAAGAGGATGTGCAATTGGTGTTCCAGGCCCTCAAAAGGGCCCATACCATCTGGTACACACCAGTCCCCAGCCTCTCTTCCTTCACTGGGTTTTGGAACCCATGTCCCTTGTCTAGCAAGTACTATTTAATGTAGGTTGAGTCATTTCTGTCATAAAGCAGTCTCATAGTTCCTCATTCACATAATTAAGGTAACAGCCCTTTTTTTCCCTTCCTGCCCCAATAACAAAGAAATTGGGGATTCCACAGTGTGAAAATAACTATCCCATGCTGCTGTGTGTTATGCTAAGTGGAGTGGGTTTACCAATGCAAATGCACATTCCTAAAATTCCTTTGCCCACTCCTCATAATGTACCACCAGATGTCAGGGTAGATCTCTTCCTGACTCTGCTTACATTTAAAATCCAGAAAGAACAACGTTTCCGTTGGTGGGGTACAACAAAAATTGTTGTGTAGAGGAACTCCTTTTCTTGAGGCCTTCTAGAGCTCCTGCATCTATTCTGTAGAGTCATGACCTCCTATGCATTTGTTGTAACCTGCACCGCACACTGTTTGAATATTGTGTGTGATCATTTTTCCCTCAGAATTGAAGCTGACATTTGAACAGTTTGAAGTGTCAGGATTGTAGCAGTTCTGAACTTTACTGAACAAACACACTCGAATGCAGCTCACTTCTGACAAAACATACCACCACCCAGCATGGACAGGATTAAATAATAGGAGGGGTTACAACAGGAGAATCTAAAAGGAGAATCTGCACAAACTCAGAAGTTCTAAAGTGTGCAACACAGGAAGTAAAACAGTACAGGAAAGTGTTGTCAAAACTTGTCTATTACATGTTAATTACAGAGAGAGTGAGGGGACATATTACTGGCAGAATGGCAAAATCAATCATATACAGTGTCTGCTGAAAGCTGCTCAAAAGGTGGGATATGCTAAAAGTAGGTTCAGCAGAGATGGATGGTTGGGAAGAGTGCAGGTGAAGGAGTCAAAGTTACATGATAAACAAACAACATATTCCTACTACAAAGAGCTTTAGCCAATCTAAATATAGATATGACAAGAACATACCTGTGGGGAAATTTGGTTGTTTCACAAAAATACATCACCATCGACAGAGTTGTTTCAGTGTAACAGGAAAAGGCCTGACTGCCAAAATAGCCCCATCTCTTGGGGCACTTCCTTTATTCCCCTTCAAGTGCAGGGCACTTCCTGTCTGAAAGGCTAGTCCTTCACCCTTAATGAAAAGCAGTTGCATGAAGTCTGGAGTTAGTGACTCCCCCTTAGTCCTCTCATGGCTCACTTGTGGCAACTTCTCCTCCCTTTCTGTCTCTGCTCAGCCTGATAACAGGCTTGCAGTGCAGTTTTAATACTTATTTGGTCATTTGGTGATAATTTCTGTTCCCAAAGGATTACCACAGTGGGATTTCACTATGGGGGAAAATTCTACTGCCCTCCCCGTGCAAGATAGTTTGGGGACCCCTGTCAGAAACACAGCATCCCAGACCTAACCACACAGGAGGCGGGATGCTTGGCAAGCAAGGCAGGACAAGAAGCTGGGCATCTTTTCCTACCTGCAGTCATATCTATGCACCATCTTCCTGCCAGTGAACAGGAGTGCAGCTCTGGTACTGAAGTAGTGGTTGTGAAGTGGGTTTTGCAACTTGGAAGAGGATTTGCACTTGAAGTGCCATGTTTTCCTTACAAATTCCTTGACTTTGATGGGACTATTCACACACTTAGAGCTCCACATATGCTTAAATGCGTTATGGTATAGGATTCAGGCTGTGTGTTGGGGGGTATGCCATCTGGCCCTATAAACATAGAGTAGCTTCTGTGTAGCAGGAGTGCAAATTCACTGAAATGCATAGAGGCAATTTGAGACTTTGGAAGAAGGTCAGACCCTAGATCCTTTTGACGTCAATGGCAAAACTTACATGAAGTTTCATTACAGCTGAGTTCAATATAAGCAAGTTCTACTGTATTTGGTTTACAAAGTTAATTTTAAACCTCATTTTATTCATTCAGCGGGTCTTTTTTAAAATAGTCTGTCTCTAAGTTTCTTTGGAGACATTAAGGCGTACCTGTCAGGTCTAAGGATGGCTAATGAGAATGTTGGGGCCATATTCTGCCATTAAAGTATTAGTCATATCCTTCCATGGAAATCTGCATTAATAACAAATTAATGACCTAGGGCCAAGGTTATCTTTTGTTTATTCTGCTTTCGTAGCTGATCACTGTTGCTAGGCCTCTGGCCTCTTGACCAGACTCTGGACTTTGGGCCTCTAAGCGGGCGCAATCCATATACACCTCTACCCGATATAATGCTGTCCTCGAGTCAAAAAATCTCACCGCGTTAGAGGTGAAACCGCGTTCTATCGAACTTGCTTTGATCCGCCGGGCGCGCAGCCCCGCCCCAGGCGCTGCTTCACCACGTTCTAACCGAATTCGTTTTATATCGGGTCGTGTTATATCGGGGTAGAGGTGTACCAAGTTGTTATGCAAACAGCACGTGGATTTTAACCCTTCAGGCTGAAGCTGCAGACTCAAAGGATCCAGTGAGTGGGGTGGGCCCAGAACACTGAGGGCTGTGGGCTTTGCAGTGCACAGATCAATCTCAGAAGCATTCGCATAAAGATCTGACAGCTTGTCAGGCATGCAAAGAAGACAAAACAATGCAAACACATTTGAGGACACTGAATTGTTTTAAAGTTACCACGCTAGCTTTTCAAAATGCTGTTCAGTTTCTGAGCACATTATACATTGAAAAGTTTTATATAGAACTGTACCATCTTTGGAACCGCAGTCTTACCAGTTCCATTATGCTGCAAATCCAGGAATTTACCTAGGGTTTATAAAATCAATTTCAGTACTATCATGGTTGAGATTATAATATAATCCACATTTTATAGAAGACAACCAAATACTCATCAGCATCACCAGAAAATTTAAAAACTTGTTTTGAACAACTGAACTCTCCACAGAGGATTGAAAGCCTCAGCAGATCTTGCTTAATAAGGCTGTTGCTAGGTAGGCCATGTTTTCCTTCATAGTAGTGAAGGGAATTAAAGCCATTACAAGGGTCAAGTTGGCCTAAGTCCTAATGAGCAGGAACACGAAGCAGGCAGGCAAAACCAGTCACAGAGGCAAATCTATAGAGCTGGTGCCAAGAAGGGCTGTAATCTACACCGAGAGGCAATAAGAAGTTTTCTTCAGGACAGGGCACATTTACCTTGTTCTGACAAGTTTTCATTTGTAAAATGAGCACATTTGTAATTCCTAAGGCAAAGAAAATCCAGTTTAGTACATGTTCTACTTCCCTCTCAGATCGTCTTCTAAGGATTGTAGGACTATGTGGAATTATATATACATGTGACACAGGTGCGTGCAATCAATATCAGCAGCAGACAATAGAGCGAAGCAGAAAAATCAGCAAGATGGACGGCGTTAAAGCATTTCTTCGCCTTCTCAAGAAAAATCCTTACAGGACTAGTAAATTCTTGTGAACAGTGCGATGTATAGTTAGCATTAACTGCTGCAGTGGTGTACACAACAGGGCAGCCCAGTGTTCCCTTTGAATAGTGGCGCTTCAAAACGCAGCATAGGATGAGGTTTGGTAAATGCATTTAATTCATTTGAGAGCTAGATATGTGTACTGTTGGGCATGAATGAACTAAGTTACTAGGTGGGCTGTAGTTGTCATGGCAAATGTTGAGAAATCATGATAAGTGGAGAAAGTGAATAAGGAAGAGTTATTGCTTCCTTCATGTAACACAAGAACCAGGGTCACATAATGAAATTAATAGGCAGCTGGTTTATAACAAATTTAATGATATGCTTCTTCACACAGTCACTTTATGGACTGTCACTTTATGGAACTCATTGGCAAGGGGTGTTGAACAGTCACTTTATGGAACTCATTGGCAAGGGTGTTGAAGTCCAAAACTATAAAAGGCGTTCAAAAAAGAATGAGATAAGGTCATGCAGGATGGGTCCATCAATGGCTATTATCCAAGATGGTCATGTTACCAGATGTGCCCGTTACTTTGGGCTATGCCCATTTATTAGGGTCACTCTTCTGGGTGGGAAGGAGGGTGCTGTAAATCTGTTAATATGCTGCTTATGTCATTTGTGTGTTCATATGGAGCTCTACTTTTCCCTTCTGCAAGGCCCCTCCCAATGGAGCTACCCTGCAGGACCTAGGTTCCCCAGGGCTGGGTTCCTCCAGCCTAAATTAGATGAACACACACACACACTCCCCACCCCCTAAGTCTGAGTGGACCGGGTCAATCAGCACCCTCCAGCTGATCCCCTCATGTGTCTCTGTACTCAATGGGCTGGGTTGAGCAGCACTTTCAGCTGCCCCTCCCCCTTATGTGCCCCAAGTTTAACATGTCCTATCACTTTCACGTCACAACACGACTCGTAGTAACCCACTCCATGAGCAACGCCGACTGTATTATTGGCCGCTACAGGTATCTTTAGCTTATGTAAAGGAAGTGTTGCTGCTTAATCAATGGGGGAAGCTGTAAACACAAAGTAAAATTCAGAGAGAGAGAGAGAAGCAACCAGCTGAACCATAAAAGTAATTTATTGAATAATAGTGATAACTGCACAAGGAGGGCTAAATAAATATAACAGTTACATTTTAAAGGTTAATACCTGTGGTAGAAAAGAAAACAGAGAGAGAGAGAAATCTCACCCACTCCATGAGGCTTGAACTGGTCGGGGTTCCCACGTGATGGTGGTAGCTCTGGGTCCTGAGTGCTGGAGACTGGCAGAGCCCTCAACATGATCAGTCAGGAGATGGTGTCCAAGTGGAACTGATGCAGAGTTTGAGTCTATACATCAGAACACTGACTTGGGCACAGGTAGGGGTTTTTGTAGAGAAAATACAGTAGTTCAAGGGAGAACACTAGATTTCTTTGTGGGTAAACTGATGACTCGAGGGTTTTTTTAAGCTAGACAATAGGAACTGATCACTCTTGGCTATGGGTAGTGTTTTCTTCCAGGGAGCTCACAATGCAACTAGGCTCCTTCAGTATTTTGGGATATCAATTGAAGATTTATTACTAGAATTGGTCTGATAATTGCTAAGCTGAGTGTGTGCAGGCGTAGGTTCATTAGCACCTGGAGCAGGGATTCCCAAGATGGTCATGTTACCAGATGTGCCCGTTACTTTGGGCTATGCCCATTTATTAGGGTCACTCTTCTGGGTGGGGAAGAGGGTGCTGTAAATCTGTTAATATGCTGCTTATGTCATTTGTGTGTTCATATGGAGCTCTACTTTTCCCTTCTGCAAGGCCCCTCCCAATGGAGCTACCCTGCAGGACCTAGGTTCCCCAGGGCTGGGTTCCTCCAGCCCTAGAATTAGATGAACACACACACACACACTCCCCACCCCCTAAGTCTGAGTGGACCGGGTCAATCAGCACCCTCCAGCTGATCCCCTCATGTGTCTCTGTACTCAATGGGCTGGGTTGAGCAGCACTTTCAGCTGCCCCTCCCCCTTATGTGCCCCAAGTTTAACACGTCCCTATCCCACTTTCACATTACAATAGTACTGGTAGTAACCCACTTAATGAGCAAAGCCCACAGTATTTTTGGGCGCTACAGGGATCTTTAGCTTAGGTAAAGGAAGTGTTGCTGCAGAATTAATGGGGGAAGCTGAAAACACAAAAGAGTAAAATTCAGAGAGAGAGAGAGAAGCAACCAGCTGAACCATAAAAGTAATTTATTGAATAATAGTGATAACTGCACAAGGAGGGCTAAATAAATATAACAGTTACATTTTAAAGGTTAATACCTGTGGTAGAAAAGAAAACAGAGAGAGAGAGAAATCTCACCCACTCCATGAGGCTTGAACTGGTCGGGGTTCCCACGTGATGGTGGTAGCTCTGGGTCCTGAGTGCTGGAGACTGGCAGAGCCCTCAACATGATCAGTCAGGAGATGGTGTCCAAGTGGAACTGATGCAGAGTTTGAGTCTATACATCAGAACACTGACTTGGGCACAGGTAGGGGTTTTTGTAGAGAAAATACAGTAGTTCAAGGGAGAACACTAGATTTCTTTGTGGGTAAACTGATGACTCGAGGGTTTTTTTTTTTTTAAGCTAGACAATAGGAACTGATCACTCTTGGCTATGGGTAGTGTTTTCTTCCAGGGAGCTCACAATGCAACTAGGCTCCTTCAGTATTTTGGGATATCAATTGAAGATTTATTACTAGAATTGGTCTGATAATTGCTAAGCTGAGTGTGTGCAGGCGTAGGTTCATTAGCACCTGGAGCAGGGATTCCCATGATGCACTGTGTCCCTGTTTTTCTGGTCTCAAAGTTTAGTGAGGTTCTCTGTTCCTCATTCATTATGCTAATCCCTGTCCCATCTTTCATGCAGATGAGGCTAGAGGAGTTGTCTCTGTTCTTCATTCTGTATGCGAATAGAGATGTCTTAATCTTGTCACCCTTGTTAGGAGGGGTCTAGGTGTGTCTCCCAATGCCCTTCATTGTTCTCTGCAAGCCTTTTCTCTGATTGGTTTTGGCTCAAACAGAGACTGGAGGGGGGTGTCTTTCATGAGTCAGACAGGCTAGATACTGTGCCCTGGTTCCCCAAAACACAGAGCTGGCTGGTATCAAGTCCCCCCGTTGATGGGGTACTTGCACTGAGTGAGTATCCCCATCGCATCCTTAACGCCGTGGTACCGGGTCTGATCTTCCATCCATTGCAGCCGCTGCATCAGTCGTTGTATCCAACAAACCAGCAGAATCAGACCAATTGCTAGTATAATTTGGAAACCAGTGATCACCAAATGGGGTGAAGCATGAGATTTAAAAGACCTGTTGCACTGGGGCTACTCCAAAGCAAAGTCTCCCACCAAGAGTGATGGCCTGTGTTTTTACCTTAATGGCAATGAGACCCATTCCCAGTGAAATGGGAGAAACCTCCTTGTAGAGCTCAGGATAGGCATTTAACTGTTGTACAGTCCATATAGGCACAGTAAATGTAATATCACAACCAACAATGATGGTTATATTATAGAAACAGCGATTAGCATAAGGCCCCATGGGTTGGACCCAGTGCCCATTAATCAACACAATATTACATCATGTCCTTACACACATACCTGCTTTGCCAACATAGACAATAACAGACCCTTCTGCGTGGATAACATTGAAGGAAGAGTGAGAATATTCCCAGGTTACCCATTCATCCCAATCCTTATGGCTAGTTTCAATCAGGAGAGCACATGCAGGTGCAATGTGAGAGCTATTCATGCCCTTTAAGTGGATTTGACCCTCCTTCAGAGAAGTCTGAGGTGGAAGAACCAAATGTTCTTGTTGATCCAATTTTAACACCTGGGGTCCTGAAACTGGGGCTCTTAAATGTCAGAAGGGAGCACAGTTTGTGATCAGAGGGTTGGAATTTAAAGCTGTTTTTTGTTGTTGGCCCAAATCCACTCTGTACAAACCGGGCTCATGAAATCTCTCTGAAATGGCAATGTGCCTATAGAATTTACACCAAATTGCTGGCATGAGCTTGTCACAATGTGTGTCCTTTAATGGAACTGTCCAGTCTGGGGGACCTTGCTGAATCAAGTCATGTGCAGCTAAAGTCCAGTTCAGCAGTTTACGAGGAACCATGTGATATTCTTGCCTGCTGGTGTGATCAGAGACAGCTGCAGTTCCTCTCCAGGTAACGGAGGTGTCTGAGTTCCAATGGCAATGATGACACGTAGGGGCATGGTTGTTCCCCAAACAGCAGAGGAAACCAGGGCTACCCTGCACCTTTCACCACCCAGGAGGCTGTCACTGAGTGTGTTTGTCTCCTTCGAACTGATAGTGACGCTGCAGGGCCAGGGGGTTGCTCCCATTCCCACAGAATCCATGCATGTGGCACAGCAATTTAGCTTCCTGGGCTCCAGCTGGCAAGCACCTCCAGAGGCTCAGAGGGGTCACAGGTACAGCATAGAGCCTGGACAGCATCAGACTCCAGACACTTATGAACAGCAGGGTGCTGGCACACCAGTGGGATGTCATGGCTCATGGACGGGCCCTGTGAGGGGGCAGAGAAGAGAGAAAAACTTCCCACACTCCCCCCGTATATATTGGGAGAATCTGGGATCAATATTACAGAGTGATCATGAAGCGGTGACCTACGTGAGGGTGGGCATAATAAGTCAAGGATTTTTCTGGCCTTTTCCTGTCTTAACATCAGGGTAGGCACTGACCAGCCCACTTGATGCTTATTTTCCAATGGCCCAAAGTCGTTTCCTTCTTGCTGGCCAAGATGGGTGGCCAACAGGATGGAGAAGACAGGGTCAGGTGGTTTATCCTTCCATACTTTGAGCTGTGAAGAATGAAACCATTTTCGCCAGGGTTTCCCATTTTTTTCATTCAGGATTTCTACCTGACACACACTGGGGCTGGCCCAATTCACCAAAGAGCAGCGGCCATCCCAGGTGCATGTAAAGAACTGCTTAGCAGTGACAGAGGCGGTGTGGGTTTTAATAGGGATGGCTTCCACCCTGGATCTTTCTCAAACAAAGTCAGTGGATTTATACACAGTTGAGGAACTGTGACAGCTAGAAACAGGGCCGCCCAGAGGATTCAGGGAGCCTGGGGCAGGGCTGGTCTTCGGCGGCAATTCAGCAGCGGGTCTCTCTCGGAGGGAAGGACCTGCCGCCAAATGCAGACGAAGAATGAAGTGGTGGCAGTAGAGCAGCCTGGCACAGCCGATCGCGGCTTTTTCTTTTCTTTTTTTTTTTTTGGCTCCCGCCGCTTGTGGCGCTCAGACTACCGGCTGGCGCCCGAGGCTTTGGCAGCACTTCAGCAGCAGGTTCTTCACTCGCCCCGAGTCTCCGTCACTGAAGGACCCGCTGCCAAGACCCGAGCGAGTAAAGGGCCCACTGCCAAAAACCCAGAGCAGCTCGCGGGCCCTGCAGGGCCCGGGCCTGGGGCAAATTGCCCACTTGCCCCCACTCTGGGTGGCCGTGGCTAGAAACTGAACCAAATTTCTCAGCACCTACACTCTTGCTTGCTACAGGCAATGATTCATTCTGAGCTAACTCAGTCAACTCACTTCCACACCCTTCAGTTGCAGCAAACTGCTTGCAAAAGCTACATGAGGTTTTAGTCCTTCAGGAGCAATTTTAGGCAACAATTCATTTCCCCCAGAAATGTTGTCCTTTCCTTTTCAGCTAGGGGTTGCTCTAGAGAAACATCTTCCTGAGCATCTTTCTGGGTTTCAGCTGAATCCAGAACAACTTCTGAGACAACAGACATATCCTCCATCAGCATAAGCTGAGAGCATGGGTGGCAAGTTTGTAGAAATTTTGGTGGTGCCTAGAACCCGCCGCCTTCTTGCCCCAAACTCTGCCTCCCACCTGCCTAAGGCTTTGGGAGGAGGTTTGGGGGGAAGTGTGGGGTGCAGATCCAGGGCTGGGGATTAGGGTACAGAAGGGGTGCAGGGTGCAGGCTTTGGGATGGAGTTTGGGTGCTGGGTGCAGGCTCTGGGCTGGGGCAGGGAGTGGGTGTGCAGGAGGGGGTGAGAGGTGCAGGCTTTGGGATGCAGTTTGGGTGCAGGCTGGGGGTGGGGGCGTAGGAAGGGGTGAGGGATGCAGGCTCTGGGAGGGAGTTTGGGGGTGGGAAGAGGTGTGTGGGAAGGGGGAGGGGGTGCACCCTCTGGGAGGGAGTTTGGGGATAGGAGGGAGTGCAGGGGTGAGGGCTGTGGGGCTGAGGATGAGGATTCATGATGCAGGAGGGCTCAGGCTGAGGCTGAGGATTAGGTGCGGGGGCTGTGGGCTGGGGCTGCGGTGTCGGGTGCGGGGGGATGAGGGTTCTGGCTGGGGATGAGAATTAGGGTGTTGGGGGCTGAGGGCTCTGGCTGGGGATGAGGATTTGGGTGTGTGTGTGTGTGTGTGTGTATCTATCTATCTATCTAGTTTCTTGTCTGGTGAAAAAAAATTCCCTGGAAACTAACCCCACCCATTTATATTAAATCTTCTGGGGAAATTGGATTTGCTTAACAACGTTTCACTTCAAGTCATATTTTTCAGGAATGTAACTACAATGTTAAGCGAGGAATTACTGTACTGCAATGTTGCACGGTAGCGAAACATGGGTGCTGACAGAGGAGCAGGAACTGTCTGGAGAGGGTGATGGAAAGAAGAATTCTGGGAATTTCAATCCACAACAAAGTCCCCAATGAAGAGATCAGACAGCAGAGTGGAGTGCTGGGCATTGTTGTTGAGAGCATGCATAGTAGAATGCGATAGGCCTGGCATATAGTGAGGCTCACTGACAATCGATGGACTGCAGCTGCACTCGGCCAAACTCCAAAGAGATGGGAAGATGTTATCATGAAAAGACATGGCCGCACATGGGGAAGGAAGGCCATGATACGAGAAGAATGGAAGATGTGTTGTGATCGGTGCAAATGAGACGACGGCTGAAGGACTGATCGATCAAGGTGAATTTCTAGTAATAAATAGTCTCAAAAATGTGTTTTGGAAATTTAATGAAACATTGATATACAGAAGGAATACTGCTAATGTAATGTGTGGTTTGGTACTTAACTGAATTTCTATTAAATTTTATTTCAAACAAGTTTCTACACAATTATTTACAGAACATTGTACAACAATCACCTATATTAACAACATGTTGAGAAATAACCCTGGATCTGTCCATTCATTCAACACAGCTTTACTGACATAGTTATCAGTAAATGTTTAACAACAAGATGTGTAAAAATGATTTCGTGTTGAAAGTATTATACAAATTATTTTGACAAAAAATAGTGAGCATATAGTTTTCATACCACTCTAAGAATTCCTTCTACTGCCCTCTACCCATCAAGATGGGTTTTGTCCCATTAGCAGTGCCCTGTGAGGAGATTTGACCAATCAGGGTGAGTTGTGGGGTGGGGTGAGCCGTCCATAAGTGGGTCGTGTGACCCCTTAAGAACTTCTCCCACCATCCTCTACCAATCAGGAAGGGTTTCAGCTGCTGGGGACCACCCCAAGAGGAGATTAGACCAATCAAGGCAAGTTCTGGGGTGGAGTGAGCCATCTGGAAGTGGGTTGTGTGACCTCTAAGAACTCCACCTACTTCCTCTACCAATCAGGATGGGGTTCGCCCGATAGGACCACCCTGAGAGGAGATTTGACCAATCAGAGTGAGTGCTGGGGCGGGTGACCTGTTCGAAGTGGGTTGTGTGACCCTCTAAGAACTCCTCCCAACGCCCTCTGCCAATCAGAGAGCAGCATCATTGCCCCATAAGTCCCAGCTTTGGGCAGAGGAGGCCATCTCTGACCAAGGACACGTGTTTTAGAAGTTGTGGAAAGGCTGCTGAGAGGAAACATGGACTCCTTTACCATCCCTTTGAGAACTTTGGACTTTGTTTTAGCTCCGAGCACCTTTGGAATTGTGTGGAGAAAGCGCTACTCGGTGACAGTTCCAAGGAGGACCCTTTGACTCAACGTTGATGGATACGTTGAATCCGACTCAAAACTTTGTTAGGCATCCCAATTAGTGTGAAGGCCTCTCATTGTCCACCCCTCGAGGTGGAAGGCGATCATGGCTTGGGGAGTCACCGCAGACAAGGTGAATGGAAAAGACGCCGCCGTTAAATGAATGATTAAGAAGCGACGGTCGAGGATGGGCTGTAATGGGGCTAGGAAAAGACGGTTACTCACCATTGTAACTGTTGTTATGCGAGATGTGTTGCTCATATCCATTCCATGTAGGTGTGTGCGTGTCGCGTGCATGTTCGCCGGAAGACTTTTACCCTAGCAACTCAGTGGGTCGGCTGGGCGCCTCTGGAGTGGCGCCACCATGGCGCCGGATATATACACCAGCCGACCCACCCACTCCTCAGTTCCTTCTGCCGCCACCCAACAGTGGGGAAGGAGGGTAGGTGGAATGGATATGAGCAACACATCTCGAAGAACAACAGTTACAACGGTGAGTAACCGCTTTTCTTCTTTGAGTGATTGCTCATATCCATTCCATGTAGGTGATTCCCAAGCCTTACGAGGCGGTGGGGTCGGAGTGAGATGTTGCAGAATGCAAACTGCTGAGCCAAAGGCTGCATGATCTCTGGACAGTTAGACCAAAGAGGCAAAGGTCCGGTTCGAGGACCAGGTAGTAGCACAACATAGCCCCTGGAAGGGTATGTGAGTCAGGAAGGCAGCAGAAGAAGCCTGAGCCCTTTCCAAACGAGCAGTAAGGTGGCTCGATGGAACATGGGCCAAGTCACAGGAGGTGCAAATGCATGACGTCATCCAAGATGAAAACCTCTGGGAGGAGACAGGTAGGCCCTTCATCCGGTCTGCCAAGACAACGAAGAGTTGGGGCGTACGAAAGGGCTTGTCCGCTTGACATAAAAAGCGAGCACCCTACGGCGTCTAGGGAGGGCAAATGTGCTCCCTTCGCGATGAATGTGGCTTCGGAAAGAAGACCGGAAGGAAGATATCCTGGATGATAGGAAAGGTCAACAGCACCTTAGGGAGGAAGGCCGGACGTGGTCACAACCGCACCTTGTCCTTGCGAAACATAGTGCACCGTGGGTCCACTGTGAGAGCCTGAAGCTTGGAGACTTGTCTGGCCGATGCAAAGGCTACAAGGAAAAAACTCTCTCTCAGGACAGGTATCTCAGCGAGCATGTTGTCAGTGGCTCGAATGGGGGCAGGCATAAGACTGCTTATAACCAGGTTGAAGATCCAGGTTTGGCGGGGCGGCAAAACTGGGGGTATAAATGCCCCAAGCCCTTGAGGCCCTTAATGATGAATCGCGCCAGCTGCTGATGTTTGAAAGATCAGAGGTAATCCAAGATGAAATGTATCGGAACCTCGGTGGGAGAAACATTGTGTTTCGTAGCAGCAAGAGAAACACTTCCAGTTGGCCAGATACGTTAACCAAGTGGAAGGCTTCCTACCACCCAGGAGAATCCTGTAGAACCGAGGCAGAGCAATGTGACTCCGATCGGTTTAGACCTGCAGCAGTCATGCTGTGATATTCAGGGATTGCTAGTCTGGGTGGTGAAGTTTGCCGTGATCCTGCGTTATGAGGTCTGGGCAAAGAGGCAGGGGAATAGGGTTGGCTATCGACAAGTCTAGTAACATGGTGTACCAGTGCTGCCTAGGCCACGCCGGAGCGATCACGATAGCGTGCGCTCTGTCCCTGCAGAGTTTTAGCAGGACCCTGTGAACTAGCGGGCACGGTGGGAAAGCGTACAGCAGAGGGCTCGCCCACGGCATCAGAAAAGCAGCCAAGATCGAGCCCCGGGAGAGGTCTTGGAATGAGCAGAACTTCCCTCTTGTTCCGTTCTCGCAAGAGCGAAGAGGACTATGCGGGGAAAACCCCACTTCCGGAAACGGAATGGATAAGATCCGGAGGAATCAACCACTTGAGAGACAGGAAGGATCTGCTGAGGCGATCAGCCAGAGTGCTCCGGACCACTGGGAGAAAGGACGGTACTAGGTCCATCAATTGGGCTGTGCAGGCATCCCGGAGCTGGATAGCTCCCTGCAAAGAGGGGAGGACCGTGCTCCTCCGTGCTTGTTTATGCAACGCGTGTCCGTTGTGTTGTTTGTGAACACCGAGACACAACAGCCTTGCAGGTGCTGCTGAAGCGTCTGTTACACAAGGCAGACTGCTCTCAACTCCCGGACATTGATGTGCAAGGCCAGCTGGTGAGCCAATCGAAGGCCTTAAGTGTGAAACTGACCCAAGTAAGCACCCCAGCCGAGAGATGGGGCGTCCATCATGAGGGACACCGAGGGGTGAGGTGGATGGAACAGCATCCCTGCACACATCAGGGAGGGCGTCGACCCCCAGTCGAGGGAGCCTAGGACGCTTGGGGGGATCGAGGCGACCATGACCATGTCACCTTTGGCCGGGTGGTACACTGAGGTGAGTCACGATTAAAGTGTACGGAGGCGCAGCCTGGCATGTTTGGTTACGAACGTGCAGGCAGCCATGTGACCCAGGAAACCTAGGCAAGTTCAAGCCACAGTTGTCAGGAAGGTCCATAGACCTTGTACAATGGTTACCATCGCGTGAAACCAAGGCGTAGGTAAGCAGGCTGTGCGATACTGGAGTCCAGGGTGGCCCCCAGTTAAGTCTATTCCCTGTGTGGGAATCAGGTGGATTCCTCTTTATGGATCATCAGGCCTGAACGCAGGAATAGGACCTTGTCGATGCCCACATGAGTGGTAACTTGGGCCCCGGTGGTCCCTGGAATGAGCCAATCGTCTAGATATAGAGAACGTGTATCCGACGGTGGCGGAGAGGTGGCGACTACAGCCAGACACTGTGGATACACATGGGCTGTATAGAGGCCAGCCGGGAGGACCGTAAACTGGAAATGACGGTTGGCCACAAACCAGAGGTACCTTCTGTGTGGAGGATAAGTGGCGACGTGAAAATATGCGCCTGTTATATCGAGGGCGGAATACCCGTCTCCGGGATGCAAGGATGAGATGACGGTCCCATGGACACCATGCGGAACTCCAGGTCTATCATGAACTTGGTGAGCTCCCGCAGGTCTAGGGTAGGTCTGAGACCTCCCTTCGCCTTGGGGATCAGGAATCGGAGGGACTAGAACCCTTTGCCCCATTCGTCCTTAGGACCTCCTCTATAGCTCCGATGGTGAGGAGCGTCCGCACGTCTTGCAAAAGGAATTGCTTGTGAGAGGAGTGCCTAAGATGGATGAGGAGGGATAGGCTTTTGCCCGATTGGTGGTTAGGAGGACCTTGATTTTGGCCCCTTTGGGGTCCCGACCAACGCCTACGATTGCCTCAGCGACGCCTGCTGGCAAAGCCCTGTCTTTGTCTAGGCGCAGGGTAAGGGCAGTGAGGCTGGGCGGAAAGGTCGGCGGTGAGACATCGGTATGCATATGCCGAGAGGGAGTGCATAGTGACCTTGCTGTCCTTTGGCCTTGCAGCCTAGGGTCAGCTGTGAGAACAGGCCTTTGTCATTGAAGGACAAGTCCTGTATAGTGTGCAGCAGCTGCGAGGGGAGGCTCGATAACTGGAGCCATGAAATGTGCCTCGTGGCCACACCCGAGGCCAGAGTCATGGCTGCGGAGTCAGCTACATCCAACAAGGCCTGGAGGGAAGCTCTCACCACTTTCGTTCCATTTTTCCAGGAGGGCATCAAACCCCTGACAGAAGTTCAGAGAAACCGACTCTGTAAAGTCTCCCAGCGCCCATAGTAACGGCTGAGCAGGGCTTGCTGGTTTGCAAGGCGAAGTTGTAGGGCGCCTGCCGAGTACATCTTATGGCCCAGGGAGTCCATTTGCCTAGCCTCCTTGAATTTAGGGGCTGGTACCTGTCGGCCATGGCGTTGCATGTTATTGATGGACTAAGTGGCAAGGGAGCAGGGGAAAGACGTACCTATAGGTACCCGTCACCCCTGGAGGATACCATGCACACGCATTCGACTCCCGAGCCCATGGGCGGGATAGTGACCACTTGGAGATTCATAGTGAACACCACTGCCTCGGGAGGTCCTGATGGGCCCCTGCCGATTAGGAGGAGGCCGAAGGAGTACGCTGCTGCCAGCGCCTCACGTGGGGAGGAGGTAGAAGAAAGGCCAGTGACTAGTGGGTCCTGTGTGGTCTCACGCCCTGGACGACCTCCTGATCCGTGGGATGTGGGAACCGTGGCTGAACTGGGCTGCCTCCATACCGGTCGGAGGGGGACGGCCAACCGTCGCCTCTGGCACCCAGTGCTCTGACAGAACAGAGCGAGATCGGATCACAGGTAGGCCCTTGGCCTGACGGCACGCCCGAGACATACAGGATAGCCACTGATGGGGGTTAGGGTCCTGGCCCTGGGGCACGTGGGAGACTCTGGTGTGCACACCGAATGGATGGCCATGGAGGAGCTAAAAGCCCTGGGCATAGTCTACCTCTAGCTGATGTCGTTTCAACGCGTACCGGGATCGTACCGGAGGCATACTGGTATCGAGCGAAATGGGACCTGCGACCGAGCGTGCCAGGAGGTCGACCAAATCTCGAGGCTGGATGCCGGGAGTGGCTACGGAGTCCAGAGCCTGGAGCGTGCCAGGAGCTGGATCGGCACCGAGTGTGCCAGGTCGGCGAACGGACGCTGATCGGTGCCACGAGTACGACCAGTACTGAAATGGAGAACGGTGCCAGGACCGTGAGCGTGCCGCACCTGGCTTGGCGACGGACCGAGAACATCTGCGGACCGCGATCGTGAACGCTGCTGCTCTGAGGTGCCGACGCAGGGTGGTCTGAGCAAGGCAGGCTTGCCGATCGACAATATAACCCGCACCGGCGGTGCTGGACTCGACGGCTCTTGCGTACGGAGTCGACGGTGTCGATAATGTTGGTGCAGGTATCAGAACTGGGCAGACCGAGTTGGTATAGCGTTCAGGCTGCGGAGCAGGCGGCTCTGACGCAGCTGGAGAGTAAGCTCAACCACAGCTTGTACCGGGGAGCTTTCCGGTACCAGACTCGACAGCTCTTGCATGGCCGGAGTGAACGGTGCCGATACCGTCGGTGCCGCAGCAGGTATAGGTGCCGGGCAGTGCAACTTAGGAGAGCGCTCGGGCGGCGGAGCAGGCGGCTCGGACGCAGCAAGAATCTTGTGCCTCTTCATACAACAGGAGAGGGATCCATGCCGAGTGGACGTCGGAGCCAGCGACGGCCGGTGCCGAGAGGCCTCGGTGGTACCGGCGATCCGGTGCCGAGGGAGCGCCTTGAAGACTAACCAGCGCCGTGCCGAGAGCGGAGGGGCAAGAGCTGCCTCCTCAGGAGCTGCTTGAGACGAAAGTCCCGCCTCCTTTCGCTTCGGATTAAAGGCCTTACAAAAGCGGCACTTATCTGTTAGGTGAGATTCTCAAGGTACTTAGGAGAGGATCTCTTGTCGGCATCGGCTTGTGGCCGCCGAGCATTGTAAAACCCTGTGGACTGGGCATCGCATCCGCACCGGTGTCGGGAAGGGTAATCCCCGAACCCTCTGAATTAAATACTCTAACTATACTACTATAGAAATCTGAACTATAATTAACGAGAGAAACTATGAGTAGCTAGGGAAGTGGAGGTCAGCTAAGCCGCGCTCCACTGTTCCAACGACCGACACGGGCGGTAAGAAGGAACTGAGGAGTGGGTGGGTCGGCTGGTGTATATATCCGGCGCCATGGTGGCGCCACTCCAGGGGCGCCAGCCAACCCACTGAGTTGCTAGTGTAAAAGTCTTCCGACGAACGTGCACGCGCGCACACACCTACATGGAATGGATATGAGCAATCACTGAAGAAGAACCAGGGATTGCATAAATTAACAACAAGCAGTAGGGTGCTTACACTGTTTCTTTACTGAAAATCTCTCAACAGCTTGACGATGCCTTTCTAGAGGCCTCTGAGAACTTACACATCGGTAGCCCTGTGGGAAAAAATATATCGTGCCTCAGCTGTTTTTGCTCATGCCTGAGACACAGATCTCAAGAGGAAAATCTGGAAAAGGACAAAATGGAAGAATGAATTGTAGTGAGATGAGGCCTGATCTGAAGTAAGGGTCAAGATGTTGCTAAGCAAATTTAGGCTGTGAGCCAGAGGCAGGCCCTGCTCACAGAAATTGGCAAAAAGAGGGCTGCTAGAAGAGGAAGGGTTTCAGCTGCTGTGTACAGATGTGGTCCCTCACCTCAAAAAAGATATTCTAGCACTAGAAAAGGTTCAGTAAAGGGCAACTTAAATGCTAATGGGTTTTGAGAGGGTCCCATAGGAGGAGAGATTAAAGAGGCTAGGACTCTTCAGCTTGGAAAAGAGGAGACTAAGGTGGGATATGATAGAGGTATATAAAATCATGAGTGATGTTGAGAAAGTGGAAAAGGAAAAGTTATTTACTTAGTCCCATAATACAAGAACTAGGGGGTCACCAAATGAAATTAATAGGCAGCAGGTTTAAAACAAATAAAAGGAAGTTCTTCTTCACGCAGCGCACAGTCAACTTGTGGAACTCCTTACTTGGGGAGGTTGTGAAGGCTAAGACTATAACAGCGTTTAAAAGAGAACTGGATGAATTCATGGAGGTTAAGTCCAGTAATGGCTATTAGCCAGGATGGAGTAAGGAATGGTGTCCCTAGCCTCTGTTCATCAGAGGATGGAGATGGATGGCAGGAGAGAGATCACTTGATCATTGCCTGTTAGGTTCACTCCTCTGGGGCACCTGGCATTGGCCACTGTTGGTAGACAGATACTGGGCTAGATGGACCTTTGGTCTGACCTGCACGGCCGTTCTTATGTTCTTAGGAACGTATGCCAAAACAGCACCAGAACAGCTGGGTACGAACACATCCCACACAGATAACAAGGAACAGGCAGACCCAGCCTAATGACAGTATAAAAGCACAATATGATGAATAGACAATAGGAAAGGATAATATGATGGACAGACTGTATGATGGACAGATTTGTTCGAAACGACCTGTGCCAGGAGAAAGGCAGTAATGCGCAAAGGGGCTGCACCTCAATGCGTCAGGAGTGATGAGTAATCTGTTCTGCACCTGTGTATAAGAATACGCACTGAGAGCACATCTTTGTCCGGCCTAGGGTGCAGTGGAAAGCCCCACCACTGACTGAGCTGTGTCCATTGCAGGGAGCACCACACCAGTAGCTACTGACAACAGGAACCAGCTCAGACTCCCTTATGGTAGGGGTCATGGCATCCATTTTTACAGGCGGCGCCAAAAGGTTGTGTTAAAGCAGGCGATTAATAAAACTTATTTAAATGTGTCAATACGAATGTGTCCCCCGCTCCATACTTGTGTGAGTAAAACATGGTACATGACATGGATATAAATTGGCAGTCGGGAAGTTTAGGCTTGAAATTAGACGAAGGTTTCTAACCATCAGGGGAGTGAAATTCTGGAACAGCCTACCGAGGGAAACAGTGGGGGCGAAGGACCTCTCTGGCTTTAAGTTTAAGCTTGATAAGTTTATGGAGGGAATGGTTTGATAGGATAACACTATTTAGTCAATAGGTCAATAACGTGCCGCCACTGGTAATTAGTACCGAGGGTCAATGTTGGGATATTGAAAGTCTTTTTCCCGAGTGTCTGGCTGGAGAGTCTTGCCCGCATGCTCGGGGTTCAGCTGATCGCCATATTTGGGGTCGGGAAGGAATTTTCCTCCAGGGTAGATTGGCAGTGGCCCTGGAGGTTTTTCACCTTCCTCCGCAGCATGGGGCAGGGGTCGCTTGCTGGAGGATTACCTGCTACTTGAAGTCTTTAAACCAGGATTTGGGGACTGCAACAGCTGAGTCAAGGGAGAGAATTATTTCAAGAGTGGGTGGGTCAGCTTTTGTGGCCTGCATTTTGCGGGAGGTCAGACTAGATGATCATAATGGTCCCTTCTGATCTTAAGTTCTATGATTCTATGTCTCCACAGACGGCTCTGTTAAATAACTATATTACACCCCCCCCCGGAAGTTGGGAGCTTTAGTGGGGTGACCCTACCATAAGGAAGTCCATTTTGTCCTTTCCAGATTTCCTCTTGAGATCTGTGTCTCAGACATGAGCAAAAACAGCTGATGCATGATAGACTTACTCCCACAGGGCTACCGACGTGTAAGTTCTCAAAGGCCTCTAGAAAGGCATCTGTGACAGGTGGGATCACAGAAACCCCCTGGGAGCTGCCACCTGATGTGCCCAGACTACTGCTACCCCTGCTTTCCCTGCCAGCTCAGGACCCCAGCACCCTGTCTTGCTGAGCCAGACACTCCTGCCTGCTCCAACACAGACCCAGGGTCTGAATTACTTGCCCCAAGCTGCAGGTTTACCTGAAAGCAGCTAACAGAAGTGTTCCTGTCTTTAACACTCAGATGCCCAGCTCCCAATGGGGTCTAAATCCAAATAAATCCATTTTACCCTGTATACAGCTTAAAATGCGCAAATCTATATCTAATCAAACTGAATACAGATAAGATCCCCACCAGTTCCACAATGCTCCTTTGACAGACTAATCTCCTTTAGCCTGGGTCCAGCAATCACTCACACCTCCTGCAGTCACTGTCCTTTGTTCCCATTTCTTTCGGGTATCCTGGGGTGGGGTGGAGGCTCTCTTTAGCCAGCTGAAGACAAAATGGAGGGCTCTCCCAGGGGTTTAAATAGACTTTCTCTTGGGGGTGGAGATCCACCTCACTCCTGTGCCGAGTCCAGCTCCAAGATGGAGATTTGGAGTCACCTGGGCAAGTCACATGTCCATGCATGACTCACAGTTTTTACAGGGAGCATCCATTGTTTACATGCTACCTTGAACTTCCTCAAGTAGACTTCTTATGTGGATTGGAGCATTCCAAGATCCATTGTCCTTTCAGTGTTTCTTGATTAGGTACTTAATTTCCCCAGGAACTGACCAAATGCTCTACTAAGGTTATTTAGAAATCAAGCCGGTACACAGCCAACATTCATAACTTTGAATACAAAAATGATACATGCATACGAATAGGATTAATACATTCAGTAGATCATAACCTTTATGGAGATATGTTACATGGCATATGTAGCAGAAAACACATTCTAAGCATATTTCCATAGAGCCTTATGGGAGGTACCACACACCCTCCTGAGCTTACTGCCAGAGACTTGGACACTGTCCATGGCGGAGGCAGTACATGTAAAATCCCTGTTTGTTTTTGGTTACACTCCTTTCAAGTACCTTTAAACCATATGATGTCATTCCTAAGGGTCCTAGCCAGTTTTGGGGGTCCTGGTCCTCAGATGCCAGAAAACAGGTTGGGGTGTAGTATTGTTAACAGAACGCAGACAGCGATATCTGTTACAGCGGAGGCGTTTTGGCAATTAGCCACCAATGCCATGAGGCAGTGTGCCTCAGTTTCCCCTTCTACACAGCAGCATGGGGCTGTTATGCTTTGCTGCTGTTCCAAGCTTCCAGACTGTTTACAGGCGTAGGCTGAAAAGTAACTTGCTTGTGGGGCTCTCCTGTCACCATCCCTAGCATGTACAACAGTTTCTTCCACAAAGCAGGTATGTCCCACATCTTTAAAGGGTTTAACACTAGTACACATTCCTTTGTTTTATCCCATAGGTGAATTAGCAAAAGACACAAGGTTAACAGCAAATCTTCGTGGACAGGCTTGCTCACTCAGTTTGACTCCTTTAGTGTCTATTGCATTTTCCCAGCTCTCTGTAGCCTCTGGTAGGCACTCTGCCTCTTTGGAGAAGGCTTTTAATTCAGGCATGTGGTTGAGCATTTGGCAAGGAGAGGGTGCACTGCCACCATGCCTGCCCTCGGCCCTCCTCTGGAATGTCTCTGGGCTGGACCGCACTCCTTGTGAAGTGCCACCCATGCAGAGATTCCCACCAGTGCCACCCCATCTTGGAGAGAGAGTTTTATCTCTTACAGGTGCAGCAAGAACACCACCTTTCAATGGGGGCTCTGGACCCTTGGGCACCCCACTTTCTGTTCCCAACAGGCCAGCTGGATGGACTCTGTTCAGGAGATCTGACCTCAGGTTTCCCTTACAACATGAACCATAGGAGAAGGGGCTGGCATTTTAAATGCAAACTTTTCACCCTCCTCCTGGGAAAGTCCTTCCCACAAAAGGTGGGCGGACTCTCTGCCCCCTTCCATCTGGGCTTCCTCTCTGGGCTCCTCTGGGTCAGACACTCCTGTGTCCCCTGAAAGGGAAGGTGACCCTGGTCCAACTGTGGGCTCACAGCTACCAGCTATGGCAGACTTTGCACTGGCCAGCAAAATTCCCCCCATTTCACTCAGGTTGGGGTTGCTTCCAGCTACAGTGATCTTGGGGTCTGTTTCACCCACTGTGGTCACCAGGACCCCAATTTCCACCTTTGGGACACACGTCTCTATGCACCCCAGGGCAGGCCCTGCCCTCTGCTGACCTGCAATTTCCTGGCAGTCAGCAGCTGTGGTGGCCCCCCGTTACAAGGTGGTTCCTCCTCCCTGGGGAGATGATTACAGGACAGGAGCTGCCTTCATCCAGCCCCTCCCTCTGGAACTTTCCTTGAGCCCCGGGACTACAGAAACTGGCCACAACCATCCCTGCCCCCAAAGCTGCATTCTTTACTGCTGCAGAGGAATCTATGAGACACCCTCCTATTCCCCCAGCAGTCCATGTGACTTCACCCCGCACCGACCCGACTGCTAACCAGCCCTGGGACAGATTCTGCCACACTAAAGAAATCGTTTCCCAATAGAAACGGTGCAAAATTGTGTGCCACCGTTGCAACAGTCGGTTCAGCCTGCAAATCCTTAGTTTGCATGTGTACTTTAGCTAAAGGTGCAAAGACTTTGTAACCCGCTAACAGCTCTAATTCTGCCATTTTACCTGGCAACAGATCCTTCTTCTGGATAAGGTCCCTCCTGACCACAGAAATCTCAGCACCTGTGTCCCTCAGTCCAAGAAGCACTGCACCATTCATTTTAACAGCATGCATATGCTCATTGCTTGGTTGTGTGGAAGCAAGCTTTACAAATCCTGTGTGGAAAGAGGCCACAGCCTGGCTCTGAGAAGCCACAGCTTCATGTGTTACTTGTTGCTTGTTTCTACTCAGAAAGGGACACTTAGTCCTCAGGTGCTCAGTTGACTTACAATCATAGCACCTCTTGGGCTCCTCTGCTTGCACAGGAAATTTGGGACGAGTTCCAGGGGAATTGGGAGGTTCCCCAGCCTCCTTTTTCCCAGGGGTAAAACGGTGATTCTGCTTTCCCCCAACCCTGTACCCTCTCCCAGTGGTTTATGTTTGATTGCAGCTTGTGCTTGCTCATAAGAGTCTGCATACCCAGCTAATTCACCCACTGCATTTACCTTTTTGTCCCACAAATACTGTTTTACATCTTCCCTGCCCATATTCAGGAAGTGTTCCTGAGTAACCAGATCACACATCCCTTGGAAGCTTGTAATGCCCTTCCCCCACACCCACTTGTCTACCAAATCTCTCATTTCATTGGCATAAGCCACATTACTCAATCCAGATCCACTCTTAAGACTCCTGAATTTCACCCTGTAGGTTTCAGGTGTAATCTGAAACTCTTTCAAAACCAGATCCTTAAATTTACTGTAGTTTGAAGCATCATCAATAGGCATCTTACTGAATATGTCCAGAGCTCTACCAGTCCATTTTGCTATCAATGTGGTCATCTTTTGATCTTCAGGGATGGCATGCAGGGTGCCCAGGCTCTTGAAGGTGATGAAATATTCGCTGATCTCGCTGGATTCCTCATACTGTGGACACAGTTGCTCCCATTTATGAATTTTTGGGGAAGTGGAGCCAGCAGGTGGAGGGTTTTGTCTCTTTGACTCCGTTACAGCCAGTTCATGCTTATGGGCCTTTCTCTGGGTCTGCATAGCTCTCTCGTGGGCAGCCTCTTCCCTGGCTTTTTCTACCTCCATCCTTGCTGTCTCTGCCTCCATAGCTCTCTTGTGGGAAGCTGCTTCTGCCTCCACCCTTGCTGTCTCTGCCTCCATAGCTCTCTCGTGGGCAGCCTCCTCCTCTCCATTAGTCTTTTATGTTCATTTTCTTTCTTTGCTTCCAGTCTAGCCAACTCTAGTTTGTTAGCTGCTTCACTGCTAGTCATTTTCCTGCTTTTTTCTTCTGGGCCACATCCCCTCTGCAGTTCACTGAAAGTGGGATGCACTCAGCTCAGGGGATTCTTCGTTAACAGAGACTTCACAGTGCCCAGTGTTCAGCCTTTCTGGGCAATTTGCACCCTGTGCAGTTTTAGCATCTTCAGATCTTGTCTCTTACTTATTTTGCTTCCTTTTCTGTCCCTACTTCCTTACCCAAAATAAGCAAATAGAAAATAACAAACCAGTAGCCACTTGGTCTGTTCTTCAGCCACCGACCACACTCAAAACTCACTTAAAATCACTACCAGTACCTCAAAGCAATCAGATGTGCACAGATTCTGCTGACTACGCCACTGTGACAGGCTGGATCACAGAAACCTCCTGGGAGCTGCCACCTGATGTTCCCAAACTACTTCAAGCCCTGCTTTCCCTGCCAGCTCCCTGTCTTGCTGAGCCAGACACTCCCGGTTGCTCCAACACAGACCCAGGGTCTGAATTACTTGCCCCAAAGCTGCAGGTTTACCTGAAAGCAGCTAACAGAAGTGTTCCTATCTTTAAACTCAGATGCCCAACTCCCAATGGGGTCTAAACCCAAATAAATCCCTTTACCCTGTATAAAGCTTATACAGGATAAACTCATCAATTGTTTGCCCTCTATAACTCTGATAGAGACATAGGCACAGTTGTTTGCTCCCCCAGGTATTAATACATACTCTGAGTTAATTAATAAGTAAATAGTGATTTTATTAAAGACAGAAAGTAGGATTTAAGTGGATGCATGTAGTAAAAGACAGAACAAAGTAAGTCACCAAGCAAAATAAAAGAAAATGTGCAAATCTATATCTAATCAAACTGAATACAGATAAGATCCTCACCAGTTCCACAATGCTCCCTTTACAGACTAATCTCCTTTAGCCTGGGTCCAGCAATCACTCACACCCCTGCAGTCACTGTCTTTGTTCCAATTTCTTTCAAGTATCCCAGGGAGGGGGAGATGGGGCTGTCTCTTTAGCCAGCTGAAGCCAAAATGGAGGGCTCTCCTAGGGGTTTAAATAGACTTTCTCTTGGGGTGGAGACCCTCCTCACTCCTGTGCCAAGTCCAGCTCCAAGATGGAGTTTTGGAGTCACTTGGGCAAGCCACATATCCATGCATGACTCACAGTTTTTACAGGGAGCATCCATTGTTTACATGCTACCTTGAACTTCCTCAAGTAGACTTCTTATGTGGATTGGAGCATTCCAAGATCCATTGTCCTTTCAGTGTTTCTTGATTAGGTACTTAATTTCAACATTCCTTTCCCCAGGAACTGACCAAATGCTCTACTAAGGTTATTTAGAAATCAAGCCGGTACACAGCCAACATTCATAACTTTGAATACAAAAATGATACATGCATACGAATAGGATTAATACATTCATTAGATCATAACCTTTACGGAGATGTGTTACATGGCATATGTAGCATAAAACACATTCTAAGCATAGTTCCATAAAACACATTCTAAGCATTATTTCCATAAAGCCTTATGGGAGGTACTGTCAAAAGCCATATAGGAGGTACTGTCACAGCATCGTTAAGCTGTTGAGAGATTTTCAGAAAACAAACAGTGTAAGAACCCAACGGTTGAGTCAAAGGGTCCTCCTTGGAACTGTCATTGAGGTAGCGCTATCTCCACACAAGTCTAAAGGTGCTTGGGGTTAAAACAAAGTCCAAGTTCTCATGGGGGTGGTAAAGGAGTCCACGTTTCCTCTCAGTAGCCTTTCCACAATTTCTAACACACGTGTCCTTGGTCAGAGATGGCCTCCTCTGCCCGGAGCTGGGACTTATGGGGTAATGGTGCTGCTCTCTGATTGGCAGAGGGCGTTGGGAGGAGTTCTTAGAGGGGGTCACACGACCCACTTCCGAACAGGTCACCCCACCCCAGAACTCACTCTGATTGGTCGAATCTCCTCTGAGGGAGGTCCTATCAGGGTGAACCCCATCCTGATTGGTAGAGGGAAGTAGGAGGAGTTCTTAGAGGGGTCACATGACCCACATCCAGATGGGTCACTCCACCCCAGAACTTGCCTTGATTGGTCAAATCTCCTCTCGGGGTGGTCCCCAGCGGCTGAAACCCTTCCTGAGTGGTAGAGGATGGTCACGTGACACACCTTGCTTCCGGTCATGTGGCATCTTGACCCTGGGATTAATACCTCGAGCGGGACTTCTGGTGACAGGTGAGTGGGGTTCAAGGCAGGGGTGAGCTGCAGCGGGTTCGCACGAACCCGTTGTTAAATTTTAGCAGCCATTTTAGAACCGCTTGTTAAGGGCTGCTAAATTTAACAAAAGTTCCCGCCCACTTCCTCTCCTGCTCGCCCTTCTCCTCCCCCTCCCCTGCTTCCCGCGAATCAGATGTTCGCGGGAAGCCTGAACAAGCAGCATGGAGGCAGCCAGCAGGTAAGCTGGGGCACGGAGGAGGAGAGGAGGTGCGGCTGGCTCAGCAGCTCCCGGTCCCAGACCGCGCCCTCCAGCCCAGCGCCGCCCGGGAGTCGGGCCCCGCAGCTGCCGCCGAGCGGCCGGGCCCAGGTGCCGGCGAAGGGAGTCGGGACGAGCGGCCGGGCCCCGTGCCGCCCGCCCGGGAGTCGGGCCGAGCGGCCGGGCCCGAAGCCGGGCCCGGTGCCGCCCGCCCGGGAGTCGGGCCGAGCGGCTCGGCGAAGTCGGGCCTCGTGCCGCCCGCCCGGGAGTCGGGCCGAGCGGCTCGGCGAAGTCGGGCCCCGTGCCGCCCGCCCGGGAGTCGGGCCGAGCGGCTCGGCGAAGTCGGGCCCCGTGCCGCCCGCCCGGGAGTCGGGCCGAGCGGCCGGGCCCAGTAGGAGGAGTTCTTAGAGGGGTCACATGACCCACATCCAGATGGGTCACTCCACCCCAGAACTTGCCTTGATTGGTCAAATCTCCTCTCGGGGTGGTCCCCAGCGGCTGAAACCCTTCCTGAGTGGTAGAGGATGGTCACGTGACACACCTTGCTTCCGGTCATGTGGCATCTTGACCCTGGGATTAATACCCTCCGGAGCTGGACTTCTGGTGACAGGTGAGTGGGGTTCAAGGCAGGGGTGAGCTGCAGCGGGTTCGCACGGGTTCAAGATTTAACCCGTTGTTAAATTTTAGCAGCCATTTTAGAACCGCTTGTTAAGGGCTGCTAAATTTAACAAAGTTCCCGCCCACTCCTCTCCTGCTCCGCCCCTTCTCCTCCTCTCCTGCTTCCCGCGAATCAGATGTTTGCGGGAAGCCTGAACAAGCAGCATGGAGGCAGCCAGCAGGTAAGCTGGGGCGCGGAGGGGGAGGGGAGGTGCGGCTGGCTCAGCAGCTCCCGGTCCCAGACCGCGGCTCCCTCCAGCCCAGCGCCGGCCCGGGGAGTCGGGCCCCGCAGCTGCCGCCGAGCGGCCGGGCCCCGGTGCCGGCCCGGCCCGGGGAGTCGGGCCGAGCGGCTCGGCGAGTCGGGCCCCGGTGCCGGCCCGGCCCGGGGAGTCGGGCCGGCCCGGCCCGGGGAGTCGGTCGTGGTCCTGGCAGAGTGGACCCGGTCCCCAGGCAGTGTGGTAAGGGGGCAGGGAGGGGGTGGGTTGTGGGGGGGTGGATAGGGGTCAGGGCAGTCAGAGGGCAGGGAACAGGGGGATTGAATGTGGGCAAGGGTCCCGGGGAGCAGTCAGGAAAGAGCAGGGTTGGATGAGGTGGTGGGGGCACTCAGGGACAGAGAGAAGGGGTAGTTGTATGGGGTAGGGGTTCTGGGGGGCCATTGAGAATGAGAGGAGGGGTTGGGTGGGGCGGCAAGGGGCAGTCAGGGACAGGGAAGGGGGAGGGGTCAGGGGTCTCGGAGTGTGTGTGTCAAGGAACATGAGGGGTTGGATGGGGCACGACCTCCCCCGGAGGGGGGGGGGAAGGAGGGAACCCGTTGTTAAAATTTTGGAGGGAGGAGGGAACCCGTTGTTAAAAATTTGGCAGCTCATCACTGGTTCAAGGGGCAGAGTTTAAGGGGTCAAGGGGTGCGGTTAGGGTTTGTTTCATGGTATACTACTTATACTACTCAGGTTTACTGTACCATACAGTTTTTGTCTTGTTCATTTTGATCAGGTAGTTTTTGTGTGCTCAAGGAACATCTGCCTTGGTGTGTGTTGAGATTCTCCATCAAGTTCTCAGCAACAGCTTGTGTGTTTTGCTTCTTCATGCAAAGAGGAGATCTTGAACTAGATTCCATGGGTTCAATAGCTGTTTCTGCTTGGCACTGCTGAGTATCATCTACCTGCAACACAAAGAAAAAAATTCTCATGCTTTAGTGGTATTGGAGAACCTTGTTAATTACCAGCAGGAAGTGAAAGACCCATTCCAAGCGACTGAATAATATGAATTAGCAGACACACGCTAAAAGCAAGAATCTTCAATGTTTATAGTTATCACTCTGAAAATACAACAGCGCTTATGCAGAATGCTTTACAGCAACTACCTACTCCTCACCATGTTCAAGATAGAATGGGCATTATCATCCATGCTTTACAAATCACAAGTCACATAATTTAACAAGGTATAGGCAAAGCTAAGGAGTAGTACACAGGAGTTCCTTGTCTAGTCTCTTCTTGCTCAATCACTAATCTGCAGAACTGTATTTTGAGATATGTAATTTAAGTTTAATTACTGATATTTCATAATGAATTTGTAAATGTCCTATAGTTTATTCTGTAAATATGATAGCACTTGAAAAAGTTGTTTAGTCCTGAAGCATTTACATTGGCCTGCAGAGGATATCCTGTCCAGACGTATTATGAAATATTCAGGAGAATGTCATGTCATTCTAAATATTTAACATAACCTTCACAATATGTTTGTTGTGATGGTCAACACTAGCTTTGTAAAACTGTTGAAAAATTTCACAATGTGTACACCTTTGGGGTTCTCTCAAATTCCAGTCCCCACTGCTATTACAATCGTCCTTGTCTCTGCACTCCCTGCACTCCCACCAAATTCTGACATGATTTTAGCATCAGTTAGCTAAAACTTCAGTAGTTATATATGTGTGCTTCATGACAATTGAAATCCTGAATGCCAAAGCTTCTGATAGTCTAGGTAATTGGCCCCAATTCTCATCCCATTTACACTGATGTGGGTCCTGTGTGAGAGGTGAGCATCAGGGCTTATCCTTCTAGTGCCAGCAAAAACAGAATTGTTACCAACATATATTACTGGCAAAGCTAATAGGACCATTTATTATTAAGGGTACCTGACTCCTCCCATTACAAGAAGACCCTGTTTTCTGCTGCTTCTAACTTTACAAACTTTAATTGCTTGGGCTGAAATTTTCAGGGGTGGGGACAGAGTGGAACCAACCTGATCTCCTTCTTTGAGATGGTAACAGATTTTTAGACAAAGGAAACGCAGTGGATCTAATTTACCTCGATTTCAGTAAGGCACTTGATACGGTTCCACCGGGGAAGTTATTCGTTAAATTGGAAAAGATGGGGATCAAGATGAAAATTGAAAGGTGGATAAGGAACTGGTTAAAGGGGAGACTACAACAGGTCATACTGAAAGGTGAACTGTCAGGCTGGAAGGAGGTTACTAGTGGAGTTCCTCAGGATCGGTTTTGGGACCAATCTTATTTAATCTTTTATTACTGACTTTGGAACAAAAAGTGGGAATGTGCTAATAAAGCTGGGAGGTATTGCTAACACAGAGAAGGACCAGGATATCACACAGGAAGATCTGGATATCACACAGGAAGATCTGGATGACCCTGTAAACTGGAGTAATAGAAATAGGATGAAATTTAACCGTGAAAAGTGCAAGGTCATGCATTTAGGATTAAGAACAAGAATTTTGGTTATAAATTGGGGACGATCATTTGGAAGTAACAGAGGAGGAGAAGGACCTTGAAGTATTGGTTGATCACAAGATGACTATGAGCTGCCAATGTGATATGGCCATGAAAAAGCTAATGCGGTTTTAGGATGCATCAGGTGAGATATTTCCAGTAAAGATAAGGAGGGTTAGTACAGTTATACAAGGCACTGGTGAGACCTCATCTGGAATATTTTGTGCAGTTCTGGTCTCCCATGTTTAAGAAGGATGAATTCAAACTAGAACAGGTACAGAGAAAGGCTACTAGGATGATCCAAGAAATGGAAAACCTGTCTTATGTAAGGAGACTCAAAGAGCTTGGCTTGTTTAGCCTAATCAAAAGAAGGCTGAGGGGAGATCTGATTGCTCTTTATAAATATATCAGAAGGATAAATATCAGGGAGGGAGAGGAATTATTTAAGCTTCGTACCAATGTGGACACAAGAACAAATGGATATAAACTGGACACTAGGACGTTTAGAGTTGAAATTAGACGAAGGTTTCTAACCATTAGAGGAGTGAAATTCTGGAACAGCCTTCCAAGGAGTAGGGGGCAAAAGACATATCTGGCTTCAAGACTAAGCTTGATAAGTTTATGGAGGGAACGGTATGATGGGATAGCCTAATTTTGGCAATTAATTTGGCAATTGATCTTTGATTATTAGCAGGTAAATATGCCCAGTGGTCTGTGATGTGATGTTAGATGGGGTGGGATTTGAGTTACTACAGAGAATTCTTTCCTGGGTGTCTGGCTGGTGAGTCTGGCCCACATGCTCAGGGTTTAACTGATTGCCATATTTGGGGTCGGGAAGGATTTTTCCTCCAGGGCAGATTGGCAGAGGCCCTGGAGGTTTTTCACCTTCCTCTGCAGCATGGGGCACGGGTCACTTGCTGGAGGATTCTCTCACCTGGAGGTCTTTAAACCACGATATGAGGACTTCAGTAACTCAGACACAGGTTAGGGGTTTGTTACAGGAGTGGGTGGGTGACATTCTGTGGTCTGCGTTGTGCAGGAGGTCAGGCTAGACGATCAGAATGGCCCCTTCTGACCTTAAAGTCTATGAGTCTAAGAGAACTGGGGCTGGCTGAGCAGGGAGATTGGGCCAACAAGCCTTAATTCCACCATATACGAATTTTTGAGTGCTTTTGCGTGTAATCCATATATGCACGCGCACACCCCCCCTGCTCTAGGCATCCAGGCCTTTCAAGAAATAATCAAATATTTGGGATGAGCATTAAAGTGGGAAGATTGACCTCATTCCCATTTACCAAGTTAATGAGCACTTGGCATGAGATCACAGATTTGATCATACCAACAATTTTAAGTTTACCATTATGCCCAGATCTTTGTTATGTGCCAAGCTTTATTCATTTTATTTACATTGATGACCTTGTCTTCACTATATTCATGGCAGATATAAAGGAGGCATGAATAACACGGCATATCTTCAAACTCACTTGGAGAGATAAATACATTATGTGGATTTCCCAGGCCCTGCACATTCAGATACATTTTGACGATCAGTTACCTTTGGTGATTTGCTGCCACCAGCTGTCGGTTTAGAGATCTTGGCAAAATTAGCTGACCTGCCTTTTTGTAAACGTTGGCCATATGGTGACAAATTTTGGCTTTGAGCAGCAAGACGGGCACTGGTCTTTAGGTTTAGCGCTGTTCTGCGAAACACAGGGGTTGGTTTTCCCAGTAGGAATATCAGCAAAGCCTGAAAAATAAACAACAGCCATTAACCACAGTTGATTAAATTACTTTATTGTTCCAATCAATCTGATCTTGCTCAATTCAAGATGGAGATGACAACGGGTAATAATTTAAGAAAGTAAAATGGCATTTACTCACTGAATAACAGAATGGGGGAATTATTAGGACTATCTTATGCTCCTAGCATTTTATAGGTGAACTCAGGCAAGGGTGTGGATCTGTGTAACAGCAACTCTACTAAAATGGCAAAAGAGTTTTCCCCAAGCAAATGTTCTCTTTTTCCTTTAAAGGGACACCATTAACTGGAAAATCATTTCCATCTGAAAACGATGTCTCTCCTATTGTTCTACATAGAGCCGCCAGAGGGAGACAATTTTGTTTTATGCACCCTTTCGAGCTTTCAGAATTTGTTTTTATTCTAGATTGGAATGAAAACATAAGCCTTTCAAATGCTTTCATAAAATGAAATTGAATCAAAAACATCAGGCTTTCAATTTGGGGGTCTCTCCTGCTCAGCAAAAACTTTGTCCGAATCAATACATCTCCGTAATACATTTCGGTTTTGACAATGCAGCACATTTCAATGAAAAACATTTAGTTAAAAATGATTAAGCAAAAATTAACACCCTTACTATCAACCATAAGAAAAAGCTGTAATATCATGGGAATGGCTGGGCCTAGAATCCTCTCTTGCAACCTATATGAGGGCTGGATTTGGCCAATGATGTCCAAGTGTTTACAATGCTTCCAAGTCACACCTATGACAACACGATTATTTAGATAAGCGCATGCGCGCACACACTCCCACAATTTGGACCAATCTCCTCTAAAGAAGTAACAATTACCTTTTCTGACCACCTCTGGGAGTCCGTCTGGCTCATACTCTGGCTCGTTGTCCTGGGTCAGTGAATGTAGGTAGATGGCAACCTCATCAGCACCTGACCAAGGGAAAGAGTCGTTACCTGTACAAATAACTTTAAGGAGACTCTGAAAGATGTGTTTAGAATGCAATGATCTCAATCATTCATTTGTTAATTATACATAAGACGTGTGCTTGTGCAACCACAGTCAACTATAGCAGAGCTTCAGAAACTATACTGATTTATGAGGATCTGGCCCCTCATCTGAATCAAATGTAATAATGGAGGTTTTGAAAACATGTGTTCTAAATAAATGCATTAAGGTTAGAAACAGGATCATGATTAAGGCTATGTTTTAGTCGTGGGTATTTTTAGTAAAAGTCATGGACAGGTCACGGGCAATAAACAAAAAGTCAGGGCCCCGTGACCCCTCCATGACTTTTACTAAAAATACCTGGGACTAAATCTTACCGCCTGGGAGAGGGGATGCTCCTGAAGACTGCTGGGGAGTGGAGAGAGAGAGCAGGGCAATGCTGGTGCTGGGGGGGAAGGGGTGGCTCAGGGCCCCACCACCACGAGTCCCAGACTGCTGCTCCAGGGACCGTGCCTGGGGCTGACTGAGCAACGGCCAGCGCGGCTGGCTCCTGGGCTTCCCCAGCTGCTGAGATCCTGGGATCAGCTGCACCAGCACTGCAAAATTCACAGAGGTCACAGAAACCGTGACTTCCAGGAATGATTTGCAGCCTTACAATCATTCTAGTATAGCATTTCCTTCTTCAACTACCCCATACTTGGCTTGTGCTCCTTTAAGAGAGCATTATGGTCAGCAATTTGTTTCGGCAACATTTCTTTTTCCTTCCCCAGCTGCTTACAGGATTGCATCCATGTCTTCAGTTTACTGTCAGCGAATCCATTTTGCTTCTTCAGTTGAACTAAAGCCTTCAGATTGTCTAGCTATAAAATAAAAAAAAAATTTAGTTGCTAATAGGAAAATTCATTCTTCTGTCTAAGCATTATACTCTCACTAATGGCATCTCACCTGCCATTAAAAGTTCAGTGCAACTAAAAATCCAAACAAAAGTTATAATATGAATTTGTACAGTAGAGTTCACTTAGTAATATACAATTGAATTCTAGCAGCTTCTAATTCCAACAGAGAAACATTAAAGTCATGTTTATTGGAAAGCTACGTGTGTGTAGATTTCCTTGATAGAGAAATCATAATCTAAATATAATATTCAAAATAACCAAATGACAGAACCCGGCCGAAAAGCATGTGGTCCAGGCATGTTTGTCCACCTTATGTGCATTGGGGTGCCAAAATAAATGGATGGTAGATATCTGGCAGCCTTATAAAACGCACTTCAGGATAATGTAAATATCAAGCACAGTGCTCCATCAGCTGGGCATGGAGTGAGTACTGTAACTCAATGCCTGCTTGCCACAATACCGGCTCCACACTGTGCTACATGAGTGCTTTTGATGTGTTTATTTCTGAAGCGAGAGCATAGAACTACAGTCCTCATTCACCATAAATGGAAGTAGAAACAGATTGCAGACTAGAAAATGCAGAGGGAATTGATAAGAAAAAATTCACCTAGATGGACAGGTTAAAAACTTTTCCCCTTCTGCTTGGCAGTAAACACCCAACCTATGCGTGTTACAAATAAAACTTCATATAGTCATTACCAGAATTTCTCTTTGCAGTGGCACATGGAATTGTTCACATGCCTATCTAAATTATTAGCAAGAATAGTGCTGTCATAAGAAGAATCACTTCATTAATAATTTAGATGGAAATTCTGCATACATCAGAACTGATGTGCTCTCCCAAGTCGAGTGTGACATAATGAGGTAGTAAAAGCAGTTTAAAGATAACAGGCATGTCTGCCCTGGGAAGTTTCATAAGGTATTAATTAATGTGTTCATTAACACGATGTTACAACATGCAGTGTAGACACTGCCCTGTTATGTTTAATATCACATCAGTCAGTTACGGTCAACCTTAGGGGCAGAGTGAAAAGACATGTTTAAACACGGTCTCATTTTGAAGTAGAGACCCTGGCAAGTAAGGTATTGTTTCCTTTGCACCATAAGTGAAACTTTACCAGAACAATGAATGAAAGTTCCTGATTGAATTCTGCCTGGATACCAAAATGTATCAGTCAGGCTAAAAAAGTGTTTTTAATTTATAAGGAGGTGGGGGGCGCACTCAGAGGCTTGCTATGTGAAAGGGGTCAACAGGACAAAAGTTTGAAAATCACTGGGCTAAAGGATAATCTCTGCTGAACTACACTTTCCTTTGATATCCAGGCTGTCAAACTGTAGGCAGCTCAGGTACAGATGAAATAGGGGCCCATGCGTCAAGAGAGCTGTTTTTTCTGCTGGTATAGTGGAGATTCCTTAGCTATCAATCAATCATGTCCAAAAATTCCCAGAACTTCTGGCTAGTGAAGAACTAGAAGGATGATTTCAGCTCTTTCCTCTTCCCTTTATGCGAATTGTCTTGTAAAGCAGCGGATTCTTCTCGACATCTGACATTATTTCCATGGCCTCTGAGAGAAGTTCTGACCTCTGGTTACTCACTTATGTTGAAAGGGATATAAACATTCATACTTCAGAGCACAAGCCAACCTCTAACAGGAGATAGGAAGAAATTTCCTTGTGGGTTAGTTATTCCATAACTGCCCTCTACAGGTTTCTTGAAGCTTCCTCTGAAGCAACTGATACTGGCCACCGTCAGATGACATACAGGAGACTCAATGGACCACTAGTTTGAACCCATCTGTCCATTCCTATGTTTTTGTTCCAACACTACTGAATTCTGTAAAAGTAAACTAAAAGGAAGTGTACCCTGACATATTGAAAAACGGTACAGCACAAGGTGTGCGGTTCAGAAAGCTGGACGCTCTTTTTTCTGAGTGACCCACCATAACCCTGGGGGCATCTTGTCTTCCAGGTATGCTCTTCACCAAGTGAGGTGTGTTCCTGTAGCAATCATACAAGGGCCAAAGTGAAAACTGGGTTGGCTTAAAGTATGTTCCTTGTACTTACCTGCCCCAAAAGAGACATTTGGACAGGATCTGAGAATGACGTGTCCACAAATGGAATTTCTGGAGACACATTGAGAAATCCCACTCAGAGGACATTACCAATGCATGGCATCAGCAAACCTGGTCACTGGGGAAAACTAGCTCGGGGTGACTGCTGCCAGGATACAATTGATGAGATGAAGTTTTGGGTCTTTGTAAATCTTTACCATAGTGGTAAATTTAGAGTCCAGGCCATGCCTATTTTAACCTGGTTGAACAATGTCCTGCACTGGATTCAGAATATTCTGATTTTGAACTCCAGGGGTTGGAATCCTTTCTAGCAGCTGGCAAGTTGGGAATGGATCTGTTTCGCTGGTCAGGGCACAAACAGTGATGTTGTCTGTAAATGGACAGGGTTGTGTAACTTGAGACCTCAGCCTTGCTGTGATACTACCAGCCATTTAAACCTCTCAACACAGAGGATAGGTCAAAACGAAGAGTCTTGTATAGGAATTGTAAACTCTTCACACACAAATGCTCATTTTGTCTTTGTGATGCTGAAGATTTAATTGTTTGGGAAGAAAAAGATTTAGGTCATCTATGTGAGCTTCTGCTTCATACTCTCCTCTGCATGCTAAAATAAATTTGTTAGTCTTTAAGGTGACACAAGTACTCCTGTTCTATTTATGGATACAGACTAACACGGCTGCTACTCTGAAACCACTCTCTTCATGAATACCTTTGGTGTTGGCAGTGACCAATGGATTACTATGCCGGCTTTGACAAGGAGGGTTCAGGCTTCTGTTGTCTCAGCTACTAATTTCACTGGTTCCCCAAATAGCCTTGCACTTATGAAAGTGGATGCACGGGGTATGGATGATTTTTTTCACGTTCATGAGTGTAAACAGTTTCCTTGTAGCCAGAGAGTAAGAATGCTTTGCTACAAATCACATCAAGATAGAGAAAAATTGCCATGAAAGAATATCTTACACAACACCTCAAGGATTTGACAAGAATGTAAACCAGAGAACTCTCACACTCAAATTGAGGATCATACCCTAGAGACGATGGCCCACTTGCTTGCCACCAACTAGATTTTCCTTACTAAGTCTAAGAAATGGCCACAGTTGGAGTTTTGAAATTTGCTGTAGTGTCCTCACTCTTTGGTCAATGGAATCTTTTGGAAGAAACCCCTTCTGGAGGCATGGCCATGTCTCTCTCAGGTAGGACTACTGCTGCACTTAGGTTCCCAAACTTACACATTTTCCTTATCTTTTATATAACATTTTAGTTTAACATCTAGATTTAACCGAAATGAATGGAATTCTTATGTGCCTCTCTTCTGGGCACACACTGGCTAAAGTGCTCTTTAATCCTTCAATGCTGAGCAAGCCTATGGAGAGGAGAGGAGACTCCAAACTCCTTTCCTTGGTAAAGCCTGAGTCCTTGACCTGATAAACAGACAGGGACAATTCCCACTCCATTGTGACCTAAAATTTGGGTCCCCTTCCTGCTTGGAAAGAGGGTCCCAGGCTGAAAACAGAGATGAACAAACTACATTACCCTGCCACCTGAGAATGGGCTTCACAGAAGTAACACATCTCTCTGCACACCCAGATATACTCGGGGGGGAGAGAAGGGAGGCAGTGAGTCTGATACAGAGCACTCCAGGAGACCCGTATATAGGAGAAAACCACAGCAAACACATCCTAAGGGTACGCCCAGACTACCCGCCCTATCGGCGTAGCGATTGATTTATCGGGATTGATATATCGCGTTCACCTAGACACGATATATCGATCCCTGAACGCGCTCCCATCAATTCCAGAACTCCACCGAGCGAGCGGCGGTAGCGGAGTCGACGGGGAGCCGTGGACATCGATCCCGCGCCGTGAGGACAGAAGGTAATAGATCTAAGATACTTCACTTCAGCTACGCTATTTACGTAGCTGAAGTTGCGATCTTAGATCGACACTCTCCCCCACAGTGTAGACCAGCCCTAAGGGTGGGAAGGCAAGAGAAAAGATTTAAAGACTGATGTTTATACAACCTACTCATTAATTGTACGTATTACTTCCTTACAAAGGGGACAATTCCTTTTGCCTTTTTGGGACCCAGCGCATACGGAGTTTCCAAGTATTATTCCTGAGCAGACTATGTCGGGTTCTCATCTCCTTGAGAATCCTCATGCTCCTGATCAAGCCTTCTCACAATGGAGTAAGGAAAGGATATTGATATTGCTCTTATCCGGCATTGATAACAGAGACTGAAAATAACATGGCTTTGTGAGTTTCCGTATTGTACCATTTCAACCAAGATATAGGACAAATCATTTTAAATAGTTTCCATTTTCCCTGTCATGAACTAAGTAACGTGCTACTGATTCATTCTTTCTTTTTATTACCTTGCTCAGTTGCTCATTTTCTTGAAGCGAGTTGTTAAGTTGCTCTTGAAGTTTCTTTTGCTCTGCCTTGATGTGTACTATTTCCTTTTTTAAACAAGCCAACTCGGATGCAGATAGATTTTGGAGATGAGCGATCTCAGCTTGTTTAAGTTGCAATTCTGACTGCACTTTCTCAAGTTCCTCAGTCAAATCTTGATTTTTCCCCTCTAAATCCCAAATCTCAGCTTCTTTCTTTTCTAATTGTATTTCCTGAGACAAACTCTTCTCTATAGTAATAAAAAAAAATAAGTGCTTAATTTGTGAAAGCAAACTATGTCAAATATGCAATATTAGCTTTTATGGATAACACTATAAAATGGCAATATTGCCAATTTTCAATTTTTCACCTAGCAATACATTTTCTTAGTATTTCAGAATATAATTACTTATGTGTTCTAAAACTGCCTTTATTCCCAAACCATGACATTGGATAGCTGAGACAATTTTAGCATTGCCAGAATTCAGTTTTGCAGAAAGAACATACTGCTAGTCAAATCGCTCTATGCTTCACAATTGTAACTGTTTCTACAGCCCATCTTCACTGAGGTCCGATGGCTTGTACTCTGAAACTCATGGTTGACAGGCAACAGTACCAATGGCTAGATAAAGAATGTTGGTGCCCTATTTGTCCATTTTCCTCTCTTCAAACTCCAGCATATATAAAAATGTTCAAGGTGTTTGATGAACTGATGTATGGAGTAAAATTAAGAGAAACGCGCAATACAAGAGATTTCCTGTATTGCAAAGAGAATTCTATTGAATAACACCAACTTACCATATGAAACAAGACTACGCATTCCCTTCCTACAGGGCAAGGAAAATTCAATGTCTCCAAGACCCAGAACTTGGTGAGAAAGAGGAGCAGACAGAGGGGAAGGGAAATGATACCAATCAACAGTTATTTGAAATATATCAACACCTAGGGTGGAGAAGGATTATTTAGGGTGGTGATTCAAAGAGGGGTGTGGCGGGCCGGTTGCCCGCTCTAGCCCTGAAGGGGTTGGAACAGCCCTGCAGAGGGCTGTGGCTGGGGAAAGCAGCAAGCCTGGGCTGATTGGGGAGGCAGCTACAGCTGGGCCAGTCTCCAATCAGGCCACAGCTGGCCCTTATAAAAGGGCTGTGAGCCAGGCACTCAGTCAGTCTCCCTCGCCTGAAGGGAGAGGGACCTGGCTGCTGGGGTACTAGAGTGAAGCAGGGCTAGGAAAGGCCTGGAGAGCTCCAGACTGGCAACTCCCCAGGCCGCAGGGCCTTGTCCAAGTCCCACAGAGGTACTGAGTTGCAGGGAAAGGCAGCAGGTCCAAATCCCCCAGCCAATGATGAGTGGCCATTACAGACTGCAGTCAGCCTCAGTGAAAGGGGGCTAGATGGTACTGGCAGTAGCCACTGAGACAAGGTGGAGAATAGGGGGTGGGGATTCCCTGGGGTGGGGAGACCCAGATAGTGGATTTCTGCTGGGAGCAGGAGCCTGACGGGAGGGCACCGGGTCTGGGAGGGACATGGGGGCCAGTGAGGAGAGGGATAGTGACCAGCAGAGGATGCTCCAGCTAGAAATGAGCTCAGTCCCTGGATGACCAGAAGGAGGCACTGCAGGGGTGAGAGGATAGTCAGAGACTTGTTAGAGAGGAAGAACTGTCCGGGGGTTAAGGGTGACAGCCTAGGACTCTGAGCACCCACATTCAGTTATGTTTCAATTAAGACGAGGTATTGTTGGTTGCAGTGCACAGCTACAGCACAAACATCTTCTGACTTATTTTTGTTCATAATTATTCCTCCAGAAAATGGAGATAATGCTACCATTTGACACCTTAAGAACCACAGCTAGAAGATAGCGAAAGCAAGAAAATGGACTTAGAAGGCGTTACATTTTATTAGCTAGCCAAAGTGCTGCCACTTGCCAAGAATAAGATCAAAACACAAAGCACTTATTTGGATGGCCTCATGGATTGAGAGTGCAAAATACTGATTAAAATGGGAGCAGGACTGGGTCCATACATTTAATTTTGAAATCTCATTAAGTAAGGTTAGACTTCTACAGGGATAAGTGGGAGCAGTCTCCTTCTTTACAATGGCTATTTAGCAGAATTACCTGTTCTCTTAAACCTCAATCTGCAAATTGCATTTTCCCAACCAAATAGACAAATGTAGGGAAAAGTCAAATTAGGGCTCGGCAGGTAACATTTCACCACGTTTAAGCTTGATGGCGTCCATACACAAGCTAAAAGGATAATAGTTTGAGGTATATTTGTTTGTTTGGGATTTTAAAACACAGGAGCACATTGTAGTATTTAATATGCTGACCATATAGTTCTCTTTGGGACATATTTATTCCTCATTTTAAATTGCTTTAAAACCATATAATTTTATGAGTTAGTACTATATATTTGTATAAAGAAGTTCCATCTCAGTTTGGAAAGAGAATTGCGTGTATTAACTGAAAGTTAATTTAACTATATCACACAATGGGAACTTTTTTTCCTTGGGTATTCTTCAAATCACCATTGATAATGAGGTTTAAAGAACCTGCACACTGAAGTAATAGTTTGTAACAGGATTTAAATAGGTAGAAATGTGTATCTCACTTTTCATCTCTTCCGCATAATTCTGGGTCTCCTTCAGAAACTGTTTAGCTGTTTTCAGTTCTTCTTGCAGCTGATGGATTTCTTGAGATTTTTGATCAGACTGGCAGCGAAGAAGGTTTTTTTCCTCCATTTCCTACAACAAAACATTAGTTACAAAACAGTTGATTAAGTCAATAAACTGAGAGTAGTGTGATGTGGAATACTACCCATCTGAGTCCCATGAAGACTCTGGAAACATATACATGAGTTAGGAACACAAACGGCACTCTTGGCAGTCCTCAGAGGGCAGACAATCCTTTTGGGACGTCTCCCAGCTGGCACAGATCACAGCCGTACTTAGGTGGCTCAGGATATGGAACCAGGAGCTGCAACCAGTTCTCTGGTGCCTGCCTATAGCAGATCTTGACACAGGATAGAATTCAGCCCACAAAAACTGAGCGTCAGTGAAGTTAAGTGACTTGCCCAAAGCCACAGAGGGGAGTCAGTATCAGAACACAGGAGAACTTTCCAGTTCTAGCTCCTGTTCTCAGACCACCCATCTCTCAGTGTGGATGAGTCAAATATATGAAGTTGCTCTTGGGAGCAAGATAGCATTAGATGTAAAGTATTATTAGTCAGTAATACCTGGGGGCTCGGGATAGTACATTTTCTAAGCATCTTTTTTTCCAAAAAAGTTAAGAAAAGTTAAAATACCCCATACAACTATGTCCTACCTGGGAACTGAAATAAAAGTTATTTCTAAGAAACTAACTCCTTCCACCCAACTCCTGCATTGCTGGGTAACAGATGGCATGGCACTGGTGGGACTCTACTGGAAGCAAGCCATCATTAGGGATAATCTTGGAATGGCAGAATATCTGAACGAATACTTTGCCTCGGTCTTTAATGAGGCTAATGAAGGGCTAAGGAATAGTGATAGAGGGACCGATGGGAATGAAGATATGGGGGTAGACATTACGGTAGCTGAGGTAGAAGCCAAACTGGAACAGCTTAACGGAAGTAAATCGGGGGGCCCGGATAATCTTCATCCTAGAATATTAAGGGAATTGGCGAGGGATATTGCTAGCCCGTTAGCAATAATCTTTAATAAATCCCTAAATTCGGGGATTGTACCGACTGACTGGAGATTAGCTAATGTAGTTCCTATATTCAAGAAGGGGAAAAAAAGTGACCCGGGGAATTATAGGCCTGTTAGTCTAACATCTGTAGTATGCAAAGTCATGGAAAAAATCTTAAAAGAGAGAGTGGTTCCGGAGCATGAGGCCGATGGCAACTGGGATAGATTACAGCATGGATTTACGAAAGGTAGATCGTGCCAAACCAACTTGATCTCCTTCTTTGAGAGAGTAACAGATTTTTTAGACAAGGGAAATGCGGTGGATCTCATATATCTGGATTTCAGTAAGGCGTTTGATACGGTACCGCATGAAGAATTACTGGTTAAATTGGAAAAGATGGGGATCAAGTGAAAATCCAGAGGTGGATAAGGAGCTGGTTAAAGGGAGACTTCAGAGTGTAGTATTGAAGGTGGAACTGTCCGGTTGGAGGGGGGTTACCAGTGGAGTTCCTCAAGGCTCGGTTTTGGGTCCGATTTTATTCAATCTATTTATTGCTGACCTGGGAACCAAGAGTAGGAGTGGGCTGATAAAGTTTGCGGATGACACCAAGTTGGGGGGTATTGTCAATTCGAAGAGGATCGGGATATTCTCCAGGAGATTTAGATGACCTTGTAAACTGGAGTATTAGTAACAGGATGAAATTCAATAGTGAGAAGTGTAAGGTTATGCATTTAGGGATGTCTAACAAGAACTTTAGTTATAAGCTGGGGACGCACCAGTTGGAAGTAACGGAGGAGGAGAAGGACCTAGGAGTCCTGGTTGATCGCAAGATGACTATGAGTAGGCAATGTGATGTGGTCGTTAAAAAAGCTAATGCGGTCTTGGGTTGCATTAGGCGAGGTATTTCTAGTAGGGATAAGGAGGTGCTAGTCCCGTTATATAAGGTGCTGGTGAGACCTCATTTGGAGTATTGTGTGCAGTTTTGGTCTCCCATGTTTAAGAAGGATGAATTCAAACTAGAACAGGTACAAAGAAGGGCCACTAGAATGATCCGAGGAATGGAAGGCCTTTCGTATGAAAGGAGACTTGAGGAGCTCGGTTTGTTTTCCTTAACCAAAAGAAGGATGAGAGGAGATATGATTACACTCTTTAAATATATCAGAGGGATAAATACCAGGGAAGGAGAAGAATTATTTCAGCTCAGTGCTAATGTGGACACGAGGACGAACGGATATAAACTGTCAGTCAGGAAATTCAGGCTTGAAATTAGACGAAGGTTTCTAACCATCAGGGGAGTGCAATACTGGAACAGTCTACCGAGGGAAACAGTGGGGGCGAAGGACCTCCATGACTTTAAGATTAAGCTAGATAAGTTTATGGAGGGGATGGTATGATAGGATAACGGGCTTAGTCAATAGGTCAATTATGTGCCTGGTATGATATAACCTTTTCCAGAGGGTTTGGCTGGAGAGTCTTGCCCGCATGCTAGGGGTTCAGCTGACCGCCATATTTGGGGTCGGGAAGGAATTTTCCTCCAGGGAAGATTGGCTATGGCCCTGGAGGTTTTCGCCTTCCTCGAAGCATGGGGCAGGGTTCACTTGCTAAGGAGTGGGTGGATCGGCTTATGTGGCCTGCATCTTGCAGGAGGTCAGACTAGATGATCATAATGGTCCCTTCTGATCTTGAATTCTATGATTCTATGATTCTATGATTTCTTCATCTACTTACTACGAGCAGATGGGCACCAGTGCGCAGAAGCCAAATTCAAGAAAAGGGAGGGTCTGGATGGAAAACAAATTAAAACCTTGCCGACACAGCAAGTCTGTATTTTCAGCTATTTAAACAAGTCACCCAAAGAACATAACTAAAACCGTTGATGCTTCTAGTTATTTTCCTTTTGTCTCACAACCTTCTAGTCCAAACTGTCCAACTGCTATACCGTAACAAACACACACACACACACACACACACTCTATCAATCATTCTAAAAGACACAGGTGTCAAGCGACAACATTTTCAGACAATGCTGATGTATGACAAATGTTTCAAAGCTGTATGAATTCTCAGCTTCCTGTGTTCAAAATATCAACAAAATTCAAGGGGTTTAAATGGCTGAAACGCCCAGCCCTCTTGCTGTGACTCAGTACAAGTGGCTCTGATTAAGAAGCATTCAACAAAAGCTGGAACCAACAACCTAACATAGCTGCAAAAAAATCCCATGCTCTGATGCAGGACGTTCACAAAACTATTTACAAGAAATGCATTCTCCTACCTTAATCTGGTAAGGCTACATCCCATCATTTGTATTTACAATTTGGCCTCAATCGCATAGGCCATCATTAACTCTTGCTTGAATCATCGCAATCCAATGTATTTAGACTTGAATGCTTCTGCCCTGCAAAATCTGCAAGAGTTACAGAACACAGCAGCACACCTCCTCAGTAATACAGGTTCACTTGAGTACATCAGTCCTATGTTTCACTCACTCCGCTCATTCCCCAACAGAACACTGAATCAAATCTCGGTCTTTATTTTCAAAGCTGTAAAGGAAATGGGCCCAATATACCATTTTACTCTCTCAGACTTCAGTAGCTGTGTTCCTCAGGAACAACTGTCTACACATCAGAAGTAAAACTAGCAGATGCAGCAGACAGGGCTTTTTCAGGAGCTGGCCCAATACTATGAAATTCACTCCTGCAAAAACTTAGAATGACAACTAACATCACCATTTTTCGTATTTACACTCCCCGCGCCCGCTCCCGCCCTCCACACTTTGCCCTCTGGGACAGTGATTTTCAACCTCTTTTCCACTTGCAGACCCTAGAAAATTTCAAATGGAGGTGCAGACCTCTTTGGAAATCTTAGATATAGTCTGTGGACCCCACAGGCCACGGCTTGAAAACCACTGTTCCGTTGTAACGACAACCTTTCGAGAACTCCTTAGACAGTCTGCAAACTCCCAGAGGTCTGTGCACCACAGGTTGAAAACTGCTCTGGGGGATATGGGAGAAATAGAAACCTCAAATAACAGATGCTAGTCACTTAACTATTCTTAACTCTGGAAAGCATTCAGATACAACAGCAATTGGCACAATAGAAGAACTTAAAAACCTAGTCGCTGATGTTGCTTCTACGACTATTTTGAGTTCTCTTCCCTTTCATTTTCCTTCTAATGCCAAATTAAAGGAAAAATCTTTTAATCTACAATCAAGGTTTTAAAAATCAAAAGTTACAGCCAGATGCTTTTTGTGTAAATTGGAATAACTTTACTGATTTCAATGGAGCTATGCTGATATATGCCAGAGCAGGATCTGGCTTCATAGTTAGAATTTTGTTGATAATGCTAGTCTATAGTCCTTGAAAAAGTTAAAATGTATAAATCATTTGGGGGATTTATCAGGCCTTTCAGAGACTATGCATTATCAACAAATTAACATGAAATACTAGCTCCATCAGCTCAACTGTATTGACCCTAGCATCTGGCTGTAACTTTTGATTTTAAAAACCTTGATTGTAGATTAAAAGATTTTCCTTTAATTTGGCATTAGAAGGAAAATGAAAGGGAAGAGAACTCAAAATAGTCGTAGAAGCAACATCAGCGACTAGGTTTTTAAGTTCTTCTATTGTGCCAATTGCTGTTGTATCTGAATGCTTTCCAGAGAGAATAGTTAAGTGACTAGCATCTGTTATTTGAGGTTTCTATTTCTCCCATATCCCCCAGAGCAGTTTTCAACCTGTGGTGCACAGACCTCTGGGGTTGCAGACTGTCTAAGGGTTCTCGAAGGTTGTCGTTGAACAGTGGTTTTCAAGCCGTGGCCTGGTCCACAGACTATATCTAAGATTTCCAAAGAGGTCTGCACCTCCATTTGAAATTTTCTAGGGTCTGCAAGATGAAAATCCACTGTCCCAGAGCAAAGTGTGGAGAGCGGGAGTGTAAATCAAATGGTGATGTTAGTTGTCATTCTAAGTTTTTGCAGGAGTGAATTTCATAGTATTGGGCCAGCTCCTGAAAAAGCCCTGTCTGCTGCATCTGCTAGTTTTACTTCTGATGTGTAGACAGTTTGTTCCTGAACACAGCTACTGAAGTCTGAGAAAGTAAAATGGTATATTGGGCCCATTTCCTTTACAACACAAATAGAACCGAGATTTGATTCAGTGTTCTGTTGGGAGATGGGCGGAGTGGTAGAAACATAGGACTGATGTACTCAAGTGAACCTGTATTACTGAGGAGGTGTGCTGTGTTCTGTAACTCTTGCAGTTTGCAGAGGCAGAAGCATTCAAGTAAATACATTGGATTGCGATGATTCAAGCAGAGTTAATGATGGCCCTGTCGATTGAGGCCAAATTGTAAATACAAATGATGGGATGTAGCCTTACCAGATTAAGGTAGGAGAATGCATTTCTTGTAAATAGTTTTGTGAACGTCCTGCATCAGAGCATGGGATTTTTTTTTGCAGCTATGTTAGGTTGTTGGTTCCAGCTTTTTGTTGAATGCTTCTTAATCAGAGCCACTTGTACTGAGTCACAGCAAGAGGGCTGGGCATTTCAGCCATTTAAACCCCTTGAATTTTGTTGATATTTTGAACACAGGAAGCTGAGAATTCATACAGCTTTGAAACATTTGTCATACATCAGCATTGTCTGAAAATGTTGTCGCTTGACACCTGTGTCTTTTAGAATGATTGATAGAGTGTGTGTGTGTGTGTGTGTGTTTGTTCGGTATAGCAGTTGGACAGTTTGGACTAGAAGGTTGTGAGACAAAGGAAAATAACTAGAAGCATCAACGGTTTTAGTTATGTTCTTTGGGTGACTTGTTTAAATAGCTGAAAATACAGACTTGCTGTGTCGGCAAGGTTTTAATTTGTTTTCCATCCAGACCCTCCCTTTTCTTGAATTTGGCTTCTGCGCACTGGTGCCCATCTGCTCGTAGTAAGTAGATGAAGAAATGATGGCTTGCTTCAGTGCCATGCCATCATTGATCAGCAAGGAGTTAGTTAGTTAGAAATAACTTTTATTTCAGTTCCCATAGGACATAGTTGGAGAGGATGTATTTTGAAAACTTATCTAGAGAATCTGAATCACAAGAAGATGTACTAGACTGAATCCTGTATGACTGCTAAACTTTACATCTTAAAGCTGGAAATCTTCTGTTCCTCCAGGCTGTTCATATGCACTTCTGATTCCTTATCTGAGCCACTGACTGGGTGCTAGCTGGTCCCAAAAGTCTGCCCTCTGAGGACTGCCAAGAAGCCGTTCTGTGTTCCCTGGTATATGTTTCCAGAGTCTTCTGACTCAGATGGGTGTATCACTCTCTCTCAGTTTATTGTGGAACTGGCACTAATGTTTTGTAGAGGACTAGGAAAACCCTTCTTCTGCCTGCCAGTCTGATCAAAATGGAGAAAGCTGCACACAAGAAATGAAGACCCAGCTGAAGAGACCTATTGCTCTACTGAAGAATACACTGTGCTACTGTTTTACAAACTATTACTTTGTGGGTGATCTTTAAACCTCATTATCAATTGAGGTGATTCCCATTGTGTGTTAAAATTAACTTTCAGTTTGAACACTTTCAATTCTCAAACTGAATGAACTTCTACAAATATATACTAAATCATGAAACTTCTGGTTAGCTTATGCAATAAATAGGTGAATAATATCCAAAACTCCCTGTGGTTTTTTGAGTCTCAAATATACCTCAATTTACTTATCCATTTTTAATTTAAAATGATTTATGTCCTCAGCATGAGGTGAATAAATCATTTACTGTCTCTGTTTAAGAAGAGCAGTGATTTGGCAGCTGCCAAATAAGTAAGATCAATATGCTTTTCCACTCTTTTAGATTTCAATTAAATGTTGGACATATTGTCTAAATAATCTTTTTCTCCTGTCATGAGTTTAAAATTGTGCTATGATCTTATTCTTATGCAGCATTTCGGCTACTCTAATGATGGCATCTAAGTGCTTTTGTCTATGCTTCCTTAGCTTCTAGCTGTGGCTTTGAAATGGTAGCATTATCTCCATTTTCTGGAGAATAATTATGAACATAAGTCAGAGAATAAGAGCTGTGCACTGCAAATAATATTTCGTCTTAATGAACATAACTTTTCTTAATGAGTGCTAGGCTGTCACTTTAACACAGTTCTTTCTCTGCTTATCTTGCAAGTGCCTCCTTCTGGTCATCCAGGGACTGAGCTCAGAGCTGGAGCATCCTCTGCTGGTTACTATCCCTCTCCTCACTGGCCCCATGTCCCTGACCCGGTGCCCTCCCGTCAGGCTCCTGCTCCCAGCGAAATCCACTATCTGGTCTCCCCACCCAGAATCCCATCTGTTGTCTCACTGTCCCCATCTACCCTCTGTGCCAGCTCACTCATGTAATGTCAGCTCTTCATGGCTCTGGATTTCCCTCACCTACTCTGGACTTGACTTAATCAACTGTTTGACTGCTGTTAGTGGAGGCCTTTCCTACCTTCTGATCTCTAAATCCCCAGCTGCAGGCCAGCCTCTTTGAAGAGACAGTGAATACAGCCTACTTTTAAATCTGCCTGATTTGGGCTGTCTTTAAACTCATTATCTGTTGAACCCCTGTAACCTTGTGTTAGCTTAACTCAGTTAATCCATTCTCTTTCCACTGAATATTTCAAATATATAATGGTATCATATTGTCTGTTTTAAAAGCTGGGTTTTGGGAGACAAATTGCCCTATATCTTGTCATATGGTAATACTTGTTATTCCCAAAGAAAACTCTTCAAACTATCCTTTGCTATCCATACATCAGTTCATCCTGCCACCTTTTGAACATTTTATTTGCTGGAAAATGAATTGAGAGAGAAAATTCTGGACAAATTGTAGAGGAAACATTTCTGTTGCCCCCATGATTTCAAGTATGGACCAGCTGAAATGGTACCTCTGAAATCCAAATGAACAGTTGACTTATTCTTGTGAAGCATAATGTTTGCTATCTTCTGGCTGTATTTCTTCAAAATGAATTTATCTAAAATTATCAGAATGTCATGGTTTGTGGAATAAACAATAATAGTCTTATAGAAATAAGTATTAGCTCAGAAATTATGTATTGCTAGGAATTGAAATATATGCCATTTTATCTTATCCATAAGCTAATTGTGCATATGCTTTCACAGTACTTCATTTCTAATTATTTTATTTTTTATAAAGAGTTTTGAATTAATTATAGAATGAGATTTGCTGAGAGGCTGAGTGCAGTAAAACTATCATTACAAGCTGAGACCTCTGCCTTCCCTATCTGTGGAGTTGGACAAAACAAGGCAGTCTGGAGCTTCCGAGCAACTTAACAACTGCTTCATGAGCAACTGCAGCAGGTAATCAGAGAAGATGAGTGCTGGCTCACAACATGACAGCTGGAAACTGTTGTTTGGTATCTTGATGCTGCTATACAATCTGGAAACTGTTCACAAAGCCATGTTATTTTCAGTCTCTGTTATCAATGCGGATAAGAGCAATATCAATATCCTTTGCTGCTTAATAGGCATTTAGCTTTTAAGACAAATTTACTTGTAATATCTATTCTTTTCTAATATAATATTTATTCAACTTCTCCATTAGTAGCATGGAAATGTTGTAAATCTGTTATCTTATCAACTTCTTCATCAAAGATACAGGAGGTCTTTAGCGGGACACCTGAAAAATGATAAAATTTTTCTATCTGTGGCCAGGTTTTGTCTCATTGGTAACAAGAGGTGATTCCTCTCCTGTAGAACTGGAGGTGGACCAGTGTTGTTGCTGAAGGAGGAGGACTCTAAAGTCCACCAGAGAACAGAGGCAGAAGTTTCTGTTCAGTTTATTCCCAACAACAATTCAATTAATTGCCATTTTTATTTGTTATCCATGATATTGCATTTTGATAGTTCTTTCTCAAGTAAGCACTTATCAAGAAGAGTTTGTCTCAGAAATACAATTAAAAGAAGAGCTATTGAGTTTAGAGGGAAAATCAGATTTGACTAAGAAAGTGCTCAGAGGCAGCTGCTGAGGCTCTCAAAATCTATCTGCTGCCCTTGCTCTGTGAGGGCGGGGCTTTGGAAAGCAACCAGCTTCTGAGCGTGCATAAAGGAATGAATCGGTAACACACCCATTGGAAGCCCTGAAAATGATTTGATAGGCTTGATCAGGGCATGAGGTCTCTCAAGATATGAGAACCCGACATAGGCTGATCAGCATGAAGGAGATGAAACCCGAGAATCTGCTGTAGGAAATGTCTTTGAAAATGTCATTATTCAATTAATGAGTAGGTTGTATAAACATCAGTCTTTAAATCTTTTCTCTTGCCTTCCACCCTTGGGCTGGTCTACACTGTGGGAAGGTGTCGATCTAAGATCGCCTTCAGCTACATAAATAAGCGTAGCTGAAGTGAGTATCTTCAGATCTATTACACAACTCTGTCCTCGCGGCGGATGGATCGATGTCCACGGCTCCCCGTCGGCTCCGCCCGCCGCTCGCTCCGGTGGAGTTCTGGAATTGATGGGGGCGCGTTCAGGGATCGATATATCGTGTCTAGGTGAACGCGATATATCAATCCCGATAAATCGATCGCTACACGATAGGGCGGGTAGTCTGGGCGATACCCTTAGGATGTGTTTGCTGTGGTTTTCTCCTATATACGGGTCTCCTGGAGTGCTCTGTATCAGACTCACTGCCTCCCTTCTCTCCCCGAGTATATCTGGGTGTGCAGAGATGTGTTACTTCTGTGAAGCCCATTCTCAGGTGGCAGGGTAATGTAGTTTGTTCATCTCTGTTTTCAGCCTGGGACCCTCTTTCCAAGCAGGGAAGGGGACCCAAATTTTAGGTCACAATGGAGTGGGAATTGTCCCTGTCTGTTTATCAGGTCAGGACTCAGGCTTTACCAAGGAAAGGAGTTTGGAGTCTCCTCTCCTCTCCATAGGCACTCAGCATTGAAGGATTAAAGAGCACTTTAGCCAGTGTGTGCCCAGAAGAGAGGCACATAAGAATTCCATTCATTTCGGTTAAATCTAGATGTTAAACTAAAATGTTATATAAAAGATAAGGAAAATGTGTAAGTTTGGGAACCTAAGTGCAGCAGTAGTCCTACCTGAGAGAGACATGGCCATGCCTCCAGAAGGGGTTTCTTCAAAGATTCCATTGACCAAAGAGTGAGGACACTACAGCAAATTTCAAAACTCAACTGTGGCCATTTCTTGGACTTAGTAAGGAAAATCTAGTTGGTGGCAAGCAAGTGGGCCATCGTCTCTAGGGTATGATCCTCAATTTGAGTGTGAGAGTTCTCTGGGTTACATTCTTGTCAAATCCTTGAGGTGTTGTGTAAGATATTCTTTCATGGCAATTTTTCTCTATCTTGATGTGATTTGTAGCAAAGCATTCTTACTCTCTGGCTACAAGGAAACTGTTTACACTCATGAGCGTGAAAAAATCATCCATACCCCGTGCATCCACTTTCATAAGTGCAAGGCTATTTGGGAACCAGTGAAATTAGTAGCTGAGACAATAGAAGCCTGAACCCTCCTTGTCAAAGCCGGCATAGTAATCCATTGGTCACTGCCAACACCAAAGGTATTCATGAAGAGAGTGGTTTCAGAGTAGCAGTCGTGTTAGTCTGTATCCGTAAATAGAACAGGAGTACTTGTGTCACCTTAAAGACTAACAAATTTATTTTAGCATGCAGAGGAGAGTATGAAGCAGAAGCTCACATAGATGACCTAAATCTTTTTCTTCCCAAACAATTAAATCTTCAGCATCACAAAGACAAAATGAGCATTTGTGTGTGAAGAGTTTACAATTCCTATACAAGACTCTTCGTTTTGACCTATCCTCTGTGTTGAGAGGTTTAAATGGCTGGTAGTATCACAGCAAGGCTGAGGTCTCAAGTTACACAACCCTGTCCATTTACAGACAACATCACTGTTTGTGCCTGACCAGCGAAACAGATCCATTCCCAACTTGCCAGCTGCTAGAAGGATTCCAACCCCTGGAGTTCAAAATCAGAATATTCTGAATCCAGTGCAGGACATTGTTCAACCAGGTTAAAATAGGCATGGCCTGGACTCTAAATTTACCACTATGGTAAAGATTTACAAAGACCCAAAACTTCATCTCATCAATTGTATCCTGGCAGCAGTCACCCCGAGCTAGTTTTCCCCAGTGACCAGGTTTGCTGATGCCATGCATTGGTAATGTCCTCTGAGTGGGATTTCTCAATGTGTCTCCAGAAATTCCATTTGTGGACACGTCATTCTCAGATCCTGTCCAAATGTCTCTTTTGGGGCAGGTAAGTACAAGGAACATACTTTAAGCCAGCCCAGTTTTCACTTTGGCCCTTGTATGATTGCTACAGGAACACACCTCACTTGGTGAAGAGCATACCTGGAAGACAAGTCCCCCAGGGTTATGGTGGGTCACTCAGAAAAAAGAGCGTCCAGCTTTCTGAACCGCACACCTTGTGCTGTACCGTTTTTCAATATGTCAGGGTACACTTCCTTTTAGTTTACTTTTACAGAATTCAGTAGTGTTGGAACAAAAACATAGGAATGGACAGATGGGTTCAAACTAGTGGTCCATTGAGTCTCCTGTATGTCATCTGACGGTGGCCAGTATCAGTTGCTTCAGAGGAAGCTTCAAGAAACCTGTAGAGGGCAGTTATGGAATAACTAACCCACAAGGAAATTTCTTCCTATCTCCTGTTAGAGGTTGGCTTGTGCTCTGAAGTATGAATGTTTATATCCCTTTCAACATAAGTGAGTAACCAGAGGTCAGAACTTCTCTCAGAGGCCATGGAAATAATGTCAGATGTCGAGAAGAATCCGCTGCTTTACAAGACAATTCGCATAAAGGGAAGAGGAAAGAGCTGAAATCATCCTTCTAGTTCTTCACTAGCCAGAAGTTCTGGGAATTTTTGGACATGATTGATTGATAGCTAAGGAATCTCCACTATACCAGCAGAAAAAACAGCTCTCTTGGCGCATGGGCCCCTATTTCATCTGTACCTGAGCTGCCTACAGTTTGACAGCCTGGATATCAAAAGGAAAGTGTAGTTCAGCAGAGATTATCCTTTAGCCCAGTGATTTTCAAACTTTTGTCCTGTTGACCCCTTTCACATAGCAAGCCTCTGAGTGCGCCCCCCACCTCCTTATAAATTAAAAACACTTTTTTAGCCTGACTGATACATTTTGGTATCAGGCAGAATTCAATCAGGAACTTTCATTCATTGTTCTGGTAAAGTTTCACTTATGGTGCAAAGGAAACAATACCTTACTTGCCAGGGTCTCTACTTCAAAATGAGACCGTGTTTAAACATGTCTTTTCACTCTGCCCCTAAGGTTGACCGTAACTGACTGATGTGATATTAAACATAACAGGGCAGTGTCTACACTGCATGTTGTAACATCGTGTTAATGAACACATTAATTAATATCTTATGAAACTTCCCAGGGCAGACATGCCCGTTATCTTTAAACTGCTTTTACTACCTCATTATGTCACACTCGACTTGGGAGAGCACATCAGTTCTGATGTATGCAGAATTTCCATCTAAATTATTAATGAAGTGATTCTTCTTATGACAGCACTATTCTTGCTAATAATTTAGATAGGCATGTGAACAATTCCATGTGCCACTGCAAAGAGAAATTCTGGTAATGACTATATGAAGTTTTATTTGTAACACGCATAGGTTGGGTGTTTACTGCCAAGCAGAAGGGAAAAGTTTTTAAACCTGTCCATCTAGGTGAATTTTTCTTATCAATTCCCTCTGCATTTTCTAGTCTGCAATCTGTTTCTACTTCCATTTATGGTGAATGAGGACTGTAGTTCTATGCTCTCGCTTCAGAAATAAACACATCAAAAGCACTCATGTAGCACAGTGTGGAGCCGGTATTGTGGCAAGCAGGCATTGAGTTACAGTACTCACTCCATGCCCAGCTGATGGAGCACTGTGCTTGATATTTACATTATCCTGAAGTGCGTTTTATAAGGCTGCCAGATATCTACCATCCATTTATTTTGGCACCCCAATGCACATAAGGTGGACAAACATGCCTGGACCACATGCTTTTGGGCGGCGGGTTCTGTCATTTGGTTATTTTGAATATTATATTTAGATTATGATTTCTCTATCAAGGAAATCTACACACACGTAACTTTCAATAAACATGACTTTAATGTTTCTCTGTTGGAATTAGAAGCTGCTAGAATTCAATTGTATATTACTAAGTGAACTCTACTGTACAAATTCATATTATAACTTTTGTTTGGATTTTTAGTTGCACTGAACTTTTAATGGCAGGTGAGATGCCATTAGTGAAGTATAATGCTTAGACAGAAGAATGAATTTTCCTATTAGCAACTAAATTTTTTTATTTTATAGCTAGACAATCTGAAGGCTTTAGTTCAACTGAAGAAGCAAAATGGATTCGCTGACAGTAAACTGAAGACATGGATGCAATCCTGTAAGCAGCTGGGAAGGAAAAGAAATGTTGCCGAAACAAATTGCTGACCATAATGCTCTATTAAAGGAGCACAAGCCAAGTATGGGGTAGTTGAAGAAGGAAATGCTATACTAGAATGATTGTAAAGCTGCAAATCATTCCTGGAAGTCACAGTTTCTGTGACCTCTGTGAATTTTGCAGTGCTGGTGCAGCTGATCCCAGGATCTCAGCAGCTGGGGAAGCCCAGGAGCCAGCCGCGCTGGCCGTTGCTCAGTCAGCCCCAGGCACGGTCCCTGGAGCAGCAGTCTGGGACTCGTGGTGGTGGGGCCCTGAGCCACCCCTTCCCCCCCAGCACCAGCATTGCCCTGCTCTCTCTCTCCACTCCCCAGCAGTCTTCAGGGCATCCCCTCTCCCAGGCGGTAAGATTTAGTCCCAGGTATTTTTAGTAAAAGTCATGGAGGGTCACGGGGCTGACTTTTTGTTTATTGCCCGTGACCTGTCCATGACTTTTACTAAAAATACCCACGACTAAAACATAGCCTTAATCATGATCCTGTTTCTAACCTTAATGCATTTATTTAGAAAACATGTTTTCAAAACCTTCATTATTACATTTGATTCAGATGAGGGCCAGATCCTCATAAATCAGTATAGTTTCTGAAGCTCTGCTATAGTTGACTGTGGTTGCACAAGCACCGTCTTATGTATAATTAACAAATGAATGATTGAGATCATTGCATTCTAAACACATCTTTCAGAGTCTCCTTAAAGTTATTTGTACAGGTAACGACTCTTTCCCTTGGTCAGGTGCTGATGAGGTTGCCATCTACCTACATTCACTGACCCAGGACAACGAGCCAGAGTATGAGCCAGGCGGACTCCCAGAGGTGGTCAGAAAAGGTAATTGTTACTTCTTTAGAGGAGAATGGTCCACATTGTGGGGAGTGTGTGCCGCATGCGCTTATCTAAATAATCGTGTTGTCATAGGTGTGACTTGGAAGCATTGTAAACACTTGGACATCATTGGCCAAATCCAGCCCTCATATAGGTTGCAAGAGAGGATTCTAGGCCCAGCCATTCCCATTATAAAACACCTTTTTCTTCTGGTTGATAGGAAGGGAAATTTTTGCTTAAACATTTTTAACTAAATGTTTTTCATTGAAATGTGCTGCATTGTCAAAACCGAAATGTATTACGGAGATGTATTGATTCGGACAAAGTTTTTGCTGAGCAGGAGAGACCCCCAAATTGAAAGCCTGATGTTTTTGATTCAATTTCATTTTATGAAAGCATTTGAAAGGCTTATGTTTTCATTCAATCTAGAATAAAAACAAATTCTGAAAGCTCGAAAGAATTCATAAAACAAAATTGTCTCCCTCTGGCGGCTCTATGTAGAACAATAGGAGAGACATCGTTTTCAGATGGAAATGATTTTCCAGTTAATGGTGTCCCTTTAAAGGAAAAGAGAACATTTGCTTGGGAAAACTCTTTTGCCATTTTAGTAGAGTTGCTGTTACACAGATCCACACCCTTGCCTGAGTTCACCTATAAAATGCTAGGAGCATAAGATAGTCCTAATAATTCCCCATTCTGTTATTCAGTGAGTAAATGCCATTTTACTTTCTTAAATTATTACCCTTTGTCATCTCCATATTGAATTGAGCAAGATCAGATTGAATGGAAAAATAAATTAATTTAATAAACTGTGGTTAATGGCTGTTGTTGTTTATTTTCAGGCTTTGCTGATATTCCTACTGGAAAACCAACCCCTGTGTTTTGCGCAGAACAGCGCTAAACCTAAAGACCAGTGCCCGTCTTGCTGCTCAAAGCCAAAATTTGTCACCATATGGCCAACGTTTACAAAAAGGCAGGTCAGCTAATTTTGCCAAGATCTCTAAACCGACAGCTGGTGGCAGCAAATCACCAAAGGTAACTGATCGTCAAAATGTATCTGAATGTGCAGGGCCTGGGAAATCCACATAATGTATTTATCTCTCCAAGTGAGTTTGAAGATATGCCGTGTTATTCATGCCTCCTTTATATCTGCCATGAATATAGTGAAGACAAGGTCATCAATGTAAATAAAATGAATAAAGCTTGGCACATAACAAAGATCTGGGCATAATGGTAAACTTAAAATTGTTGGTATGATCAAATCTGTGATCTCATGCCAAGTGCTCATTAACTTAGTAAATGGGAATGAGGTCAATCTTCCCACTTTAATGCTCATCCCAAATATTTGATTATTTCTTGAAAGGCCTGGATGCCTAGAGCAGGGGGTGTGCGTGCATATATGGATTACACGCAAAAGCACTCAAAAATTCGTATATGGTGGAATTAAGGCTTGTTGGCCCAATCTCCCTGCTCAGCCAGCCCCAGTTCTCTTAGACTCATAGACTTTAAGGTCAGAAGGGGCCATTCTGATCATCTAGCCTGACCTCCTGCACAAGCAGACCACAGAATGTCACCCACCCACTCCTGTAACAAACCCTAACCTGTGTCTGAGTTACTGAAGTCCTCATATCGTGGTTTAAAGACCTCCAGGTGAGAGAATCCTCCAGCAAGTGACCCGTGCCCCATGCTGCAGAGGAAGGTGAAAAACCTCAGGGCCTCTGCCAATCTGCCCTGGAGGAAAAATCCTTCCGACCCCAAATATGGCAATTAGTTAAACCCTGAGCATGTGGGCCAGACTCACCAGCCAGACACCCAGGAAAGAATTCTCTGTAGTAACTCAAATCCCACCCCATCTAACATCACATCACAGACCACTGGGCATATTTACCTGCTAATAATCAAAGATCAATTGCCAAATTAATTGCCAAAATTAGGCTATCCCATCATACCGTTCCCTCCATAAACTTATCAAGCTTAGTCTTGAAGCCAGATATGTCTTTTGCCCCGCTACTCCTTGGAAGGCTGTTCCAGAATTTCACTCCTCTAATGGTTAGAAACCTTCGTCTAATTTCAACTCTAAACGTCCTAGTGTCAGTTTATATCCATTTGTTCTTGTGTCCACATTGAGTACGAAGCTTAAATAATTCCTCTCCCTCCCTGATATTTATCCTTCTGATATATTTATAAAGAGCAATCAGATCTCCCCTCAGCCTTCTTTTGATTAGGCTAAACAAGCCAAGCTCTTTGAGTCTCCTTACATAAGACAGGTTTTCCATTTCTTGGATCATCCTAGTAGCCTTTCTCTGTACCTGTTCTAGTTTGAATTCATCCTTCTTAAACATGGGAGACCAGAACTGCACAAAATATTCCAGATGAGGTCTCACCAGTGCCTTGTATAACAGTACTAACCCTCCTTATCTTTACTGGAAATATCTCACCTGATGCATCCTAAAACCGCATTAGCTTTTTTCATGGCCATATCACATTGGCAGCTCATAGTCATCTTGTGATCAACCAATACTTCAAGGTCCTTCTCCTCCTCTGTTACTTCCAAATGATCGTCCCCAATTTATAACCAAAATTCTTGTTCTTAATCCTAAATGCATGACCTTGCACTTTTCACGGTTAAATTTCATCCTATTTCTATTACTCCAGTTTACAGGGTCATCCAGATCTTCCTGTGTGATATCCAGATCTTCCTGTGTGATATCCTGGTCCTTCTCTGTGTTAGCAATACCTCCCAGCTTTATTAGCACATTCCCACTTTTTGTTCCAAAGTCAGTAATAAAAGATTAAATAAGATTGGTCCCAAAACCGATCCCTGAGGAACTCCACTAGTAACCTCCTTCCAGCCTGACAGTTCACCTTTCAGTATGACCTGTTGTAGTCTCCCCTTTAACCAGTTCCTTATCCACCTTTCAATTTTCATCTTGATCCCCATCTTTTCCAATTTAACGAATAACTTCCCCGGTGGAACCGTATCAAGTGCCTTACTGAAATCGAGGTAAATTAGATCCACTGCGTTTCCTTTGTCTAAAAAATCTGTTACCATCTCAAAGAAGGAGATCAGGTTGGTTCCACTCTGTCCCCACCCATGAAAATTTCAGCCCAAGCAATTAAAGTTTGTAAAGTTAGAAGCAGCAGAAAACAGGGTCTTCTTGTAATGGGAGGAGTCAGGTACCCTTAATAATAAATGGTCCTATTAGCTTTGCCAGTAATATATGTTGGTAACAATTCTGTTTTTGCTGGCACTAGAAGGATAAGCCCTGATGCTCACCTCTCACACAGGACCCACATCAGTGTAAATGGGATGAGAATTGGGGCCAATTACCTAGACTATCAGAAGCTTTGGCATTCAGGATTTCAATTGTCATGAAGCACACATATATAACTACTGAAGTTTTAGCTAACTGATGCTAAAATCATGTCAGAATTTGGTGGGAGTGCAGGGAGTGCAGAGACAAGGACGATTGTAATAGCAGTGGGGACTGGAATTTGAGAGAACCCCAAAGGTGTACACATTGTGAAATTTTTCAACAGTTTTACAAAGCTAGTGTTGACCATCACAACAAACATATTGTGAAGGTTATGTTAAATATTTAGAATGACATGACATTCTCCTGAATATTTCATAATACGTCTGGACAGGATATCCTCTGCAGGCCAATGTAAATGCTTCAGGACTAAACAACTTTTTCAAGTGCTATCATATTTACAGAATAAACTATAGGACATTTACAAATTCATTATGAAATATCAGTAATTAAACTTAAATTACATATCTCAAAATACAGTTCTGCAGATTAGTGATTGAGCAAGAAGAGACTAGACAAGGAACTCCTGTGTACTACTCCTTAGCTTTGCCTATACCTTGTTAAATTATGTGACTTGTGATTTGTAAAGCATGGATGATAATGCCCATTCTATCTTGAACATGGTGAGGAGTAGGTAGTTGCTGTAAAGCATTCTGCATAAGCGCTGTTGTATTTTCAGAGTGATAACTATAAACATTGAAGATTCTTGCTTTTAGCGTGTGTCTGCTAATTCATATTATTCAGTCGCTTGGAATTGGTCTTTCACTTCATGCTGGTAATTAACAAGGTTCTCAATACCACTAAAGCATGAGAATTTTTTCTTTGTGTTGCAGGTAGATGATACTCAGCAGTGCCAAGCAGAAACAGCTATTGAACCCATGGAATCTAGTTCAAGATCTCCTCTTTGCATGAAGAAGCAAAACACACAAGCTGTTGCTGAGAACTTGATGGAGAATCTCAACACACACCAAGGCAGATGTTCCTTGAGCACACAAAAACTACCTGATCAAAATGAACAAGACAAAAACTGTATGGTACAGTAAACCTGAGTAGTATAAGTAGTATACCATGAAACAAACCCTAACCGCACCCCTTGACCCCTTAAACTCTGCCCCTTGAACCAGTGATGAGCTGCCAAATTTTTAACAACGGGTTCCCTCCTCCCTCCAAAATTTTAACAACGGGTTCCCTCCTTCCCCCCCCTCCGTGGGGTCGTGCCCATCCAACCCCTCATGTTCCTTAACACACACACTCCGAGACCCTGACCCATCCCCCTTCCCTGTCCCTGACTGCCCCTTGCCGCCCCACCCAACCCCTCCTCTCATTCTCAATGGCCCCCGAACCCCTACCCCATACAACTACCCCTTCTCTCTGTCCCTAGTGCCCCACCACCTCATCCAACCCTGCTCTTTCCTGACTGCTCCCGGGACCCTTGCCCACATTCAATCCCCTGTTCCCTGCCCTCTGACTGCCTGACCCTATCCACCCCACAACCCACCCCTCCTGCCCCCTTACCACACTGCCTGGGGACCGGGTCCACTCTGCCAGGACCACGACCGACTCCCGGGCGGGCCGGCCCGACTCCCGGGCCGGGCGGCACGAGCCCGACTTCGCCGAGCCGCTCGGCCCGACTCCCGGGCAGGGCGGCACGGGGCCCGACTTCGCCGAGCCGCTCGGCCCGACTCCCGGGCGGGCGGCACCGGGGCCCGGCCGCTCGGCCGCAGCTGCGGGGCCCGACTCCCGGGCGGCGCTGGGCTGGAGGAGCGCGGTCTGGGACCGGGAGCTGCTGAGCCAGCCGCACCTCCCCTCCCCTCCGGCGCCCCAGCTTACCTGCTGGCTGCCTCCATGCTGCTTGTTCAGGCTTCCGCAAACATCTGATTCGCGGGAAGCAGGGAGAGGAGGAGAAGGCGGAGCAGGAGAGGAGTGGGCGGGAACTTTGTTAAATTTAGCAGCCCTTAACAAGCGGTTCTAAAATGGCTGCTAAAATTTAACAACGGGTTAAATCTTGAACCCGTGCGAACCCTGCAGCTCACCCCTGCCTTGAACCCCACTCACCTGTCACCAGAAGTCCAGCTCGAGAGTATAAATCCCAGGGTCCAGATGCCACATGACCGGAAGCAAGGTGTGTCACGTGACCATCCTCTACCACTCAGGAAGGGTTTCAGCCGCTGGGGACCACCCCGAGAGGAGATTTGACCAATCAAGGCAAGTTCTGGGGTGGAGTGACCCATCTGGATGTGGGTCATGTGACCCCTCTAAGAACTCCTCCTACTGGGCCCGGCCGCTCGGCCCGACTCCCCGGGCCGGCCCGGCACCGGGGCCCGACTCGCCGAGCCGCTCGGCCCGACTCCCGGGCGGGCGGCACGAGCCCGACTTCGCCGAGCCGCTCGGCCCGACTCCCGGGCGGGCGGCACGAGGCCCGACTTCGCCGAGCCGCTCGGCCCGACTCCCGGGCGGGCGGCACGGGGCCCGACTCGCCCGAGCGCTCGGCCCGACTCCCGGGCGGGCGGCACGGGGCCCGACTCGGCCCGACTCCCGGGCGGGCGGCACGGGGCCCGGCTCGCCGGCCGCTCGGCCCGACTCCCGGGCGGGCGGCACGGGCCCGGCCGCTCGGCCCGACTCCCCGGGCCGGCACCGGGGCCCGGCCGCTCGGCGGCAGCTGCGGGGCCCGACTCCCCGGGCCGGCGCTGGGCTGGAGGGAGCCGCGGTCTGGGACCGGGAGCTGCTGAGCCAGCCGCACCTCCCCTCCTCCTCCGCGCCCCAGCTTACCTGCTGGCTGCCTCCATGCTGCTTGTTCAGGCTTCCCGCGAACATCTGATTCGCGGGGAAGCAGAGGAAGAGGAGGAGAGAGCGGAGCAGGAGAGGAGTGGGCGGGAACTTTTGTTAAATTTAGCAGCCCTTAACAAGCGGTTCTAAAATGGCTGCTAAAATTTAACAACGGGTTAAATCTTGAACCACGTGCGAACCCGCTGCAGCTCACCCCTGCCTTGAACCCCACTCACCTGTCACCAGAAGTCCCGCTCCGGGGGGTATTAATCCCAGGGTCAAGATGCCACATGACCGGAAGCAAGGTGTGTCACGTGACCATCCTCTACCACTCAGGAAGGGTTTCAGCCGCTGGGGACCACCCCGAGAGGAGATTTGACCAATCAAGGCAAGTTCTGGGGTGGAGTGACCCATCTGGATGTGGGTCATGTGACCCCTCTAAGAACTCCTCCTACTTCCCTCTACCAATCAGGATGGGGTTCACCCTGATAGGACCTCCCTCAGAGGAGATTCGACCAATCAGAGTGAGTTCTGGGGTGGGGTGACCTGTTCGGAAGTGGGTCGTGTGACCCCCTCTAAGAACTCCTCCCAACGCCCTCTGCCAATCAGAGAGCAGCACCATTACCCCATAAGTCCCAGCTCCGGGCAGAGGAGGCCATCTCTGACCAAGGACACGTGTGTTAGAAATTGTGGAAAGGCTACTGAGAGGAAACGTGGACTCCTTTACCACCCCCATGAGAACTTGGACTTTGTTTTAACCCCAAGCACCTTTAGACTTGTGTGGAGATAGCGCTACCTCAATGACAGTTCCAAGGAGGACCCTTTGACTCAACCGTTGGGTTCTTACACTGTTTGTTTTCTGAAAATCTCTCAACAGCTTAACGATGCTGTGACAGTACCTCCTATACGACTTTTGACAGTACCTCCCATAAGGCTTTATGGAAATAATGCTTAGAATGTGTTTTATGGAACTATGCTTAGAATGTGTTTTATGCTACATATGCCATGTAACACATCTCCGTAAAGGTTATGATCTAATGAATGTATTAATCCTATTCGTATGCATGTATCATTTTTGTATTCAAAGTTATGAATGTTGGCTGTGTACCGGCTTGATTTCTAAATAACCTTAGTAGAGCATTTGGTCAGTTCCTGGGGAAAGGAATGTTGAAATTAAGTACCTAATCAAGAAACACTGAAAGGACAATGGATCTTGGAATGCTCCAATCCACATAAGAAGTCTACTTGAGGAAGTTCAAGGTAGCATGTAAACAATGGATGCTCCCTGTAAAAACTGTGAGTCATGCATGGATATGTGGCTTGCCCAAGTGACTCCAAAACTCCATCTTGGAGCTGGACTTGGCACAGGAGTGAGGAGGGGGTCTCCACCCCCAAGAGAAAGTCTATTTAAACCCCTAGGAGAGCCCTCCATTTTGGCTTCAGCTGGCTAAAGAGACAGCCCCATCTCCCCCTCCCTGGGATACTTGAAAGAAATTGGAACAAAAGACAGTGACTGCAGGGGTGTGAGTGATTGCTGGACCCAGGCTAACAGGAGATTAGTCTGTAACAGGGAGCATTGTGGAACTGGTGAGGATCTTATCTGTATTCAGTTTGATTAGATATAGATTTGCACATTTTCTTTTATTTTGCTTGGTGACTTACTTTGTTCTGTCTTTTACTACATGCATCCACTTAAATCCTACTTTCTGTCTTTAATAAAATCACTATTTACTTATTAATTAACTCAGAGTATGTATTAATACCTGGGAGCAAACAACTGTGCCTATGTCTCTATCAGAGTTATAGAGGGCAAACAATTGATGAGTTTATCCTGTATAAGCTTTATACAGGGTAAAGGGATTATTTGGGTTTAGACCCCATTGGGAGTTGGGCATCTGAGTTTAAAGATAGGAACACTTCTGTTAGCTGCTTTCAGGTAAACCTGCAGCTTTGGGGCAAGTAATTCAGACCCTGGGTCTGTGTTGGAGCAACCGGGAGTGTCTGGCTCAGCAAGACAGGGAGCTGGCAGGAAAGCAGGGCTTGCAGTAGTTTGGGAACATCAGGTGGCAGCTCCCAGGAGGTTTCTGTGATCCAGCCTGTCACAGTGGCGTAGTCAGCAGAATCTGTGCACATCTGATTGCTTTGAGGTACTGGTAGTGATTTTAAGTGAGTTTTGAGTGTGGTCGGTGGCTGAAGAACAGACCAAGTGGCTACTGGTTTGTTATTTTCTATTTGCTTATTTTGGGTAAGGAAGTAGGGACAGAAAGGAAGCAAAATAAGTAAGAGACAAGATCTGAAGATGCTAAAACTGCACAGGGTGCAAATTGCCCAGAAAGGCTGAACACTGGGCACTGTGAAAGTCTCTGTTAACGAAGAATCCCCTGAGCTGAGTGCATCCCACTTTCAGTGAACTGCAGAGGGGATGTGGCCCAGAAGAAAAAAGCAGGAAAATGACTAGCAGTGAAGCAGCTAACAAACTAGAGTTGGCTAGACTGGAAGCAAAAGAGAAAGAAAATGAACATAAAAGACTAATGGAGAGGGAGGAGGCTGCCCACGAGAGAGCTATGGAGGCAGAGACAGCAAGGGTGGAGGCAGAAGCAGCTTCCCACAAGAGAGCTATGGAGGCAGAGACAGCAAGGATGGAGGTAGAAAAAGCCAGGGAAGAGGCTAGAGCTATGCAGACCCAGAGAAAGGCCCAGAAGCATGAACTGGCTGTAACGGAGTCAAAGAGACAAAACCCTCCACCTGCTGGCTCCACTTCCCCAAAAATTCATAAATGGGAGCAACTGTGTCCACAGTATGAGGAATCCAGCGAGATCGCCGAATATTTCATCACCTTCAAGAGACTGGGCACCCTGCATGCCATCCCTGAAGATCAAAAGATGACCACATTGATAGCAAAATGGACTGGTAGAGCTCTGGACATATTCAGTAAGATGCCTATTGATGATGCTTCAAACTACAGTAAATTTAAGGATCTGGTTTTGAAAGAGTTTCAGATTACACCTGAAACCTACAGGGTGAAATTCAGGAGTCTTAAGAGGGGATCTGGATTGAGTAATGTGGTTTATGCCAATGAAATGAGAGATTTGGTAGACAAGTGGGTGTGGGGGAAGGGCATTACAAGCTTCCAAGGGATGTGTGATCTGGTTACTCAGGAACACTTCCTGAATATGGGCAGGAAGATGTAAAACAGTATTTGTGGGACAAAAGGTAAATGCAGTGGGTGAATTAGCTGGGTATGCAGACTCTTATGAGCAAGCACAAGCTGCAATCAAACATAAACCACTGGGAGAGGGTACAGGGTTGGGGAAAGCAGAATCACCGTTTTACCCCTGGGAAAAGGAGGCTGGGAACCTCCCAATTCCCCTGGAACTCGTCCCAAATTTCCTGTGCAAGCAGAGGAGCCCAAGAGGTGCTATGATTGTAAGTCAACTGAGCACCTGAGGACTAAGTGTCCCTTTCTGAGTAGAAACAAGCAACAAGTAACACATGAAGCTGTGGCTTCTCAGAGCCAGGCTGTGGCCTCTTTCCACACAGGATTTGTAAAGCTTGCTTCCACACAACCAAGCAATGAGCATATGCATGCTGTTAAAATGAATGGTGCAGTGCTTCTTGGACTGAGGACACAGGTGCTGAGATTTCTGTGGTCAGGAGGACCTTATCCAGAAGAAGGATCTGTTGCCAGGTAAAATGGCAGAATTAGAGCTGTTAGCGGGTTACAAAGTCTTTGCACCTTTAGCTAAAGTACACATGCAAACTAAGGATTTGCAGGCTGAACCGACTGTTGCAACGGTGGCACACAATTTTGCACCGTTTCTATTGGGAAACGATTTCTTTAGTGTGGCAGAATCTGTCCCAGGGCTGGTTAGCAGTCGGGGTCGGTGCGGGGTGAAGTCACATGGACTGCTGGGGGAATAGGAGGGTGTCTCATAGATTCCTCTGCAGCAGTAAAGAATGCAGCTTTGGGGGCAGGGATGGTTGTGGCCAGTTTCTGTAGTCCCGGGGCTCAAGGAAAGTTCCAGAGGGAGGGGCTGGATGAAGGCAGCTCCTGTCCTGTAATCATCTCCCCAGGGAGGAGGAACCACCTTGTAACAGGGGGGCCACCACAGCTGCTGACTGCCAGGAAATTGCAGGTCAGCAGAGGGCAGGGCCTGCCCTGGGGTGCATAGAGACGTGTGTCCCAAAGGTGGAAGTTGGGGTCCTGGTGACCACAGTGGTGAAACAGACCCCAAGATCACTGTAGCTGGAAGCAAACCCAACCTGAGTGAAAAGGGAATTTTGCTGGCCAGTGAAAAGTCTGCCATAGCTGGTAGCTGTGAGCCCACAGTTGGACCAGGGTCACCTTCCCTTTCGGGGACACAGGAGTGTCTGACCCAGAGGAGCCCAGAGAGGAAGCCCAGATGGAAGGGGGCAGAGAGTCCGCCCACCTTTTGTGGGAAGGACTTTCCCAGGAGGAGGGTGAAAAGTTTGCATTTAAAATGCCAGCCCCTTCTCCTATGGTTCATGTTGTAAGAAACCTGAGGTCAGATCTCCTGAACAGGGAGTCCATCCAGCTGGCCTGTTGGGAACAGAAAGTGGGGTGCCCAAGGGTCCAGAGCCCCCATTGAAAGGTGGTGTTCTTGCTGCACCTGTAAGAGATAAAACTCTCTCTCCAAGATGGGGTGGCACTGGTGGGAATCTCTGCATGGGTGGCACTTCACAAGGAGTGCGGTCCAGCCCAGAGACATTCCAGAGGAGGGCCGAGGGCAGGCATGGTGGCAGTGCACCCTCTCCTTGCCAAATGCTCAACCACATGCCCGAATTAAAAGCCTTCTCCAAAGAGGCAGAGTGCCTACCAGAGGCTACAGAGAGCTGGGAAAATGCAATAGACACTAAAGGAGTCAAACTGAGTGAGCAAGCCTGTCCACGAAGATTTGCTGTTAACCTTGTGTCTTTTGCTAATTCACCTATGGGATAAAACAAAGGAATGTGTACTAGTGTTAAACCCTTTAAAGATGTGGGACATACCTGCTTTGTGGAAGAAACTGTTGTACATGCTAGGGATGGTGACAGGAGAGCCCCACAAGCAAGTTACTTTTCAGCCTACGCCTGTAAACAGTCTGGAAGCTTGGAACAGCAGCAAAAGCATAACAGCCCCATGCTGCTGTGTAGAAGGGGAAACTGAGGCACACTGCCTCATGGCATTGGTGGCTAATTGCCAAAACGCCTCCGCTGTAACAGATATCGCTGTCTGCGTTCTGTTAACAATACTACACCCCAACCTGTTTTCTGGCATCTGAGGACCAGGACCCCCAAAACTGGCTAGGACCCTTAGGAATGACATCATATGGTTTAAAGGTACTTGAAAGGAGTGTAACCAAAAACAAACAGGGATTTTACATGTACTGCCTCCGCCATGGACAGTGTCAAAGTCTCTGGCAGTAAGCTCAGGGGAGGTGTGGGTACCTCCCATAAGGCTCTATGGAAATATGCTTAGAACGTGTTTTCTGCTACATATGCCATGTAACATATCTCCATAAAGGTTATGATCTACTGAATGTATTAATCCTATTCGTATGCATGTATCATTTTGTATTCAAAGTTATGAATGTTGGCTGTGTACCGGCTTGATTTCTAAATAACCTTAGTAGAGCATTTGGTCAGTTCCTGGGGAAATTAAGTACCTAATCAAGAAACACTGAAAGGACAATGGATCTTGGAATGCTCCAATCCACATAAGAAGTCTACTTGAGGAAGTTCAAGGTAGCATGTAAACAATGGATGCTCCCTGTAAAAACTGTGAGTCATGCATGGACATGTGACTTGCCCAGGTGACTCCAAATCTCCATCTTGGAGCTGGACTCGGCACAGGAGTGAGGTGGATCTCCACCCCCAAGAGAAAGTCTATTTAAACCCCTGGGAGAGCCCTCCATTTTGTCTTCAGCTGGCTAAAGAGAGCCTCCACCCCCACCCCAGGATACCCGAAAGAAATGGGAACAAAGGACAGTGACTGCAGGAGGTGTGAGTGATTGCTGGACCCAGGCTAAAGGAGATTAGTCTGTCAAAGGAGCATTGTGGAACTGGTGGGGATCTTATCTGTATTCAGTTTGATTAGATATAGATTTGCGCATTTTAAGCTGTATACAGGGTAAAATGGATTTATTTGGATTTAGACCCCATTGGGAGCTGGGCATCTGAGTGTTAAAGACAGGAACACTTCTGTTAGCTGCTTTCAGGTAAACCTGCAGCTTGGGGCAAGTAATTCAGACCCTGGGTCTGTGTTGGAGCAGACAGGAGTGTCTGGCTCAGCAAGACAGGGTGCTGGGGTCCTGAGCTGGCAGGGAAAGCAGGGGTAGCAGTAGTCTGGGCACATCAGGTGGCAGCTCCCAGGGGGTTTCTGTGATCCCACCTGTCACAGATGCCTTTCTAGAGGCCTTTGAGAACTTACACGTCGGTAGCCCTGTGGGAGTAAGTCTATCATGCATCAGCTGTTTTTGCTCATGTCTGAGACACAGATCTCAAGAGGGTCACCCCACTAAAGCTCCCAACTTCCGGGGGGGGGATGTAATATAGTTATTTAACAGAGCTGTCTGTGGAGACATAGAATCATAGAACTTAAGATCAGAAGGGACCATTATGATCATCTAGTCTGACCTCCCGCAAAATGCAGGCCACAAAAGCTGACCCACCCACTCTTGAAATAATTCTCTCCCTTGACTCAGCTGTTGCAGTCCCCAAATCCTGGTTTAAAGACTTCAAGTAGCAGGTAATCCTCCAGCAAGCGACCCCTGCCCCATGCTGCGGAGGAAGGTGAAAAACCTCCAGGGCCACTGCCAATCTACCCTGGAGGAAAATTCCTTCCCGACCCCAAATATGGCGATCAGCTGAACCGAGCATGCGGGCAAGACTCTCAGCCAGACACTCGGAAAAGACTTCAATATCCCAACATTGACCTCGGTACTAATTACCAGTGGCGACACGTTATTGACCTATTGACTAAATAGTGTTATCCTATCAAACCATTCCCTCCATAAACTTATCAAGCTTAAACTTAAAGCCAGAGAGGTCCTACGCCCCCACTGTTTCCTCGGTAGGCTGTTCCAGAATTTCACTCCTGATGGTTAGAAACCTTCGTCTAATTTCAAGCCTAAACTTCCCGACTGCCAATTTATATCCATGTCATGTACCATGTTTTACTCCACACAAGTATGGGCGGGGACACATTAGTATTGACACATTTAAATAAGTTTTATTAATCGCCTGCTTTAAC